>NC_138307.1:0-600000 GCF_965601325.2 Salmo salar | reverse complement strand
TTTATACAGGTAACAAACTAAGATTAGGAACAATCCCTTTAATAGTGTGCTCCTAATCTCAGCTCGTTACCTGTATAAAAGACACCTGGTAGCCAGAAATCTTTCTGATTGAGAGGGGGTCAAATACTTATTTCCCTCATTAAAATGCAAATCAATTGATAACATTTTTTACATGCGTTTTTCTGGATTTTTTTGTTGTTATTCTGTCTCTCACTGTTCAAATAAACCTACCATTAAAATTATAGACTGATCATTTCTTTGTCAGTGGGCAAACGTACAAAATCAGCAGGGGATCAAATACTTTTTTCCCTCACTGTATTACACTTGTGATTTTATGAAAGTTAAATATTTATAAATCTGTAGTTTGAATTTCGCGCTCTGCGATTTCACCAGATGTTGGCCAGGTGGGACGCTACCGTCCCACCTGGCCATAAGAAGTTAACTGGGATTATTCACCTCAAATTGGATGAGGAGTTCTTCAATGAGTCGGACGCAAGGGATATACTGCAGACACCCGACCAGGCCCTGATCCCCGTGATTCGCTGGAGAAGGAAACTGAGATTGAGGCAAAAGATCAGGGTGCCTTGCGAGGATCAGGCGATGAGTGGCTAATCTGACCTTGTCTTCCATTCTGGTAGCTAACGTTCAATCGCTGGAAAAATAAATGGGTTGAACTGAAAGCACGTATATCCTATCAACGGGACATTAAAAACTGTAATATCTTATGGTTCAACGAGTCGTGGCTGAATGACGACATTAAGAACATACAGCTGGCGGGTTATACACTCTATCAGCAAGACAGAACAGCAGCCTCTGGTAAAACAAGGGGCGGGGGCCTATGCATTTATGTAAACAACAGCTGGTGCACGATATCTAAGTTGGTCTCAAGGTTTTGCTCGCCTGAGGTAGAGTATTTCATGATAAGCTGTAGACAACACTATCTATCTAGAGAGTTTTCATCTGTATTTTTCGTACCACCACAGAGCGAGGTTGGAACTGAAACCTCACTAAATAAGCTGTATTCTGCCATAAACAAACAGGAAAACCCTCATCCAGAGGCAGTGCTCCTAGTTGACGGGGACTATAATGCAGGGAAACTTAAATCAGTTTTACTGAATTTCTATCAGCATGTTAAATGTGCAACCAGAGGGAAAGAAATTCCAGACCACCTTTAATCCACACACATGGATCGTACAAAGCTCTCCCTCACCCTCCATTTGGCAAATCTGACCATAACTATATCTTCCTGATTCCTGCGTACACATCTGCACATCTATCACTCCAGTGTTTAACCTGTTATGGCTAGGGGGCAGTATTTTCACGGACGGATAAAAAACGTACCCGATTTAATCTGATTAGTACTCCTGCCCAGAAACTAGAATATGCATATAATTATTAGCTTTGGATAGAAAACACTCCAAAGTTTCTAAAACTGTTTGAATGGTGTCTGTGAGTATAACAGAACTCATTTGGCAGGCCAAAACCTGAGAAGATTCTGTACAGGAAGTACCCTGTCTGACCATTTCTTGGCCTTGTTGATTATCTCTATCAATTACAGGGGATCTCTGCTCTTACGTGACACTTTCTACGGCTCACATGGACACTCAGAAGGCGGCAAAATGCTGAATCGTGGCTTTGCAGGCTCTGGCTGAAACAAAGTAGCGCGTTTGGGTAGTGGCTGGTTACAGTACTGTGAGACTCAGGCTCGTGCCCGCGTCGACCGAAAGCTTTGTTTACTTTCCTCTGTTTAGCTAAACGGAGATTCCCGGTCGGAATATTATCGCTTTTTTTACGAGAAAAATGGCATAAAAATGGATTTTAAACAGCGGTTGACATGCTTCGAAGTACGGTAATGGAATATTTAGAAATCTTTTGTCACGAATTGCGCCATGCTCGCGACCCTGATTTACCATTTCGGATAGTGTCTGGAACGCACGAACAAAACGCCGCTATTCGGATATAACGATGGATTATTTTGGACCAAACCAACATTTGTTATTGAAGTAGCAGTCCTGGGAGTGCATTCTGACGAAGACAACAAAGGTAATGAAACTTTTGTAATAGTAAATCGGAGTTTGATCAGGGCTAAACTTGGTCGGTGTCTAAATAGCTAGCCCTGTGATGCCGGGCTATCTACTGAGAATATTGCAAAATGTGCTTTCACCGAAAAGCTATTTTAAAATCGGACATATCGAGTGCATAGAGGAGTTCTGTATCTATATTTCTTAAAATAATTGTTATGCTTTTTGTGAACGTTTATCGTGAGTAATTTAGTAAAATGTTAGCGAATTCCCCGGAAGTTTGCGGGGGGTATGCTAGTTCTGAACGTCACATGCTAATGTAAAAAGCTGGTTTTTGATATAAATATGAACTTGATTGAACAAAACATGCATGTATTGTATAACATAATGTCCTAGGTGTGTCATCTGATGAAGATCATCAAAGGTTAGTGCTGCATTTAGCTGTCTTCTGGGTTTTTGTGATATTATATGCTAGCTTGAAAAATGGGTGTCTGATTATTTCTGGCTTGGTACTCTGCTGACATAATCTAATGTTTTGCTTTCGTTGTAAAGCCTTTTTGAAATCGGACAGTGTGGTTAGATTAATGAGAGTCTTGTCTTTAAAATGCTGTAAAATAGTCATATGTTTGAGAAATTGAAGTAATAGCATTTCTAAGGTATTTGAATAACGCGCCACAGGATTCCACTGGCTGTTACGTAGGTGGGACGATTTCATCCCGCCAGCCCTAGAGAGGTTAAAGGTCCTCACTGATGTCACCATTGCCCTTGATTTTAAGCAATGTTGTGCTGCTATTTTTATTGACTTGGCCAAAGCTTTTGTCGTGTCTTTGGCTATGCCGGATTAAGTGATATGACAAGCTATTCTATAAAATCCTTTCTCTGTAATTAATATCACCTGATTCGCTAATCATGTAATTAACTAGAAAGTTGGGACACAACGGAAGAGTGTTTATAGAGCCGTTATCTTCCGAATAAACTCTTAAAAACGTAGTAATATTTTACATCGATAGCCATCATCTTAATCGTCACCTTATTTTCAGTCTCATAATGAATGTGGTAAATTCTTGGTTATCTTCACGAACCCTGGCTAACAAGTTGAATCAGCAATACAAAATTGGGTTTAATTATTTACTAAATACCTAAACTAATCACACAGAATTACAGATACCTGAATATTTTTGTGTCGAGACACTTGAGAGATCGACACACTTAACTTTCTCATTCATTTCTCGCTGGTTTCATTTCAACCAATGGGATTTGGGGACCCTGGCAAAGATAATTGTGTAGTTTAGAGTAATTATCGAGGTTAGCTAGCCAGCTATTTTCGTCCTCCGCGACGCGTTCTCCAAACTCAGTCAACACTGCTAGCTAGCCAACTTCTACTGACTAGCAGCACTGTAGAAACTAATACATTACAACGGAACGATTTGATTAGTGTAGTGTTAGCTAGCTACATAGTTGTCTTTGCTGTCTTTGTATCTAAGATAATTGTGTAGTTTAGAGTAATTATTGAGGTAAGCTAGCCAGCTATTTTCATCCCCCGCGACGCCATCTTCCAAACCTAGCCAACTATTACCGGCGAGCAGCATTGTAGAAACTAAATACATTACAAAGGAACATCTTGATTAGTGTTATGTTAGCTAGCTACATAGTTGCCTTTGAATCATGATAAAGGTGTAGTACTGAAACTATCAAGGTTACCTAGCCAGCTACACTTTCAAACAAAGTCAACAACGCAGCCACTGCTAGCTAGCCTACTCCACCAGCCAGCAGTACTGTATCATTTTAGTCTTTTTAGTCAATAAGATTTTTGCAACGTAAGCTTAACTTTCTGAACATTCGAGACGTGTAGTCCACTTGTCATTCCAATCTCCTTTGCATTAGCGTAGCCTCTTCTGTAGCTTGTCAACTATGTGTCTGTCTATCCCTGTTCTCTCCCCTCTGCACAGGCCATACAAACACTTCACACCGCGTGGCCGCTGCCACTCTAACCTGGTGGTCCCAGCGCGCACGACCCACGTGGAGTTCCAGGTCTTCGGCAGCCTCTGGAACTGCCGGTCTGCGGCCAACAAGGCAGAGTTCATCTCAGCCTATGCTACCCTCCAGTCCCTCGACTTCTTGGCGCTGACGGAAACATGGATTACCACAGATAACACTGCTACTCCTACTGCTCTCTCCTCGTCTGCCCACGTGTTCTCGCATACCCCGAGAGCATCTGGCCAGCGGGGTGGTGGCACTGGAATCCTCATCTCTCCCAAGTGGACATTCTCTCTTTCTCCCCTGACCCATCTGTCTATCGCCTCCTTTGAATTCCATGCTGTCACAGTTACCAGCCCTTTCAAGCTTAACATCCTTATCATTTATCGCCCTGCAGGTTCCCTTGGAGAGTTCATCAATGAGCTTGACAAGTTCCTTTCCTGAGGATGGCTCACCTCTCACAGTTCTGGGTGACTTTAACCTCCCCACGTCTACCTTTGACTCATTCCTCTCTGCCTCCTCCTTTCCACTCCTCTCCTCTTTTGACCTCACCCTCTCACCTTCCCCCCAACTCACAAGGCAGGCAATACGCTTGACCTCATCTTTACTAGATGCTGTTCTTCCACTAATCTCATTGCAACTCCCCTCCAAGTCTCCGACCACTACCTTGTATCCTTTTCCCTCTCGCTCTCCTCCAACACTTCTCACTCTGCCCCTACTCGGATGGTATTGCGCCGTCGCAAACTTCGCTCTCTCTCTCCCGCTACTCTCTCCTCTTCCATCCTATCATCTCTTCCCTCTGCTCAAACCTTCTCCAACCTATCACCTGATTCTGCCTCCTCAATTCTCCTCTCCTCCCTTTCTGCATCATTTGACTCTCTATGTCCCCTATCCTCCAGGCCGGCTCGGGCCTCCCTTCCTGCTCCGTGGCTCGACGACTCATTGCGAGCTCACAGAACAGGGCTCCGGGCAGCCGAGCGGAAATGGAGGAAAACTCGCCTCCCTGCAGACCTGGCATCCTTTCACTCCCTCCTCTCTACATTTTCCTGTTCTGTTTCTGCTGCTAAAGCCACTTTCTACCACTCTAAATTCCAAGTATCTGCCTCTAACCCTAGGAAGCTCTTTGCCACCTTCTCCTCCCTCCTGAATCCTCCTCCCCCTCCCCCCCATCCTCCCTCTCTGCGGATGACTTCGTCAACCATTTTGAAAAGAAGGTCGACGACATCCGATCCTCGTTTGTTAAGTCAAACGACACCGCTGGTCTTGCTCACACTGCCCTACCCTGTGCTTTGACCTCTTTCTTCCCTCTCTCTCCAGATGAAATCTTGCGTCTTGTGACGGCCAGCCGCCCACCAACCTGCCCGCTTGATCCTATCCCCTCCTTTCTTCTCCAGACCATTTCCGGAGACTTTCTCCCTTACCTCACCTCGCTCATCAACTCATCCTTGACCGCTGGCTACGTCCCTTCCGTCTTCAAGAGAGCGAGAGTTGCACCCCTTCTGAAAAAACCTACACTCGATCCCTCCGATGTCAACAACTACAGACCAGTATCCCTTCTTTCTTTTCTCTCCAAAACTCTTGAACGTGCCGTCCTTGGCCAGCTCTCTTGCTATCTCTCTCAGAATTACCTTCTTGATCCAAATCAGTCAGGTTTCAAGACTGGTCATTCAACTGAGACTGCTCTTCTCTGTGTCACGGAGGCTCTCCGCACTGCTAAAGCTAACTCCCTCTCCTCTGCTCTCATCCTTCTAGACCTATCTGCTGCCTTTGATACTGTGAACCACCAGATCCTCCTCTCCACCCTCTCCGAGTTGGGCATCTCCGGCGCGGCTCACTCTTGAATTGCTTCCTACCTGACAGGTCGCTCCAGCAGGTGGCGTGGCGAGAATCCCTCTCCGCACCACGTGCTCTCACCACTGGTGTCCCCCAGGGCTCAGTTCTAGGCCCTCTCCTATTCTCGCTATACACCAAGTCACTTGGCTCTGTCATATCCTCACATGGTCCCTCCTATCATTGCTATGCAGACGACACACAATTAATCTTCTCCTTTCCCCCTTCTGATAACCAGGTGGCGAATCGCATCTCTGCATGTCTGGCAGACATATCAGTGTGGATGACAGATCACCACCTCAAGCTGAACCTCGGCAAGATGGAGCTTCTCTTCCTCCCAAGGAAGGACTGCCCTTTCCATGATCTCGCCATCACGGTGGACAACTCCATTGTGTCCTCCTCCCAGAGTGCTAAGAGCGTCGGCGTGACCCTGGACAACACCCTGTCGTTCTCCGCTAAAATCAAGGCGGTGACCCGATCCTGTAGGTTCATGCTATACAACATTCGCAGAGTACGACCCTGCCTTACACAGGAAGCGGCGCAGGTCCTAATCCAGGCACTTGTCATCTCCCGTCATGGTCCCGTGTGGCTCAGTTGGTAGAGCATGGTGTTTGCAACGCCAGGGTTGTGGGTTCGATTCCCACGGGGACCAGTACGGAAAAAAAATGAAATGTATGCATTCACTACTGTAAGTCGCTCTGGATAAGAGCGTCTGCTAAATGACAAATGTAAAATTAAATTAATTAAATTAAAAATTAAATTGATTACTGCAACTCCCTGTTGGCGGGGCTCCCTGCCTGTGCCATTAAACCCCTACAACTCATCCAGAACTCCGTAGCCCGTCTGGTGTTCAACCTTCCCAAGTTCTCTCACGTCACCCCACTCCTCCGCACACTCCACTGGCTTCCAGTTGAAGCTCGCATCTGCTACAAGACCATGGTGCTTGCCTACGGAGCTGTGAGGGGAATGGCATCTCCGTACCTTCAGGCTCTGATCAGGCCCTCCACCCAAACAAGGGCACTGCGTTCATCCACCTCTGGCCTGCTGGCCCCCCTACCTCTGTGGAAGCACAGTTCCCGCTCAGCCCAGTCAAAACTGTTCGCTGCTCTGGCACCCCAATGGTGGAACAAGCTCCCTCACGACGCCAGGACAGCGGAGTCAATCACCACCTTCCATAGACACCTGAAACCCCACCTCTTTAAGGAATACCTGGGATAGGATAAAGTAATCCTTCTAACCCCCCCCCCCCCAAAAAAAAGATATAGATGTACTATCGTAAAGTGGTTGTTCCAATGGATATCATAAGGTGAATGCACCAGTTTGTAAGTCGCTCTGGATAAGAGCGTCTGCTAAATGACGTAAATGTAAATGTAAAAATGGTAACAATCCACAAACCCAACAATCTGGTCATCATAGTCCAGGTTCAGGTCAGCAGGGTCATCAGAGTCCAGGTTCAGGTCAGCGGGGTAAACAAATAGCTGAATTGCACAGGCTACTGGGAAAGCCAAGACCTGCAATTTTCTCTTTTTCCTCCACTCCGAGGGCCATGCAACGAGCTGGGCTGATGGGAGTCTCGCCTTCGGGCAGGTTATCTTCAGTGGACTGGCCTCTGCTCGGAAGTGATCGCTGACTGATGGAGAATGGAGTCGGCGGGACCTTTTGTTGCTGAATCTTGGGATGATCTTCTCCTGAACCTGGCTGGCCTGGCAGGGAGACAAATCGTCGTTCATCGTGGAAGTCGAGGGCGGCGTCCTACACTTTCTAAGCCCTCTGCGGGGAAGGGATTCATGAATGGGCTGCCGACATCGAATAGCTTCGCTGCTCTGGAGTCTGAAGTCCCAGATCCATCTTCTCATGGAGCGTTGGAGGTTTCTTCGGTATCGGCCAACATTGTGATGGCATCGCCGGGGACTAAGGTGGGATCTGCTTCACCGTGGTCTACGGTGGGCTCTGCTATTCCTATCATTTGTGGGGAGCGAATTAGAGGAGCCCCTGATGGGGCTAAGGTTGGGCAAAGGGCTCCTGCTAGAAATGGACAAAAGCCATCAACCATTATTATGAGATGCTCCGTGGTTAGATTGGTGGATGTCCGAAACACCCATACACTTTGTTTTCCTGGAGCTAAGGTATTGGATTTATTAGAAATCATGCCTACCGTCAAGAAACAGGTTACTGCTCTGAAAACAGTTGTGTTGCATAATGGGTCTAATGATATTATGTGTGTGAAATCTGTAAAGCTGTAATGGCGGTGTTCGCTTTAGCAATCTCACTAGTATAAAGACCTCCTTCATTCCTGCCATTATTGAAAGAGATTGTGATACCTCACATCTCAAAATTGGGTTACTTAATGTTAGATCCCTCAGTTCCAAGGCAGTTATAGTCAATGAACTAATCACTGATCATAATGTTGTTGTGATTGGCCTGACTGAAACATGGCTTAAGCCTGATGAATTTACTGTGTTAAATGAGGCCTCACCCCCTGGTTACACTAGTGACCATACCCCCCGTGCATCCGGCAAAGGCGGAGGTGTTGCTAACATTTACGATAGCAAATTTCAATTTACAAAAAAAAAAACAATGACGTTTTCGTCTTTTGAGCTTCTAGTCATGAAATCTATGCAGCCTACTCACTCACTTTTTATAGCTACTGTTTACAGGCCTCCTGGGCCATATGCAGTGTTCCTCACTGAGTTCCCTGAATTCCTATCAGATCTTGTTGTCATAGCAGATAATATTCTAATTTTTGGTGACTTTAACATTCACATGGAAAAGTCCACAGACCCACTCCAAAAGGCTTTCGGAGCCATCATCGACTCAGTGGGTTTTGTCCAACATGTCTCTGGACCTACTCACTGCCACAGTCATACTCTGGACCTAGTTTTGTCCCATGGAATAAATGTTGTGGATCTTAATGTTTTTCCTCATAATCCTGGACTATCGGACCACCATTTTATTACGTTTGCAATCGCAACAAATAATCTGCTCAGACCCCAACCAAGGAGCATTAAAAGTCGTGCTATAAATTCTCAGACAACCCAAAGATTCCTTGACGCCCTTCCAGACTCCCTCTGCCTACCCAAGGACGTCAGAGGACAAAAATCAGTTAACCACCTAACCGAGGAACTCAATTTAACCTTGCGCAATACCCTAGATGCAGTTGCACCCCTAAAAACTAAAAACATCTGTCATAAGAAACTAGCTCCCTGGTATACAGAAAATACACGAGCTCTGAAGCAAGCTTCCAGAAAATTGGAACGGAAATGGCGCCACACCAAACTGGAAGTCTTCCGACTAGCTTGGAAAGACAGTACCGTGCAGTATCGAAGAGCCCTCACTGCTGCTCGATCATCCTATTTTTCCAACTTAATTGAGGAAAATAAGAACAATCCGAAATTTCTTTTTCATACTGTCGCAAAGCTAACTAAAAAGCAGCCTTTGCAAATGGAGGATGGCTTTCACTTCAGCAGTAATAAATTTATGAACTTCTTTGAGGAAAAGATCATGATCATTAGAAAGCAAATTACAGACTCCTCTTTAAATCTGGGTATTCCTCCAAAGCTCCATTGTCCTGAGTCTACACAACTCTGCCAGGACCTAGGATCAAGGGAGATACTAAAGTGTTTTAGTACTATATCTCTTGACACAATGATGAAAATAATCATGGCCTCCAAACCCTCAAGCTGCATACTGGACCCTATTCCAACTAAACTACTGAAAGAGCTGCTTCCTGTGCTTGGCCCTCCTATGTTGAACATAATAAACGGCTCTCTATCCACCGGATGTGTACCAAGCTCACTAAAAGTGGCAGTAATAAAGCCTCTCTTGAAAAAGCCTAATCTTGATCCAGAAATTATAAAAAACTATCGCCCTATATCGAATCTTCCATTCCTCTCAAACATTTTAGAAAAAGCTGTTGCACAGCAACTCACTGCCTTCCTGAAGACAAACAATGTATACAAAACGCTTCAGTCTGGTTTTAGACCCCATCATAGCACTGAGACTGCACTTGTGAAGGTAAATGACCTTTTAATGACGTCAGACCGAGGCTCTGCATCTTTTGATACCGTCGATCACCACATTCTTTTGGAGAGATTGGAAACCCAAATTGGTCTACATGGACAAGTTCTGGCCTGGTTTAGATCTTATCTGTCGGAAAGATATCAGTTTGTCTCTGTGAATGGTTTGTCCTCTGACAAATCAATTGTAAATTTCGGTGTTCCTCAAGGTTCCGTTTTAGGACCACTATTGTTTTCACTATATATTTTACCTCTTGGGGATGCCATTCGAAAACATAATGTTAAATTTCACTGCTATGCGGACGACACACAGCTGTACATTTCAATGAAACATGGTGAAGCCCCAAAATTGCCCTCGCTAGAAGCCTGTGTTTCAGACATAAAGAAGTGGATGGCTGCAAACTTTCTACTTTTAAACTTGGACAAAACAGAGATGCTTGTTCTAGGTCCCAAGAAACAAAGAGATCTTCTGTTGAATCTGACAATTAATCTGGATGGTTGTACAGTCGTCTCAAATAAAACTGTGAAGGACCTCAGCGTTACTCTGGACCCTGATCTCTCTTTTGAAGAACATATCAAGACTGTTTCAAGGACAGCTTTTTTCCATCTACGTAACATTGCAAAAATGAGAAACTTTCTGTCCAAAAATGACGCAGAAAAATTAATCCATGCTTTTGTTACTTCTAGGCTGGACTACTGCAATGCTCTACTTTCTGGCTACCCGGATAAAGCACTAAACAAACTTCAGTTAGTGCTAAATACGGCTGCTAGAATCCTGACTAGAACCAAAAAATTTGATCATATTACTCCAGTGCTAGCCTCCCTACACTGGCTTCCTGTTAAGGCAAGGGCTGATTTCAAGGTTTTACTGCTAACCTACAAAGCATTACATGGGCTTGCTCCTACCTATCTTTCCGATTTGGTCCTGCCGTACATACCTACACGTACGCTAACGTCACAAGACGCAGGCCTCCTAATTGTCCCTAGAATTTCTAAGCAAACGGCTGGAGGTAGGGCTTTCTCCTATAGAGCTCCATTTTTATGGAATGGTCTGCCTATCAATGTGAGAGACGCAGACTCAGTCTCAACCTTTAAGTCTCTACTGAAGACTTATCTCTTCAGTAGGTCCTATGATTAAGTATAGTCTGGCCCAGGAGTGTGAAGGTGAACGGAAAGGCTGGAGCAACGAACCGCCCTTGCTGTCTCTGCCTTGCCGGTTCCCCTCTTTCCACTGGGATTCTCTGCCTCTAACCCTTTTACAGGGGCTGAGTCACTGGCTTACTGGTGTTCTTCCATGCCGTCCATGGGAGGGGTGCGTCACTTGAGTGGGTTGAGTCACTGACGTGGTCTTCCTGTCTGGGTTGGCGGCCCCCTTGGGTTGTGCCATGGCGGAGATCGTTGTGGGCTATACTCGGCCTTGTCTTAGGACGGTAAATTGGTGGTTGGAGACATCCCTCTAGTGGTGTGGGGGCTGTGATTTGGCAAAGTGGGTGGGGTTATATCCTGCCTGTTTGGCCCTGTCCGGGGGTATCATCGGATGGGTCCACAGTGTCTTCTGATCCCTCCTGTCTCAGCCTCCAGTATTTATGCTGCAGTAGTTTATGTGTCGGGGGGCTAGGGTCAGTCTGTTACATCTGGAGTATTTCTCTTGTCTTATCCGGTGTCCTGTGTGAATTTAAATATGCTCTCTCTAATTCTCTCTTTCTGTCTTTCTCTCGGAGGACCTGAGCCCTAGGACCATGCCTCAGGACTACCTGGTATGATGACTCCTTGCTGTCCCCAGTCCACCTGGCCGTGCTGCTGCTCCAGTTTCAACTGTTCTGCCTGCGGCTATGGAACCCTGACCTGTTCACCGGACGTGCTCGTTACACCCTCGACAACTACTATGATTATTATTATTTGACCATGCTGGTCATTTATGAACATTTTTAACATCTTGACCATGTTCTGCTATAATATCCACCCTGCACAGCCAGAAGAGGACTGGCCACCCCTCATAGCCTGGTTCCTCTCTAGGTTTCTTCCTAGGTTTTTGGCCTTTCTAGGGAGTTTTTCCTAGCCACCGTGCTTCTTTCACATGCATTGCTTGCTGTTTGGGGTTTTAGACTGGGTTTCTGTACAGCACTTTGTGATATCAGCTGATGTACGAAGGGCTATATAAATACATTTGATTTGATTTGATTTGAGCTGCCCTATGGGACTACCAATCACGGCCAGTTGTGATACAGCCTGGAATCGAACCAAGGTCTGTAGTGATGCCTCTAGCACTGCATGATGGCGCCTACAGAGATGGTTGCCTCGCTTTGAGTTCTTAGGAAACTATGCAGTATTTAGTTTTTTTAATGTATTATTATTATATTGTTACCCCAGGAAATCTTAAGACTTATTATATACAGCCGGGAAGAACTATTGGATATAAGAGCAACGTCAACTTACCAGCATAATACCAGGACTACGACTTTCCCGAAGCGGATCCTTTGTTCGGACCACCACCCAGGAAAATGAATCTAATTCCAGTAGTCGACCCAAAACAACGGCGCCGCAGAAGGGGCAGACGGAGTTGCCACCTGGGAACCATATATCCTGATGCTGCATTTATTTTAGGTGGGGATTTTAACAAAGCAAATTTGAGAACAAGGCTACCTAAATTCTACCAGCATATTGATTGTGCTACGCGCATGGGCAATACCCTCGACCACTGCTACTCTAACTTCCACGATGCATACAAAGCCCTCCCCCACCCTCCCTTCAGCAAATCCGACCATGACGCCATCTTGCTCCTACCGTCTTATAGGCAGAAACTCAAACAGGATGTACCAGTGACGAGAACCATGCAATGCTGGTCTGACCGATCGGAAACCACGCTTCAAGAATGTTTTGATCAAGCGGACTGAAATATGATCCGACCTATACGCTGACTCGGTGACTGCGTTTATAAAGAAGTGCATTGGAGATGTTGTACCCACTGTGATTATTAAAACCTACCCTAACCAGACACTGTGGATGCATCCATGTCAAACTGAAAGCGCGATCAACCGCATTTAACCATGGAAAGAGATCTGGGAATATGACCGAATATAAACAGTGTAGTTATTTCATCCGCAAGGCAATTAAATAAGCGAAATGCCAGTACAGAGGTGGAGTCGCAATTCAACGGCTCAGACACAAGATGTATGTGGCAGGGTCTTCAGGAAATCACGGACTACAAAAAGAAAACCACCCACGTCACGGACACCGACGTCACGCTTCCAAACAAACTAAACCCTAACCCGCTTTGAGGATAATACAGTGCCACCATCACGGCCCGGTAACAAGGACTGCGCCCCCCCTCCTTCTCCATGGCTGACGTGAGAAAAACATTTAAACGTGTTAACCTTGGCAAGGCTGCCTCCCCAGATGGCATCCCTAGCCGTGTCCTCAGAGCATGTGCAGACCAACTGGCTGGTCTGTTTACGGACCCTACAAGGGTGCGTGCTCAGCCCCCTCCTGTGCTCCCTGTTCACCCACGACTGCGTAGCCATGCACGCCTCCAACTCAATAATCATGTTTGCAGACGACACAACAGTAGTGGGTCTGATTACCAACAACAACGAGACAGCCTACAGGGAGGAGGTGAAGGCACTCGGAGTGTGGTGTCAGGAAAACAACCTCTCCCTCAACATCAACAATACAAAGGAGATGATCGTGGACTTCAGGAAACAGCAGAGGGAGCACCCTCCTATCTACATCGAAGGGACAGAAGTGGAGAAGGTGGAAAGTTTTAAGTTCCTCGGCGTACACATCACAGACAAAATGAAATGGTCCACCCACACAGACAGTGTGGTGAAGAAGGCGCAACAGCGCCTCTTCAACCTCAGGAGGCTGAAGAAATTTGGCTTGTCACCCAAAACCCTGACAAACTTCACAATCGAGAGCATCCTGTCGGGCTGTATCACAGCCTGGTACGGCAACTGCACCGCCCTCAACCAAGGCTCTCCAGAGGGTGGTGCGGTCTGCACAACGCATCACCAGGGGCAAACTACCTGCCCTCCATGACACCTACAGCACCCGATGTCACAGGAAGGCCAAAAAGATCATCAAGGTCATCAACCACCCGAGCCACTGCCTGTTCACACTGCTACCATCCAGAAGGCGAGGTCAATACAGGTGCATCAAAGCTGGGACCGAGAGACTGAAAAACAGCTTCTATCTCAAGGCCATCAGACTGCTAAACAGCAATCACTAACTCAGAGAGGCCGCTGCCTACACTGAGACCCAATCATTGGCCACTTTAATAAATCACTTTATTCAATGCCACTCTAAATAATGCCACATTAATAATGTTTACATATCTTACATTACTCATATCACATGTATATACTGTATTTTATACCATCTATTGCAACTTGCCTATGCCGCTCGGCCATCCATTTACATACTTACATGTACATATTCTCATTCACCCCTTTAGATTTGTGTGTATTAGGTAGTTGTTGGGGGATTGTTAGATGACTTATTAGATATTACTGGACTGTCGTAACTAGAAGCACAAGCATTTCGCTACACTCGCATTATCATCTGTTAACCATGTGTATGTGACAAATACAATTTCATTTGATTTGAGATGAGGTGCCTTAGACCGCTACGTCACTCTGAAGCCCTTCTCCCCCGATTGCTCAGTTTGGCCGGGTGGCCAGCTCTAGGAAGAGTCTTGGTGATTCCAAACTTCTTCCATTTAAGAATGATGGACGCCACTGTGTTCTTGGGGACCTTCAGTGCTGCAGAAATGCCTTGACACAATCCTGTCTCGGAGCTCTACAGACAATTCCTTCGACCTCATGGCTTGGTTTTTGCTTTGACATGCAATGTATTACTCCCTCAGCTGACCCTGAATTAGGTATCGAACTCTCTCTCTGGCAGACAAACACCACCTTTTAAAAATCACCTTAGAGTAAAACATAGAACATATCCTTGGTTCTCTATGACTTTGAGATCTTGTTATGATGAGAAATAGAAATGTATCTACCTCCCTGTCTAAGCAACTTGTGTCAGGGTCTTGCATCTTTAATGAGAAAAATTTGATAAGTGATTATTTTAATCAACATTTTATCTCTATTTTAAATAAATTGTAAAAATACATGTAGTCTTACTTGGTGGCGTTTCGCGAAGGCTCTATGTTATACTGATCATGATATACATTTTTGTGGGTGTAGATATGGTTGTCCTTGTTTGATAAAGCCATCGGACATCTTGCAGCGATGTTCCTAATGGCGGATTCATTAGTAAATATACAAGCAGACACATTTTTTCCAATCTCTGAATGACAACAACTTGTTTGGAGGTGTTTCGTGCTCTTTAAAAAAAAACATGAGGCAGAAACTAACAACAATCCTTTGGGCAAACTGAAAGAACTGACCAGATGCAATGGCTTCAAGTGATTCCTTTCATCAACACGAATTTGACGATGGAGCATCTATTAGCTACATGGTGACATTCAACCATACATGTTTCAACCGCGATATAGCGAAGAGGATTCGAAAGAAAGAGTTGGATTTAGCTAATGTTAGAAGCTCAGTTACAGCCGATGCCAGCACCAAGAGGGGAGAAGACAGAGGATGACTAGCTAAGTAATATATTTTTCCTGCAAGCCACCTAGCTAGGTAGCTAGCTAACTTTAGTTTATCTACTGAAACTCATTTTTTATTGCTGGTTAACATACAATCAAATCAAACTTTATTTGTCACATGCGACGAATACAACAAGTGTAGACCTTAAATTGCTTAATTACAAGCCCTTAACCAACAGTGCAGTTAAAGAAGTACAGTGGGGAGAACAAGTGTCACGTCCTGGCCAGTATAAGGGTTAATTGGTATTGTAGTTTGGTCAGGACGTGGCAGAGGGTATTTGTTTTATGTGGTTCAGGGTGGTGTTTTTGTAGTAAGGGCATTTGATTTAGTATTCCGGGGTTTTTGGGCACTGTGAGTTTCACGTATTTCTAATGTTGATCTAGTTAGTTGTATGTCTATGTTTGGTTAATTGGGGTGGACTTCCAATTGAAGGCAGCTGTGTGGTGTTGCCTTTGATTGGAAGTCCTATATTAGTTGGGTGTGTTTGTCTGTTTAATTGTGGGAGATTGTTCTGAGTTTAGCCTTGTGCCTTGCCAGACTGTGTTGATCGTTCGTTCTCTTTTGTTATTTTGGTGTTCATTTTGGAGTTAATAAACCTCAAGATGAGCTTACATATACCTGCTGCATTTTGGTCCTCCTTAACCAACGACAACCGTGACAACAAGTATTTGATACACTGCCGATTTTGCAGATTTTCCTACTTACAAAGCATGTAGAGCACTGTAATTTTTTATCATAGGTACACTTCAACTGTGAGAGACGGAATCTAAAACAAAAATCCAGAAAATCACATTGTATGATTTTTAAGTAATTAATTTCCATTTTATTGCATGACATAAGTATTTGATACATCAGAAAAGCAGAACTTAATATTTGGTACAGAAACCTTTGTTTGCAATTACAGAGATCATATGTTTCCTGTAGTTCTTGACCAGGTTTGCACACACTGCAGCAGGGATTTTGGCCCACTCCTCCATACAGACCTTCTCCAGATCCTTCAGGTTTCGGGACTGTCGCTGGGCCATACGGACTTTCAGCTGCCTCCAAAGATTTTCTATTGGGTTCAGGTCTGGACCTTGAGATGCTTCTTACGGAGCCACTCCTTAGTTGCCCTGGCTGTGTGTTTCAGGTCATTGTCATGCTGGAAGACCCAGCCATGACCCATCTTCAATGCTCTTACTGAGGGAAGGAGGTTGTTGGCCAAGAAATCGCGATACTTGGCCCCATCCATTCTCCCCTCAATACGGTGCAATCGTCCTGTCCCCTTTGCAGAAAAGCATCCCCAAAGAATGATGTTTCCTCCTCCATGCCTCACAGTTGGGATAGTGTTCTTGGGGTTGTACTCATCCTTCTTCTTCCTCCAAACATGGCGAGTGGAGTTTAGACCAAAAAGCTCTATTTTTGTCTCATCAGACCACATGATCTTCTCCCATTCCTCCTCTGGATCATCCAGATGGTCATTGGCAAACTTCAGACGTGCCTGGACATGTGCTGGCTTGAGCAGGGGGACCTTGTGTGCGCTGCAGGATTTTAATCCATGATGGCGTAGTGTGTTACTAATGGTTTTCTTTGAGACTGCGGTCCCAGCTCTCTTCAGGTCATTGACCAGGTCCTGCCGTGTAGTTCTGGGCTGATCCCTCACCTTCCTCATGATCATTGATGCCCCACGAGGTGAGATCTTGCATGGAGCCCCAGACCGAGGGTGATTGACCTTCATCTTGAACTTCTTCCATTTTCTAATAATTGCGCCAACAGTTGTTGCCTTCTCACCAAGCTGCTTGCCTATTGTCCTGTAGCCCATCCCAGCCTTGTGCAGGTCTCCAATTTTATCCCTGATGTCCTTACACAGCTCTCTGGTCTTGGCCATTGTGGAGAAGTTGGAGTCTGTTTGATTGAGTGTGTGGACAGGTGTCTTTTATACAGGTAACGAGTTCAAACAGTTGCAGTTAATACGGGCAATGAGTGGAGAAGAGGAGGGCTTCTTAAAGAATAACTAACAGGTCTGTGAGAGCCGGAATTCTTACTGGTTGGTAGGTGATCAAATACATATGTCATGCAATAAAATGCAAATTAATTACTTAAAAATCATACAATGTGATTTTCTGGATTTTTGTTTTAGATTCCGTCTCTCACAGTTGAAGTGTACCTATGATAAAAATTACAGACCTCTACATGCTTTGTAAGTAGGAAAACCTGCAAAATCGGCAGTGTATCAAATACTTGTTCTCCCCACTGTATATATATATATTTACCAAATAAACGAAATAACATTTTTTATAAAAAGTAACACAATAAAATAACATTAACGAGGTTATATACAGGGGTACAGGTTTGTTGAGGTAATTTGTACATGTAGGTAGGGGTGAAGTGACTATGCATAGATAATAAACAGTGAGTAATGCATAGATAATAAAGTGAGTAACAAATAATCACATGACCACCGGACTATTTACATTGACACCCTCCTACCCTCCCTCCGTTTGTTTTGTACACACAAAACAAACAGAAGGAGGGGGGTAGGGTGTCAATGTAAATAGTCCGGTGGCCATTTGATTATTTGTTCAGCAGTCTTATGGCTTGGGGGTAGAAACTGTTAAGGAGCCTTTTGGTCCTAGACTTGGCGCTCCGGTACTGCTTGCTGTGCGGTAGCAAAGAAAACAGTCTATGACTTGGATGACTGGAGTCTCTGAAAATGTTTTGGGCTTTCCTCTGACACTGCCTATTATATAGGTCCTCTGTAGCGCCGAGCAGTTGCCATACCAGGCGGTGATGCAACCGGTCAGGATGCTCTCGATGGTGCAGCTGTAGAACTTTTTGAGGATCTGGGGACCCATGCCAAATCTTTTCAGTCTCCTGAGGGGGAAAATGTGTTGTCGTGCCCTCTTCACGACTGTCTTGGTGTGTTTGGACCATGAGACTTTGTTGGTGATGTGGACACCAAGGAACTTGAAACTCTTGACCCGCTCCATTACACCCCCGTCGATGTTAATGGGGGCCTGTTCGGCCCACCCTTTCCTTTCATTTAGTCTTGCTCACATTGAGGGAGAGGTTGTTGTCCTGGCACCACACTGCCAGGTCTTTGACCTTCTCCTTATAGGCTGTCTCATCATCGTCAGTGATCAGGCCTACCACTGTTGTGTCATCAGCAAACTTAATGATAGTGTTGTAGTCGTGTTTGGCCACGCAGTCGTGGATGAACAGGTAGTACAGGAGGGGACTAAGTACACACCCCTGAGGGGCCCCAGGGTTGAGGATCAGCGTGGCAGACGTGTTGTTGCCTACCCTTACCACCTGGGAGCGGCCCGTCCAGGATCCAGTTGTAGAGGTAGGTGTTTAGTACCAGGGTCCTTAGCTTAGTGATGAGCTTCGTGGGCACTATGGTGTTGAACACTGAGCTATAGTCAATGAACAGAATTCTCACATAGGTGTTCCTTTTGTCCAGGTGGGAAAGGGTAGTGTGGAGTGGGATTGAGATTGCGAGGGGCGATGCTGTTCATGTGAGCCATGACCAGCCTTTCAAAGCACTTCAGCTAACAACATGAGTGCTACAGGCAGTAATCATTTTGGCAGGTTACCTTCACTTCCTTGGGCACAGGAACTATGGTCGTCTCCTTGAAACATGTAGGCATTACATACTCGGTCAGGTAGAGGTTGAAAATGTCAGTGAAGACACTTGCCAGTTGGTCCGCGCATGCTTTGAGTGCACGTCCTGGTAATACTTCTGGCCCCGCAGCTTTGTGAATAATAACTGTTTAAAGATTTTGCTGTGGTCTTGCTGTGCTAGAGTGGGGTGAAATCAGATTTTTTTTCTGTTTGCTAACTTAGCTAGCTAGGTAGCTAATTAACGTCTATGGGCTAGGTGAGACGCTTGCGTCCAACCTACTCAACAGCAGGTTGAATCCTGTGGCGCGTTAATCAAATACCTTAGATATGTGCCATTAAACCCCTACAACTCATCCAGAACGCCGCAGCCCGTCACCCCGCTCCTCCGCTCTCTCCACTGGCTTCCAGTTGAAGCTCGCATCCGCTACAAGACCATGGTGATTGCCTACGGAGCTGTGAAGGGAACGGCACCTCCATACCTTTAGGCTCTGATCAGGCCCTACACCCAAACAAGGGCACTGCGTTCATCCACCTCTGGCCTGCTGGCCCCCCTACCTCTGAGGAAGCACAGTTCCCGCTCAGCCCAGTCAAAACTGTTCGCTGCTCTGGCACCCCAATGGTGGAACAAGCTCCCTCACGACGCCAGGACAGCGGAGTCAATCACCACCTTCCGGAGACACCTGAAACCCCACCTCTTTAAGGAATACCTAGGATAGGATAAAGTAATCCTTCTAACCCCCCCCCCCCCTTAAAAGATTTAGATGCACTATTGTAAAGTGGTTGTTCCACTGGATATCATAAGGTGAATGCACCAATTTGTAAGTCGCTCTGGATAAGAGCGTCTGCTAAATGACTTAAATGTAAATGTAAATGTAAATATGATATTACTTCAATTTTAAAAAAATATGACTATTTTACACCATTTTAAAGATAAGACTCTCGTTAATCTAACCACACTGTCCGATTTCAAAAAGGCTTTACAACGAAAGCAAAACATTAGATTATGTCAGCAGAGTACCGAGCCAGAAATAATCAGACACACATTTTTCAAGCTAGCATATAATGTCACATAAACCCAAACCACAGCTAAATGTACCACTAACCCTTAATGATCTTCATCAGATGACAACCCTAGGACATTATGTTATACAATACATGCATGTTTTGTTCAATCAAGTTCATATTTATATCAAAAACCAGCTTTTTACATTAGCATGTGACTAGCATGTGACTAGCATTCCCACCGAACACTGCGGTGAATTTACTAAATTACTCACGATAAACGTTCACAAAAAGCATAACAATTATTTTAAGAATTATAGATACAGAACTCCTCTATGCACTCGATATGTCCGATTTTAAAATAGCTTTTCGGTGAAAGCACATTTTGCAATATTCTCAGTAGATAGCCCGGCATCACAGGGCTAGCTATTTAGACACCCAGCAGGTTTAGCACTCATCAAAGTCAGATTTACTATAAGAAAAATGTTATTACCTTCGTTGTCTTCGTCAGAATGCACTCCCAGGACTTCTACTTCAATAACAAATGTTGGTTTGGTCCAAAATAATCCATCGTTATATCCAAACAGGGGCGTTTTGTTCGTGCGTTCTAGACACTATCCTAAAGGGTAAATAAGGGTGACGAGCATGGCGCAATTCGTGACAAAAGAATTCTAAATATTCCATTACCGTACTTCGAAGCATGTCAACCGCTGTTTAAAATCAATTTTTATGCCATTTTTCTAATAAAAAAGCGATAATATTCCGACCGGGAATCTGCGTTTAGATAAACAGACAAAGGAAAAGAAAGCATTCGGTCGAAGCGGGCACGCGCCTAAGCCCATAGTACTCTGAGTGGCCACTTGCCAAAAGCGATAAAGTGTTTCAGCCAGAGCCTGCCTCGATATCGTTCAACTTTTTCCCGGGCTCTGAGACCCTATGGAAGACGTAGGAAGTGTCACGTTATTGAGTCTTCAATAAAAAGAGCCAAGATGAAACACTACTTCTCAGACAGGCCACTTCCTGCTTGAAATCTTCTCAGGTTTTGGCCTGCCATAGGAGTTCTGTTATGCTCACAGACACCATTCAAACAGTTTTAGAAACTTTAGGGTGTTTTCTATCCAAAGCCAATAATTATATGCATATTCTAGTTACTGGGCAGGAGTAGTAACCAGATTAAATCGGGTACGTTTTTTATCCAGCCGTGTCAATACTGCCCCCTAGCCCTAACAGGTTAACTAGCTAAGTTATCTAGCTAAACAACTACCGGTAGCCATATCTATGACTAAAAATAGAACAGGTTTTACAATCGGATAGCTTTTGTATCTCGATTGTAAAACCTCTTTGTCACGATCGTCATAATAGATGGACCAAGGCGCAGCGGGTATGTGAATGCTAATTTTTATTCATCCAAAACAAACACGATAAACGGACGACAAAACAGTCTTGTAGGCTCACACAGCAATACAAGAAACAATCTCCCACAAACCCCAAAACAAACATACTCCTAATTATAGGACCTTCAATCAGAGGCAACGATAGACAGCTGCCTCCAACTGAAGGCCCCAACACCAATTAGCAAAACATAGAAATACAAACGACTAGACAGAACATAGAAATAAACTAACATAGAACAATAACCAAAAACCCCGGAATACATAAATCTAACACCCCTCTACATACACAACCACCCCGAACCATAAAAAACAAATACCCCCTGGCACGTCCTGACCAAACTCAAATAACAAATAACCCCTTTACTGGTCAGGACGTGACACTCTTCTCTTTTAAGTCGTACATATGGCTAGCTACTAAACAGCAAGTAACATCATTACAACCAGCCACCTAAAGCTATGTTTACCAGCAAACGTTAGCACATGACTGGAGTTGGCTAGCTAGTTAGCCTGGTGCCTGCTAACTTGTTATGCACCACGCCTCGCATTTGTAACTTTTTAGCAAACGTGTGACATCAGCAACTGTAAATAGTTTTACTAGCTAGCTATGTAACATAATTGACAAGGGTTGACATTGGTTATGATTATGACCTTGGATGCATTTCAATCTCACAAAATTATAGGCATGATGCAAGACAGGATTCAAAACAGATGTAAATAATAAGTATTGCATATCCAGCAAACTAGCTAGCTAAGTTTACTAGCAAACAGTGAGGAAAAATAATAATACAATATAATGTTATAAATCTCTAAAAACTGAAGCTGGTTTTACTATAAAAATATTTGCCTAAGCATGCCTGATAGACATGGCTGTAGGTAGATCCTGTCTGCATACCTACCTAGGTTCATTTGTACGGTCTACTCACTGTGCAAAGGTTGAGGGTTATGCCATATTTCCTATTAGGCTAGATATTGTTGTTAATCGAATCTCTGTAATCTTTATCCACATTTTGCTAAGTAACAGTCTTATTCTAAAATAGATTCAATTAATAAAAATGGTTTATTGATGGGGTGAGATCTAAAAATACATGTAGTCCTGCTTTGTGGCAATTCACAAAGGCTCCACGTTATACTGATCACACTATAATTTTGGGGGGTGTAGATATGGTTGTACTTGTTTGATAGAACCAACTCACGTCTTTCAGCGATGTTCCTATCGGCCAATTCAATAGTAAATACACAAGCAGACAAAAATAAATCATCAATCTAGACACAATACCCCATAATGACAAAGGTTTTTAGACATATTTGCAAATGTATAAAAATAAATAAAATAACTTATTTACATAAGTATTTAGACCCGTTGCTATAAGACTCGAAATTGAGCTCAGGTGCATCCTGTTTCCATTGATCATCATTGAGATGTTTCTACAACTTGGAGTCCACCTGTGAAAATTTATATTGATTAGACATGAAAGGCACACACCTGTCTATATAAGGTCCCACAGTTGACAGTGCATGTCAGAGCAAAAACCAAGCCATGAGGTCAAAGGAATTGTCTGTAGACCTCCGAGACAGGATTGTGTCAAGGCACAGATCTGGGGAAGGGTACCAAAACATTTCTGCAGCACAGAAGGTCCCCAAGAACACAGTGGCCTCCATCATTCTTAAATGGAAGAAGTTTGGACTCTTCCTAGAGCTGGCCACCCGGCCAAACTGAGCAATCAGGGGAGAAGGGCTCCCGATTGGTGTAGCGGTCTAAGGCACTGCATCTCAGTGCTAGAGGTGTCACTACAGACCCTGGTTAGATTCCAGGCTGTTTCACAACCGGCTGTGATTGGGAGTCCCATAGGGTGGCGCACAATTGGCCCAGAGTTGTCCAGGTTAGGGTTTGGCCGGGGTAGGCCGTCATTGTAAATAAGAACTTGTTCTTAACTGACTTGCCTAAAATAAAGGCTAAATAAAAATAAATTAAAAAGGGCCTTGGTCAGGGAGGTGACCAAGGACCCGATGGTCACTCTGACCCAGCTCAGAGTTCCTCTGTGGAAATGGGAGAACCATCTCTGCAGTACTCCACGAAAGCCTTTATGGTAGAGTGGGCAGACGGAAGCCACACCTCAGTAAAAGGCACATGGCAGCCCGATTGGAGTTTGTTGAAAGGCACCTAAAGGACTCTTAGACCATGAGAAACAAGATTCTCTGGTCTGATGAAACCAAGATTGAACTCTGGCCTGAATGCCAAGCGTCACGTCTGGATGAAACCAGGCACCGCTCATCACCTGGCCAATACCATCCCAACGGTGAAGCATGGTGGTGGCAGCATCATGCTGTGGGGATGTTTTTCAGTGGTAGGTACTGGGAGACTAGTCATGATTGAGGGAAAGATGAACGGAGAAAAGTACAGAGTCCCCATCCAACCTGACAGAGCTTGAGAAAATCTCCAGAGAAGAATGTGAGAACTCCCCAAATACAGGTGTGCCAAGCTTGTAGCATCATACCCAAGAAGACTCAAGGCTGTAATTGCTGCCAAAGGTGCTTAAACAAAGTACTGAGTAAAGGGTCTGAATACTTATGTAAATGTCCATTTTTATTTTATTTTTTTAAATTAGTGTTAAATACAAGTAAAACCAAGCTCATGCTGTTCTCTAAGTCATGAAATGTCGACCCTTAGGACCTGCATATTTGCACTATAAATGGAGCCCAAATGAATATTGTGTCTCATTATAAGTACCTGGGTGTCTGGATTGATGACAAGTTGTTCTTCGTTATGCATATAAAAAATCTGAATAAGAAGCTATGATCCAAGACAGTTTTTTTTATATCGAAATATATCATGCCTTAGTATTAAAAATAGGTGAAAGATTGTTCAAACAACGCTTCTCCCTGTATTGGATTTTGGTGATATTGTTTACATGCATGCGGCAACCTCTGTTTTAAAACCCTTGGAAGCAGTCTGCCATTTAGTAATACGTTTTATCACAGGGGACAATTTTAGGACTCATCATTATATATGTTTTTATGCCCCAAATTTGTGGAACAATCTGCAAAATCCCTGCAGTTAGATTTGCTGGTGCCACTCAGGCAGTTAAAATGATTGATTGAGGACTTCTATGTAGTTGAATGTGATTGCTTTTATTAAATGTTTATTTTATTATTTTTCTATTGTGCTGAATTTTGTTGTTTTATACATGTGTATGTTGTTTTAATATTCTGTCTTATTGTGCAGTCGTGGCCAAAAGTTTTGAGAATGACACAAATATACATTTCCACAAAGTTTGCTGCTTCAGTGTCTTTAGATATAGATGTTACTATGGAATACTGAAGTATAATTACAAGCATTTCACAAGTGTCAAAGGCTTTCATTGACAATTACATGAAGTTGATGCAAAGAGTCAATATTTGCAGTGTTGACCCTTCTTTTTCCAGACCTCTGCAATCCGCCCTGGCATGCTGTCAATTAACTTCTGGGCCACATCCTGACTGATGGCAGCCCATTCTTCCATAATCAATGCTTGGAGTTTGTCAGAATTTGTGGGTTTTTGTTTGTCCACCCGCCTCTTGAGGATTGACCACAAATTCTCAATGGGATTAAGGTCTGGGGAGTTTCCTGGCCATGGACCCAAAATATCGATATTTTGTTCCCCGAGCCACTTAGTTATCACTTTTGCCTTATGGCAAGGTGCTCCATCATTGTCACGTCCTGACCATAGCAAGATGTTATTTTCTATGGTAGAGTTGGTCAGGGCGTGACAGGGGGTGTTTTGTGTTTTTCTATGTTTTCTATATCTATGTTTAGTTCTAGTTTTCTATTTCTATGTTGTTGTTTTTTGGGATGATCTCCAATTAGAGGCAGCTGGTCCTCGTCTCTAATTGGAGATCATATTTAAGTAGTTTTTTTTTCCACCTGTGTTTGTGGGTAGTTGTATTCTGTTTAGTCTTAGTACCTGACAGAACTGTGCGCTTTCGTTTTTGTCTTTGTTATTTTGTCTTTAGTGTTTTTGAGTTAAAATAAATTTCATCATGAGCACTCAACATGCTGCGCTTTGGTCCCCTCTCTATGACAGACGTTACAATCATGCTGGAAAAGGCATTGTTCGTCACCAAACTGTTCCTGGATGTTTGGGAGAAGTTGCTCTCAGAGGATGTTCGTACCATTCTTTATTCATGGCTGTGTTCTTAGGCAGAATTGTGAGTGAGCCCACTCCCTTGGCTGAGAAGCAACCCCACACATGAATGGTCTCCGGATGCTTTACTGTTGGCATGACACAGGACTGATGGTAGCGCTCACCTTGTCTTCTCCGGACAAGCTTTTTTCCGGATGCCCCAAACAATCGGAAAGGGGATTCATCAGGGAAAATGACTTTAACCCAGTCCTCAGCAGTCCAATCCCTGTACCTTTTGCAGAATATCAGTCTGTCCCTGATGTTTTCCCTGGAGAGAAGTGGCTTCTTTGCTGCCCATCCTGACACCAGGCCATCCTCAAAAAGTCTTTGCCTCACTGTGCGTGCAGATGCACTCACACCTGCCTGCTGCCATTCCTGAGCAAGCTCTGTACTGGTGGTGCCCCGATCCCGCAGCTGAATCAACTTTAGGAGACGGTCCTGTCGCTTGCTGGACTTTCTTGGGCGCCCTGAAGCCTTCTCCACAACAATTGAACCGCTCTCCTTGAAGTTCTTGATGAGCCGATAAATGGTTGATTTAGGTGCAATCTTACTGGCAGCAATATCCTTGCCTGTGAAGCCCTTTTTGTGCAAAGCAATGATGACGGCACGTGTTTCCTTGCAGGTAACCATGGTTGACAGAGGAAGAACAATGATTCCAAGCACCACCCTCCGTTTGAAGCTTCCAGTCTGTTATTCAAACTTAAATCTAGACGTTCCGCTAGCGGAACACCTGCTCCAATATCCAATGATGGGCGTGGCGCGAAATACAAATTCCTCAAATCCGAAAACTTCAATTTTTCAAACATATGACTATTTTACACCATTTTAAAGACAAGACTCTCCTTTATCTAACCACACTGTCCGATTTCAAAAAGGCTTTACAGCGAAAGCAAAACATTAGATTATGTCAGCAGAGTACCCAGCCAGAAATAATCAGACACCCATTTTTCAAGCTAGCATATAATGTCACAAAAAACAAAACCACAGCTAAATGCAGCATTAACCTTTGATGATCTTCATCAGATGACACTCCAAGGACATTATGTTATACAATACATGCATGTTTTGTTCAATCAAGTTCATATTTATATCAAAAACCAGCTTTTTGCATTAGCATGTGACGTTCAGAACTAGCATTCCCACTGAACACTTCCGGTGAATTTACTAATTTACTCACGATAAACGTTCACAAAAAACATAATTATTTTAAGAATTATAGATACAGAACTCCTTTATGCAAGCACATGAAAGCACATTTTGCAATATTCTGAGTAGATAGCCCGGCCATCACAGGCTAGCTATTTTGACACCCACCAAGTTTGGTACTCACCAAACTCAGATTTACTATATGAAAAATTGGATTACCTTTGCTGTTCTTCGTCAGAATGCACTCCCAGGACTTCTACTTCAACAACAAATGTTGGTTTGGTTCCAAACAATCCATAGTTATATCCAAATAGCGGCGTTTTGTTCGTGCGTTCAAGACACTATCCGAAGGGTAACGAAGGGTGACGCGCCCGCGCGTATCGTGACAAATTTCAAAATATTCCATTACCGTACTTCGAAGCATGTCAAACGCTGTTTAAAATCAATTTTTATGCCATTTTTCTCGTAAAAAAGCGATAATATTCTGACCGGGAAACCCTGTCTTCGTTCAAAGACTGAAAATAAAAACATGGAGTCGTCTCGTGCACGCGCCAGTCTCATTGTTCTCAGATTGACCACTTACCAAATGCGCTACTGTTTTTCAGCCATGGCCTGCAAAGTCATCATTCAACGTTCTGGTGCCTTCTGAGAGCCTATGGGAGCGTTAGAAAATGTCACGTTACAGCAGAGATCCCCTGTTTTGGATAGAGATGATCAAGAAGGCCAAGAAATAGTCAGAGAGGGCGCATCCTGTTTGGAATCTTCTCAGGTTTTGGCCTGCCAAATGAGTTCTGTTATACTCACAGACACCATTCAAACAGTTTTAGAAACTTTGGAGTGTTTTCTATCCAAAGCTAATAATTATATGCATATTCTAGTTTCTGGGCAGGAGTAATAATCATATTAAATCGGGTACGTTTTTTATCCGGCCGTGAAAATACTGCCCCCTATCCATAACAAGTTAATCAGCATGACAGAGTGATCTCCAGCCTTGTCCTCGTCAACTCTCACACCTATGTTAACGAGAGAATCACTGACATGATGTCAGCTGGTCCTTTTGTGGCAGGGCTGAAATGCAGTGGAAATGTTTTTTGGGGATTCAGTTCATTTGCATGGCAAAGAGGGACCTCGCAATTAATTGCAATTCATCTGATCACTCTTCATAATATTCTGGAGTATATGCAAATTGCCATCATACAAACTGAGGCAGCAGACTTTGTGAAAACTAATATTAGTGTCATTCTCCAAACTTTTGGCCACGACTGTAGCGTCCAGGAATCTCTTGTAAAATAGATGTTAATCTCAATGTGACTCCCTGTTTAAATAAAGGTCAAATAAATAAGGACAACTCAGAGTATGCTATTCTGTTCTTCTGAAATACAATACTTTTTCTTCTTATCATGCTTCTTTAGAACTGTCTAAAATAAATAATGCTTTTATTGTGAAGGTGTAGGCTACATTACATGGATTTATTATACTTTTTAAAATATAGATGTTCCAAAGGTGTCAGAGGGTGTGTGTGTAGCTGGTGCATGAAGTCAGGCACAGGAGAGCAGAATGAGTGAGCAACGTACTTTACTCAAAATAAAGGCACAAGGTAACAATATACTTGACCAACAATAAACGGTAAACAACAAAAGTATCTATATCCACACTAAAACGAGTCCTACATCGACATAACCCAAAAGGCCGCTCAGCAAGGAAGAAGCCACTGCTCCAAAACCGCCATAAAAAAGCCAGACTAAGGTTTGCAACTGCACATGGGGACAAAGATCGTACTTTTTGGAGAAATGACGAATGAAACAAAAATTGAACTGATTGGCCATAATGACCATCATTATATTAAGGGGAGAAAGGGGGACGCTTGCAAGATGAAGAACACCATCCCAACCGTGAAGCATGGGGGTGAAAGCATCATGTTATTTATGGAGGTGCTTTGCTGCAGGAGGGACTGGTGCACTTCACAAAATATATGGCATCATGAGGATGGAAAATTATGTGGATATATTGAAGCAACATCTCAAGACATCAATCAGGAAGTTAAAGCTTGGTCGCAAATGGGTCTTTCAAATGGACATTGACCCCAAGCATACTTCCAAAGTTGTGGCAAAATGGCTTAAGGACAACAAAGTCAAGGCACTGGAGGGGCCATCACAAAGCCCTGACCTCAATCCTATAGAAAATGTTTGGGCAGAACTGAAAAAGCGTGTGCGAGCAAGGAGGCCTACAAACCTGACTCAATTACACCAGCTCTGTCAGGAGGAATGGGCCAAAATTCACCTAACTTATTGTGGGAAGCTTGTACAAGGCTACCTGAAACATTTGACCCAAGTTAAACAATTTAAAGGAAATGCTACCAAATACTAATTGAGTTATTGTAAACTTCTGACCCACTGGGAATGTGATGAAAGAAATAAAAGTTGAAATAAATCATTCTCTCTACTATTATTCTGACATTTCACATTATTAAAATAAAGTGGTGATTCTAACTGACCTAAGACAGGGAATTTTTACTAGGATTAAATGTCAGGAATTGTGAAAAACTGAGTTTAAATGTACTCGGCTAAGGTGTACGTAATATTACGACTTCAACTGTAGGTCCACCCACTTGGTACCCCACACACTGGGGAGCCAGGTCCAGCCAATCAGAATAATGTTTTTCCCCTCAAAAGGGCTTTATTACAGACAGAAATACTCCTCAGTTTAACCTCTATGGGCTAGGTGGGACGCTTGTGTCCCACCTACTCAACAGCCAGTGTAATCCCGTGGCGCGTTATTCAAATACCTCAAAAATGCAAAAACTTCAATTTTTCAAACATATGACTATTTTACACCATTTTAAAGACAAGACTCTCGTTAATCTAACCACACTGTCCGATTTCAAAAAGGCTTTACAACGAAAGCAAAACATTAGATTATGTCAGCAGAGTACCGAGCCAGAAATAATCAGACACCATTTTTCAAGCTAGCATATAATGTCACATAAACCCAAACCACAGCTAAATGTAGCACTAACCTTTGATGATCTTCATCAGATGACAACCCTAGGACATTATGTTATACAATACATGCATGTTTTGTTCAATCAAGTTCATATTTATATGAAAAAACAGCTTTTTACATTAGCATGTGACTAGCATTCCCACCGAACACTGCCGGTGAATTTACTAAATTACTCACGATAAACGTTCACAAAAAGCATAACAATTATTTTAAGAATTATAGATACAGAACTCCTTTATGCACTCGATATGTCCGATTTTAAAATAGCTTTTCGGTGAAAGCACATTTTGCAATATTCTCAGTAGATAGCCCGGCATCACAGGGCTAGCTATTTAGACACCCAGCAAGTTTAGCACTCACCAAAGTCAGATTTACTATAAGAAAAATGTTATTACCTTTGCTGTCTTCGTCAGAATGCACTCCCAGGACTTCTACTTCAATAACAAATGTTGGTTTGGTCCCAAATAATCCATTGTTATATCCAAATAGCGGCGTTTTGTTCGTGCGTTCAAGACACTCTCCGAAAGGGTAAATACGGGTGACGAGCATGAAGCAATTCGTGACAAAAAATTTCGAAATATTCCATTACCGTACTTCGAAGCATGGCAACCGCTGTTTAAAATCAATTTTTATGCCATTTTTCTCATAAAAAAGCGATAATATTCCGACCGGGAATCTGCGTTTAGGTAAACAGACGAAAGAAAATAAAGCATGGGGTCGACTCGGGCACGCGCCTAAGCCCATAGTACTCTGACCGGCCACTTGCCAAACGCGATAAAGTGTTTCAGCCAGAGGCTGCCTCGATATCGTTCAGCTTTTTCCCGGGCTCTGAGAGCCTATGGGAGCCGTAGGAAGTGTCACGTTATAGCAAAGATCCTCAGTCTTCAATAAAAAGAGCCAAGATGAAACGCAACTTGTCAGACAGGCCACTTCCTGCATGGAATCTTCTCAGGTTTTGGCCTGCCATATGAGTTCTGTTATACTCACAGACACCATTCAAACAGTTTTAGAAACTTTAGGGTGTTTTCTATCCAAAGCCAATAATTATATGCATATTCTAGTTACTGGGCAGGAGTAGTAACCAGATTAAATCGGGTAAGTTTTTTATCCGGCCGTGTCAATACTGCCCCCTAGCCCTAACAGGTTAATCAGCTGGTCAGCAGGTGGCTGGTCTCAGACAATCCCACAGGTGAAGAAGCTGGATTTGGAGGTCCTGGGCTGGTGTGGTTATGTTATGCCACTGAAAGAGGGGAGAAATAATCACGAGTGAGATACGGTATTGTTTCCTCAATGAGAACTTTTAGTGCAATGAGGAAAAAACCGCGATTTCCCCGAGAACTTGGGTGGAGACCAGAGCAATCGATCTCAGGCTCATTGATTAAGAGCATTTAGTAGATCACAGATTAACCTCTCTAGGCTAGGCGGGACGAATTCGTCCCACCTACGTAACAGCCACTGCTATCCTGTGGCGCGATTTTCAAAACCTTAAAAATCCTATTACTTCAATTTCTCAAACATATGACTATTTTACAGCCATTTAAAGACAAGACTCTCGTTAATCTAACCACACTGTCCGATTTCAAAAAGGCTTTACAACGAAAGCAAAACATTAGATTATGTCAGCAGAGTACCAAGCCAGAAATAATCAGACACCCATTTTTCAAGCCAGCATATAATGTCACCAAAACCCAGAAGACAGCTAAATGCAGCACTCACCTTTGATGATCTTCAGCAGATGACAACCCTAGGACATTATGTTATACAATACATGCATGTTTTGTTCAATCAAGTTCATATTTATATCAAAAACCAGCTTTTCACATTAGCATGTGACTTTCAGAACTAGCAAACTTCCGGGGAATTCGCTAACAATTTACTAAATTACTCACGATAAACGTTCACAAAAAGCATAACAATTATTTTAAGAATTATAGATACAGACCTCCTCTATGCACTCGATATGTCCGATTTTAAAATAGCTTTTTGGTGAAAGCACATTTTGCAATATTCTAAGTACATAGCCCAGGCATCACGGGCTCGCTATTTAGACACCCGGCAAGTTTAGCACTCACCATAATCATATTTACTATTATAAAAGTTTGATTACCTTTTGTTGTCTTCGTCAGAATACACACCCAGGACTGCTACTTCAATAACAAATGTTGGTTTGGTCCAAAATAATCCATCGTTATATCCGAATAGCGGCGTTTTGTTCGTGCGTTCCAGACACTATCCGAAATAGTAAAGAAGTGTCGCGCGCATGGCGCAATTCGTGACAATAAAATTCTAAGTATTCCATTACCGTACTTCGAAGCATGTCAACCGCTGTTTAAAATCAATTTTTACGACATTTTTCTCGTAGAAAAGCTATAATATTCAAACAGGGAATCTCCTTTTCGGCAAACAGAGGAAAAAAATCCCAAAGGCGGGGGCGGTCGGGGTCACGCGCATAAGCCAGTGTCCCTTGATCGGCCACTTGAGAAAGGCGATAATGTGTTTCAGCCTGGGGCTGGAATGACGACATTCTGTTTTTTCCCGGGCTCTGAGCGCCTATGGACGACGTGGGAAGTGTCACGTTAGAGCAGAGATCCTTAGTAAATGATAGAGATGGAAAACAAGTTCAAGAAATGGTCAGACAGGCCACTTCCTGTAAAGGAATCTCTCAGGTTTTGACCTGCCATTTGAGTTCTGTTATACTCACAGACACCATTCAAACAGGGTGTTTTCTATCCATATGTAATAAGTATATGCATATTCTAGTTACTGGGTAGGAGTGGTAACCAGATTAAATCGGGTATGTTTTTTATCCAGCCGTGTCAATACTGCCCCCTAGCCCTAACAGGTTAACACTTTTACCCTTCAATTATATGAATTTTATCAATCTCTATTAATAACCTGTTTGGGTTAGGGGGCAGTATTTTCACGGCCGGATAAAAAACGTATCCGATTTAATCTGGTTACTACTCCTGCCTAGAAACTAGAATATGCATATAATTAGTAGATTTGCATAGAAAACACTCCAAAGTTTCTAAAACTGTTTGAATGGTGTCTGTGAGTATAACAGAACTCATATGCCAGGCCAAAACCTGAGAAGATTCTATACAGGAAGTGCCCTGTCTGACAATTTGTTCTCCTTCTAGGGCATCTCTATCAAAAATACAGCATCTCTGCTGTAACGTGACATTTTCTAAGGCTTCCCTTGGCTCTAGGAAGGCGCCAGAAAGTGGAATGAGAGCTCTCCAGTCTCTGGGCGAAAAACAGCAGGAGTTTTTGTGAGTGGTCCTGCTGAGAACAATGACACTGGAGCGCGTGTGCACAAGACGACTCCATGTTTTTCTTTCAGTGTTTAAATGAATACAACGTCGCCTGTTTGGAATATTATTGCTATTTTACGAGAAAAATAGCATAAAAATATATTTTAACTTCTCTAGGGTATGTGGGACGAAATCGTCCCACCTAGTCAACAGCCAGTGGAATCGAGTGGCGCGATATTCAAATACCTTAGAAATGCTATTACTTCAATTTCTCAAACATATGACTATTGTACACCATTTTAAAGACAAGACTCTCGTTAATCTAACCACATTGTCCGATTTCAAAAAGGCTTTACAAAGAAAGCAAAACATTAGGTTATGTCAGGAGAGTACCCAGCCAGAAATAATCATACACCCATTTTTCAAGCTAGCATATAATGTCACAAAAACCAAAACCACAGCTAAATGCAGCACTAACCTTTGATGATCTTCATCAGATGACACTCCAAGGACATTATGTTATACAATACATGCATGTTTTGTTCAATCAAGTTCATATTTATATCAAAAAACTGCTTTTTACATTAGCATGTGACGTTCAGAACTAGCATTCCCACCCTACACTTCCGGTGAATTTACTAAATTACTCAGGATAAACGTTCACAAAAAACATAACAATTATTTTAAGAATTATAGATACAGAACTCCTTTATGCAATCGCGGTGTCAGATTTTAAAATAGCTTTTCGGTGAAAGCACATTTTGCAATATTCTGAATAGATAGCTTGCCATCACGGGCTAGCTAATTTGACACCCACCAAGTTTGGCGTTCACTAAATTCAGAATTACTATAAGAAAAATTGGATTACCTTTGCGTTCTTCGTCAGAATGCACTCCCAGGACTTCTACTTCATCCACAAATGCTGTTTTGGTTCAAAATAATTCATAGTTATGTTCAAATATCCTCTGTTTTGTTCTTGCGTTCAAGACACTATCCGAACGTCAAAATATGTCAAAATATTCCATTACCGTACTTCGAAGCATGTCAAACGCTGTTTAACCTGTCTAGGGTAGGGGGCAGTATTTTCACGGCCGGATAAAAAAAACGTACCCGATTTAACCTGATTATTACTCCTGCCCAGAAACTAGAATATGCATATAATTATTAGCTTTGGATAGAAAACACTCCAAAGTTTCTAAAACTGTTTGAATGGTGTCTGTGAGTATAACAGAACTCATATGGCAGGCCAAAACCTGAAAAGATTCCAAACAGGAAGCGCCCTCTCTGACCATTTCTTGGCCTTATTGATCATCTCTATCCAAAACAGGGGATCTCTGCAGTAACGTGACATTTTCTAACGCTCCCATAGGCTCTCAGAAGGCGCCAGAACGTTGAATGATGACTTTGCAGGCCATGGCTGAAAAACAGTAGCGCATTTGGTAAGTGGTCGATCTGAGAACAATGAGACTGGCGCCCGTGCACGTAAAGAGTCCATTTTACATTTTCAGTCTTTGAACGAAAAAGATGTCTCCCGGTTGGAATATTATCGCTATTTTACGAGAAAAATCGCATAAAAATTGATTTTAAACAGCGGTTGACATGCTTCGAAGTACGGTAATGGAATATTTTGAAATTGTATGTCACGAAACGTGCCGGGCGCGTCACCCTTATTTACCCTTCGGATAGTGTCTTGAACGCACAACAAAACGCCGCTATTTGGATATAACTATGGATTATTTGGAACCAAACCAACATTTGTTATTGAAGTAGAAGTCCTGGGAGTGCATTCTGACGAAGATAAGCAAAGGTCATCCAATTTTTCTTATAGTAAATCTGAGTTTGGTGAGTACCTAACTTGGTGGGTGTCAAAATAGCTAGCCCGTGATGGCGAGCTATCTACTCAGAATATTGCAAAATGTGCTTTCATCGAAAAGCTATTTTAAAATCGGACACCGCAATTGCATAAAGGATTTCTGTATCTATAATTCTTAAAATAATTGTTACGTTTTTTGTGAACGTTTATCGTGAGTAATTTAGTAAATTCACCGGCAGTGTTCGGTGGGAATGCTAGTTCTGAACGTCACATGCTAATGTAAAAAACTGTTTTGTGATATAAATATGGACTTGATTGAACAGAACATGCATGTATTGTATAACATAATGTCCTAGGAGTGTCATCTGATGAAGATCAAAGGTTAGTGCTGCATTTAGCTGTGGTTTTGTTTTTTGTGACATTATATGCTAGCTTGAAAAATGGGTGTCTGATTATTTCTGGCTGGGTACTCTGCTGACAATCTAATGTTTTGCTTTCACTGTAAAGCCTTTTTGAAATCGGACAGTGTGGTTAGATAAAGGAGAGTCTTGTCTTTAACCTGTTGGGGCTAGGGGGCAGTATTGAGAATTTTGAAAAAAATATGTGCCCATTTTTAACTGCCTCCTACACCAACTCAGAAGCTAGGATATGCATATTATTAACAGATTTGGATAGAAAACACTCTGAATTTAGATAAAAAAATTTACCTTTCGTCGTGACTCCCCCCCCCCCCCCCCGCCCTACCTTTGAATAGCCTACCGAAGCGCTAACAACATGGAACAAATTGGAGTTATTTGGACATAAATTATGAACTTTGTCGAAAGAAACCACATTTGTTGTGGACCTGGGATGCCTGGAAGTGCCAATGGATGAAGATAATCAAAGGTAAGGGATTATTGATTATTATTGGATTATTATTGATATTAGATGGTTACAAGATGGTGCTAACCTGTATATCCTAGCCTATTGTTCTTAGCACAGCACCCCGTTTATTGCAAAGTGTGATTTCCCAGTAAAGTTATTTTGAAATCTGCCAATGCAGTAGCATTTACGAAATGTTAAACTATAATTCTTTGAATGACAATATTATCCTGTTGGGGATAGGGGGCAGTATTTACACGGCCGGATAAAAAACTTACCCGATTTAATCTGGTTACTACTCCTGCCCAGTAACTAGAATATGCATTTAATTATTGGCTTTGGATAGAAAACACCCTAAAGTTTCTAAAACTGTTTTAATGGTGTCTGTGAGTTTAACCTGTTGGGGCTAGGGGGCAGTATTGAGAATTTTGAAAATAATATGTGCCCATTTTTAACTGCCTCCTACACCAACTCAGAAGCTAGAATATGCATATTATTGTTCAGGTTTGGATAGAAAACTCTGAATTTTCTAAAACTGTTTGAATGGTGTCTGTAAGTATAACAGAACGCATATGGCAGTCAAAACCCTGAGACAAATTCTGACAGGAAGTGGATACCTGATGTGTTGAATTACCTTTAAGCCTATGCCATTGAAACACACAGGGGCTTATTAATCTTTGAGCACTTCCTATGGCTTCCATTAGATGTCACCAGTCTTTAGAAAGTGGTTTGAGTCTTCTACTGTGAGAACTGAACGAACAAGAGCATTGGAACGGTGGTGGCCGATTAGACTGGCGCGCGAGTTCATGTTGGGTACTCTCGTTCCAATACGTTTTAAAAGAGAATGCAATCGTCCGCCTTGAATATTATTCATGTTCTAGTTGAAAAAGGCACTAATGATTTATGCTATACAACGTTTGACATGTTTGAACGAACGTAAATATTTTTTTCCCCCTCGTTTATGAAGACAAGTCCGGCGGGCATAGATCATGTGCTAACAACACGGAGCTTTTTGGACATAAATTATGAGCTTTTTCGAACAAAACTACATTTGTTATGGACCTGGGATTCCTGGAAGTGACATCTGATGAAGAGAATCAAAGGTAATGGATTATTTACATAGTATTTTCGATTTTAGATCTCTCCAACATGGCGGTTAGTCTGTATCGCAAAGCGTATTTTTCTGGACGCAGTGCTCAGATTATTGCAAAGTGTGATTTCCCAGTAAGGTTATTTTTAAATCTGGCAATCCGGTTGCGTTCAAGAGATGTAAATCTATAATTCTTTGAATGACAATATAATATTTTACCAATGTTTTCGAATAGTAATTATTTAATTTGTTGTGCTGATTGACTGGCGGTTATTGGAGGGAAACGATTTCCTCAACATCAACGCCATAGTAAAACGCTGTTTTTGGATATAAATATGAACTTGATAGAACAAAAAATGCATGTATTGTCTAACATAATGTCCTAGGAGTATCATCTGATGGAGATTGTCAAAGGTTAGTGCATAATTTTAGCTGGTTTTCTGCTTTTGGTGACGCCTGTCTTTGAATTGACAAAACATTACACACAGCTATTGTCAATGTACTCTCCTAACATAATCTAACTTTATGCTTTCGCCGTAAAGCCTTTTTGAAATCGGACAACGTGGTTAGATTAACCTGTTAGGGCTAGGGGGCAGTATTGACACGGCTGGATAAAAAACGTACCCGATTTAATCTGGTTACTACTCCTGCCCAGTAACTAGAATATGCATATAATTATTGGCTTTGGATAGAAAACACTCCAAAGTTTCTAAAACTGTTTGAATGGTGTCTGTGAGTATAACAGAACTCAAATGGTAGGTCAAAACCTGAGAAGATTCTGTACAGGAAGTACCCTGTCTGACCATTTCTTCCCCTTCTTGATTATCTCTATCCATTACAAAGGATCTCTGCTGTTACGTGACACTTCCTTCGGCTCACATGGTCTCTCAGAAGGCGGCAAAAAGCTGAAACGTGGCTTTGCAGGCTCTGGCTGAAACAAAGTAGCGCGTTTGGGTAGTGGCTGGTTACAGTACTGTGAGACTCAGGCTCGTGCCCGCGTCGACCGAAAGCTTTGTTTTCTTTCCTCTGTTTACCTAAACGAAGATTCCCGGTCGGAATATTATCGCTTTTCTACGAGAAAAATTGCATAAAAATGGATTTTAAACAGCGGTTGACATGCTTCGAAGTACGGTAATGGAATATTTAGATTTTTTTTGTCACAAATTGCGCCATGCTCGCGACCCTGATTTACCATTTCGGATAGTGTCTGGAACGCACAAACAAAACGCCGCTATTTGGATATAACGATGGATTATTTTGAACCAAACCAACATTTGTTATTGAAGTAGCAGTCCTGGGAGTGCATTCTGACGAAGACAACAAAGGTAATCAAACTTTTGTAATAGTAAATCTGATTTTGGTGAAGGCTAAACTTGCTGGGTGTCTAAATAGCTAGCCCGTGATGGCTGGGCTATGTACTTAGAATATTGCAAAATGTGCTTTCACCAAAAACCTATTTTAAAATCGGACATATCGAGTGCATAGAGGAGTTCTGTATCTATAATTCTTAAAATAATTGTTATGCTTTTTGTGAACGTTTATCGTGAGTAATTTAGTAAATTGTTAGTAAATTCTCCGGAAGTTTGCGGGGGGTATGCTAGTTCTGAACGTCACATGCTAATGTAAAAAGCTGGTTTTTGATATAAATATGAACTTGATTGAACAAAACATGCATGTATTGTATAACATAATGTCCTAGGGTTGTCATCTGATGAAGATCATCAAAGGTTAGTGCTGCATTTAGCTGTGGTTTGGGTTTTTGTGACATTATATGCTAGCTTGAAAAATGGGTGTCTGATTATTTCTGGCTGGGTACTCTGCTGACATAATCTAATGTTTTGCTTTCGTTGTAAAGCCTTTTTGAAATCGGACAGTGTGGTTAGTTTAACGAGAGTCTTGTCTTTAAAATGCTGTAAAATAGTCATATGTTTGAGAAATTGAAGTAATAGCATTTCTAAGGTATTTGAATATCGCGCCACGGGATTACACTGGCTGTTCAGAAGGTGGGACGCAAGCATCCCACCTAGCCCAGAGAGGTTAAAATTGACCAATGTTTTCGAATAGTAATTTTGTAAATTGTAACGTTGATTCACCGGAAGCATTTGAGGGGAAAAAAAATTCTGAATTTCACCGCTACTGTAAAATGCTGTTTTTGGATATAAATATGAACTTGATGTAACAAAAAATGCATGTATTGTATAACATAATGTCCTAGGAGTGTCATCTGAGGAAGATTGTCAAAGGTTAGTGCATCATTTTAGCTGGTTATCTGCTTTTGGTGACACCTGCCTTTGAATTGACAAAACATTACACACAGCTATTTTCAATGTACTCTCCTAACATAACCTAACTTTATGCTTTCGCCGTAAAGCCTCTTTGAAATCGGCCAATGTGGTTGGATTTAGGAGATGTTTATCTTTCAAATGGTGAAAAATAGTTGATTGTTTGAGAAATTGAAATTATTAGATTCTTTCAGTTTTGAATTTCCCGCCATGGTCTCTTGACAATAAATCCCAATACCGGGATCAGATCCCCAACAGGTTAACTGTTGTTGTCTCCTCCAGCCACTTTTCAACAAGAGGCTGTGCTGGTAGCGTATCAGGGACTGGCACCGCAACTGTCTGTTTCACTGGTGGGGGCCTGTGTTCCCACACTCTCGCTGGTTCAGCATTCCTTTCCTCAGGTTCTGTAGGAGATGTGGGAACCTGTAGCGGCTCATGATGGTCATATTCATCCCCGCTGTCTTCATCAGAATTTAGAGGCTGTGATGCAGGCTGATGTCTCCTTTTTTCTGTCATCTTTGGTCATTTCTGGTTGTGTCTCAAAAGGTATGTAGTCACCGGACATGAGCAGGTTTCTGTGCAGGACCCTGGAGCGTCCCCTACCCTTTTCTGGTCTCAATTCATAAATCGGCAGGTCTGAAGCCATTTGTCTCACTACTGTGTGAATTGTATCTTCCCAATAGTTACAGAGTTTGCCTGGTCCTCCTCTTGGTGTCAGGTTTTTAATCAGAACTCGCTCGCCAGGCTGAAGCACTGAACTCCTAACTTTAGTGTCATAGTACTTCTTACTTCTTTCAGCGGCTTTCTGAGCATTTTCATTTGCAAAAGCGTATGCTTCTTCCATCCCTCGTTTCCAGTTCTCCACGTAGTCTCGCTGGTTACTGGAACCCGCCTCTGTGCACAATCCAAAGAGCATATCAACTGGAAGCCTGGGTGATCTCCCAAACAGAAGATAAAATGATGAATAGCCAGCCACTTCGCAACGGGCGCAGTTATAGGCATAAACCAGTTTGTTCAGAGACTCCTTCCAATTTGACTTTTGTGTCTCAGTAAGTGTATTTAACATTTGCAACAATGTTCTGTTCATGCGTTCCACTTGACCGTTCCCCATCGGGTGGTAGGGTGTTGTTCTGGACCCCGCCATGCCACTAAGTTTTGAAATTCTCCCCCTTGGTCATGGTGGATGCGGGACGGGAACCCAAACTTCAGGGCAAAGTCATTGAAGATGAGATTTGCAGCAGTTTTACCTGACTTTGATGTGGTGGCGTAGGCTTGAGTGAAACGTGTAAAATGATCAACAATCACGAGGATGTACTCATATCCCCCTTTGCATCTGTCGAGATGAAGGAAGTCTATACATACCAGTTCAAATGGCTGTGTTGTCACAATGTTTGTCAGAGGAGCTCTTGTTTCATGGGCTGGCTATTTCTGCTTGACACAGCTACAAGTTTTAGTCACATAGTGCTCGATGTCAGATTGCATATATGGCCAGAAGAAGCGGTCACGTACTAGTGATACAGTGCGGTCAGTACCTTGGTGTCCCATGTTATTGTGCAACTCTTCCATCACTTTACCTTTTTACTGCTCTGGTAGAACTAACTGCTTGCGGGCTGTAGTGATTCTGTACAGAATGCCATCACTGTCCATTGTCAATTTGTCCCATTCTCTGAATAGGCATTTTGTCTTTGGACTGGATTCCTTTTGCTCTTTAACCTGTTATGGATAGGGGGCAGTATTTTCACGGCCGGATAAAAAACATACCCGATTTAATCTGGTTATTACTCCTGCCCAGAAACTAGAATATGCATATAATTGTTTGATTTGGATAGAAAACAGCCTAAAGTTTCTAAAACTGTTTGAATGGTGTCTGTGAGTATAACAGAACTCATATGGCAGGCCAAAACCTGAGAAGATTCTATATGGGAAGTGCCCTGTCTGACCATTTCTTGGCCTTCTGTAGCCTCTTTATCGAAAATAGAGGATCTCTGCTGTAACGTGACATTTTCTAAGGCTCCCATAGGCTCTCAGAAGGCGCCAGAACGGGGAATGATAACTCTGCAGTCCCTGGGCGAAAAACAGTAGGGCTTTTGGAAAGTGGTCGTTCTGAAAACAATGACACTGGTGCGCGCGTGCATGTGAAGACTCCATTTTCTATTTTCAGTGTTTGAACGAAAACTAGGTCTCCCGGTTGGAATATTATCGCTATTTTACGAGAAAAATCGCATAAAAATTGATTTTAAACAGCGTTTGACATGCTTCGAAGTACGGTAATGGAATATTTTGAACTTTTTTGTCACGATATGCGCCGGCGCGTCACCCTTCAGATAGTGTCTTGAACGCAAGATCAAAACGCAGCTATTTGGATATAACTATGGATTATTTGGAACCAAAGACTATTTTACACCATTTTATAGATACACCTCTCCTGAATCGAACCACGTCCAATTTCAAAAATGCTTTACAGCAAAAGCAAAACATTAGATTATGTTAGGAGAGTACCCTGCCAAAAATAATCACACTGCCATTTTCAAAGCAACTAGCATGCTCACAAATACCCAAAACACAGCTAAATGCAGCACTAACCTTTGACAATCTTCATCAGATGACACTCCTAGGACATCATGTTACACAATACATGCATTTTTTTGTTCGATAAAGTTCATATTTATATATAAAAACAGCATTTTACATCGGCGCCTGACGTTCAGAAAATATTTTCCCTCTCAAATGCTTCCGGTGAAGCAGCGCTACAATTTACAAAATTACTATTCGAAAACATTGGTAAAATATAATATTGTCGTTCAAAGAATTATAGATTAACCTCTCGTGAATGCAACCGCATTGCCAGATTTAAAAATAACTTTACTGGGAAATCACACTTTGCAATAAACGAGGTGCTATGCTCAGAAAAATAGGCTAGGCGATACAGGTTAGCGCCATCTTGGAGTCATCTAAAATCAAATATACTATTGTAAATATTCACTTACCTTTGATTATCTTCATCAGAAGGCACTTCCAGGGATCCCAGGTCCACAACAAATGTAGTTTTGTTCGAAAAAATTAATAATTTATGTCCCAATAGCTCCTTCTTGTTAGCGCGTTCCGAAGGCTACTCATAATGTACGAAACGCGCGGGACTTGTCCTCACGAATGTGCAAAAAAAATGTATTTACGTTCGTTCAAACATGTCAAACGTTGTATAACATAAATCTTTAGGGCCTTTTTCAATCAGAACTTCAATAATATTCAAGGCGGACGATTAACCTCTCTGGGCTAGGCGGGACGAATTCGTCCCACCTACGTAACAGCCACTTGCAGCCTGTGGCGCGATTTTCAAAACCTTAAAAATCCTATTACTTCAATTTCTCAAACATATGACTATTTTACAGCTATTTAAAGACAAGACTCTCGTTAATCTAACCACACTGTCCGATTTCAAAAAGGCTTTACAACGAAAGCAAAACATTAGATTATGTCAGCAGAGTACCAAGCCAGAAATAATCAGACACCCATTTTTCAAGCCAGCATATAATGTCACCAAAACCCAGAAGACAGCTAAATGCAGCACTCACCTTTGATGATCTTCATCAGATGACAACCCTAGGACATTATGTTATACAATACATGCATGTTTTGTTCAATCAAGTTCATATTTATATCAAAAACCAGCTTTTTACATTAGCATGTGACGTTCAGAACTAGCATACCCCCCGCAAACTTCCGGGGAATTTACTAAATTACTCACGATAAACGTTCACAAAAAACATTATTATTTTAAGAATTATAGATACAGAACTCCTTTACGCACTCGCTATGTCCGATTTTAAAATAGCTTTTCGGTGAAAGCACATTTTGCAATATTCTGAGTAGATAGCATGCCATCACAGGCTAGCTATTTTGACACCCACCAAGTTTGACCCTCACCAAACTCCGATTTACTATTAGAAAAGTTTGATTACCTTTCCTGTTCTTCGTCAGAATGCACTCCCAGGACTTCTACTTCAATAACAAATGTTGGTTTGGTTCAAAATAATCCATAGTTATATCCAAATAGCGGCGTTTTGTTCGTGCGTTCAAGACACTATCCAAGGGTGACGAAGGGTTACGCGCCCGACGCGTTTCGTGACAAAACATTTCTAAATATTCCATTACCAAACTTCGAAGCAGGTCAACCGCTGTTTAAAATCTATTTTTATGCTATTTTTCTCGTAAAAAAGCGATAATATTCCGACCGGGAGTCGTTGTTTTCGTTCAAAGACAAAAGAATAAAAACATGGGGTCGCCTCGTGCACGCGCCTCCAGTCTCTGATCGACCACTATCAAAATGCGCTAATGTTTATCAGCCAGGGCCTGCAAAGCCACCATTCAGCTTTTTGCCGCCTTCTGAGAGCCTATGGGAGCCGTAGGAAGTGTCACGTAACAGCAGAGATCCCCTGTTTTGGATAGAGATGATCAAGAAGGCCATGAAATGGTCAGAGAGGGCGCTTCCTGTTTGGAATCTTCTCAGGTTTTGGCCTGCCAAATGAGTTCTGTTATACTCACAGAAACCATTCAAACAGTTTTAGAATCTTTGGAGTGTTTTCTATCCAAAGCTAATAATTATATGCATATTCTAGTTTCTGGGCAGGAGTAATAATCAGATTAAATCGGGTATGTTTTTTTATCCTGCCGTGAAAATACTGCCCCCTATCCATAACAGGATAAGAGCGTCTGCTAAATGACTTAAATATAAATGTAAATAAGGCACTGTCTGCCGACTAGCGAGGTGACCTTATGGGGGTGGCAACCTTGAGCTAGGGATGGTAAGGAGTGGGCATTTTCCTCTGTGCAGGAAAACCTTTCACTGGTAGAGTAAATTTTCAGGTGAGTGCATTTTTCCTTATGTTTAGTCCAATGTTGGTTTTGACATACTTTGGAACAGTACAGTGTCTTTTTACATGATGAACATTGTTTCAGGTTCTCAAATGAATCTACTCTGGCACAATTTGCACATTTCTGGGACTTTTTGGTAGCTACGGTTAAGAATCTACACAAGACAAACAAAACGATCACAGATAACACAAAAAAATACAGCAGCAGATTGTTACATTTACACATAGGTTATTCACTTAACAGCACAAGAACTTGCATTCCCTGAAACAGTTACAAGCAATACAAAAATAAAAATCCTCCAATAAATGTTTAAAATGGGCAAGGGGGATAAGAGTCTCAAGTTTAAGTTTAGTCTGCAGGCTATTCCATAGGCAAGGAGCATAACAGGAAAAGGCAGCCATACCCAACTCTGTGGAAATCGCATGGGCCTCAAGTGTAATCCATGCTTGAGACCTGGTTTTAGGAATTAAAATTCTAATGTTGATGAGTGATGATAAATAAGAAGGTACAGTGGGGGAAAAAAGTATTTGATCCCCTGCTGATTTTGTACGTTTGCCCACTTACAAAGAAATGATCAGTCTATAATTTTAATGGTAGGTTTATTTGAACAGTGAGAGAGAATAACAACAAAAAAATCCAGAAAAACGCATGTCAAAAATGTTATAAAATGATTTGCATTTTAATGAGGGAAATAAGTATTTGACCCCCTCTGCAAAACATGACTTAGTACTTGGTGGCAAAACCCTTGTTTTGCCACCAAGTACTTTTCTTGTAGTTGGCCACCAGGTTGGCCACCAGGTTTGCACACATCTCAGGAGGGATTTTGTCCTACTCCTCTTTGCAGATCTTCTCCAAGTCATTAAGGTTTCGAGGCTGACGTTTGGCAACTCGAACCTTCAGCTCCCTCCACAGATTTTCTATGGAATTAAGGTCTGGAGACTGTCGAGGCCACTCCAGGACCTTAATGTGCTTCTTCTGGAGCCAATCCTTTGTTGCCTTGGCTGTGTGTTTTGGGTCATTGTCATGCTGGAATATCCATCCACGACCCATTTTCAAAGCCCTGGCTGAGGGAAGAAGGTTCTCACCCAAGATTTGACGGTACATGGCCCTGTCCATCGTCCCTTTGATGCAGTGAAGTTGTCCTGTCCCCTTAGCAGAAAAACACCCCCAAAGCATAATGTTTCCACCTCCATGTTTGATGGTGGTGATGGGGTTCTTGGGGTCATAGGCAGCATTCCTCCTCCTCCAAACACGGCGAGTTGAGTTGATGTCAAAGAGCTCCATTTTGGTCTCATCTGACCACAACACTTTCACCAGTTGTCCTCTGAGTCATTCAGATATTCATTGGCAATCTTCAGATGGGTATGTATATGTATTCTTGAGCAGGGGGACCTTGCGGGCGCTGCAGGATTTCAGTCCTTCACGGCGTAGTGTGTTACCAATTGTTTTCTTGGTGACTATGGTCCCAGCTGCCTTGAGATCATTGACAAGATCCTCCCGTGTAGTTCTGGGCTGATTCCTCACCGTTCTCATGATCATTGCAACTCCACGAGGTGAGATCTTGCATGGAGCCCCAGGCCGAGGGAGATTGACAATAATACCAAATGTTGTCACCTTCTCACCAAGCTGCTTGGCGATGTTCTTGTAGCCCATTCCAGCCTTGTGTAGGTCTACAATCTTGTCCCTGACATCCTTGGAGAGCTCTTTGGTCTTGGCCATGGTGGAGAGTTTGGAATCTGATTGATTGATTGCTTCTGTGGACAGGTGTCTTTTTTACAAGTAACAAGCTGCGGTTAGGAGCACTCCCTTTAAGAGTGTGCTCCTAATCTCAGCTTGTTACCTGTATAAAAGACACCTGGGAGACAGAAATCTTTCTGAATGAGAGGGGGTCAAATACTTATTTCCCTCATTAACCTCTATGGGCTAGGTGGGACGCTAGCGTCCCCCCCGTGGTGCACTCCATCAACAGCAGGTGCATTTCAAGAGCGGCAAATTTGAATCCAAATAAATGTCAAAATTCAAATTTTTCAAACATACAACTATTTTACACCCTTTGAAAGATAAACATCTCCTTAATCTAACCACGTTTTACGATTTCAAAAAGGTTTTACGGCGAAAGCATAAATTTAGAGTATGTTAGGACAGTACATTTACAAGAGTTGTGTAATGTTTTGTCAATTCAAAGACAGGGTCACCAAAACCATAAAACCAGCTAAAATGATGCACTAACCTTTTACAATCTCCATCAGATGACACTCCTAGGACATTATGTTAGACAATGCATGCATTTTTAGTTCTATCAAGTTCATATTTATATCCAAAAACAGCGTTTTACTATGGCATTGATGTTGAGGAAATCGTTTCCCTCCAATAACCGGCAGTCAAGTCAACACCACAAATTAAATAATTAAAATTAGAAAACATTGGTCAAATATTATATTGTCATTTAAAGAATTATAGATTTACATCTCTTGAACGCAATCAACTTGCCAGATTTAAAAATAACCTTACTGGGAAATCACACTTTGCAATAATCTGAGCACTGCGCCCAGAAAAATACGCGTTGCGATACAGACTAGACGTCATGTTGGGGAGATCTAAAATCGAAAATACTATGTAAATAATCCATTACCTTTGATTCTCTTCATCAGATGTCACTTCCAGGTATCACAGGTCCATAACGAATGTAGTTTTGTTCAAAAAAGCTCATCATTTATGTCCAAAAATCTCCGTCTTGTTAGCACATGATCTAAGCCAGCCGGACTTCTCGTCATGAACGGGGGAAAAAATATATTTACGTTCGTTCAAACATGTCAAACGTTGTATAGCATAAATCATTAGGGCCTTTTTTAACCAGAACATGAATAATATTCAAGGTGGACGAATGCATACTCTTTTATAACGTTTTGGAACGAGGGTACCCAACATGAACTCACGCGCCAGGTGTCTAATGGGACATCATCGTTCCATGGCTCTTGTTCGGTCAGGTCTCCCTCCAGAAGACTCAAAACACTTTGTAAAGGCTGGTGACATCTAGTGGAAGCAATAGGAAGTGCCAAAATATTCCTCAGCCCCTGTGTTTTTCAATGGGATAGGTTTAAAGGTAATACAACACATCAGGTATCCACTTCCTGTCAGAAAATGTCTCAGGGTTTTGCCTGCCAAATGAGTTCTGTTATACTCACAGACACCATTCAAACAGTTTTAGAAACTTTAGAGTGTTTTCTATCCATATATAATAAGTATATGCATATTCTAGTTACTGGGTACGATTAGTAACCAGATTAAATCGGGTACATTTTTTTTATCCAGCCGTGCAAATACTGCCCCCTAGCCCTAACAGGTTAAAATGCTAATCAATTTATAACATTTTTGACATGCGTTTTTCTGGATATTTTTGTTGTTATTCTGTCTCTCACTGTTCAAATAAACCTACCATTAAAATTATAGACTGATCCTTTCTTTGTCAGTGGGCAAATGTACAAAATCAGCAGGGGATCAAATACTTTTTCCCCCCACTGTAGTTCATTCAGAAGTGCTTTATAGACAAACACAAGAGTATGTTGTTCTCGTCTCATGGACAGTGAAGTCCAACCCATATTTTTATATAAAACCCAGTGGTGAGTTCTGTAGCTAGCACCCGTGATAAACCTAAGTGCACAATGATAAGTCGCATCCAGCGATTTAAGTGTGGATGCCGTAGCATGTATGTAGATAATAACCCCATAATCTACAGATGGGTTGGGTCTGGGAGCTACTTTCTACATCATAGTTGGGTTGGGGTTAGCTGCTTTATTGGATGATTGCTTCATATGATAGAGGATAGTGGGGTATTTATACTCTGAACAAAATGTTGAAGGCATTGATGTGAAAGCATATACAGTGCTGAGTTACCTCCAGAGGATGTAACGTTGATTAGGAATACGCACTTGCATATCAGGTGACATGCCTATCAGGTGAAATGGAGGAAATGGGGAACAAAGTGAAAATGACATGACTTGGGAACATCTCTCGGAACCTGGGGCCTAAAGGGGAAGACTGGGCGAAAGCATGAGGAAGCTTTCTAGAACTTTCATTTTTGTGGAACCCAGCAGGAAAGTATCCTGGAGGCATAGAGTCAGGTGAAGAGAGAGTGGGAATTGTCATGATCTCAGACTTTGGTTTTCTTGCATATATAATTATGTATAGCTTAGCGCATCATTAACCTGTTAGGGCTAGGGGGCAGTATTGACACGGCTGGATAAAAAACAACCCGATTTAATCTGGTTACCACTCCTACCCAGTAACTAGAATATGCATATACTTATTACATATGGATAGAAAACACCCTAAAGTTTCCAAAACTGTTTGAATGGTGTCTGTGAGTATAACAGAACTCAAATGGCAGGTCAAAACCTGAGAGATTCCTTTACAGGAAGTGGCCTGTCTGACCATTTCTTTAACTTCTTTTCCATCTCTATCTTTTACTAAGGATCTCTGCTCTAACGTGACACTTCCCACGTCGTCCATAGGCGCTCAGAGCCCGGGAAAAAACAGAATGTCGTCATTCCAGCCCCAGGCTGAAACACATTATCGCCTTTCTCAAGTGGCCGATCAAGGGACTCTGGGCTTATGCGCGTGACCCGACCGCCCCCACCTTTGTGATTTTTTCCTCTGTTTGCCGAAAAGGAGATTCCCTGTCGGAATATTATCGCTTTTCTACAAGAAAAATGGCGTAAAAATTGATTTTAAACAGCGGTTGACATGCTTCGAAGTACGGTAATGGAATATTTAGAATTTTATTGTCACGAATTGCGCCATGCGCGCGACACTTCTTTACCATTTCGGATAGTGTCTGGAACGCACGAACAAAACGCCGCTATTCGGATATAACGATGGATTATTTTGGACCAAACCAACATTTGTTATTGAAGTAGACGTCCTGGGAGTGCATTCTGACGAAGACAACAAAAGGTAATGAAACTTTTATAATAGTAAATATGATTATGGTGAGTGCTAAACTTGCCGGGTGTCTAAATAGCGAGCCCGTGATGCCTGGGCTATGTACTTAGAATATTGCAAAATGTGCTTTCACCAAAAAGCTATTTTAAAATCGGACATATCGAGTGCATAGAGGAGGTCTGTATCTATAATTCTTAAAATAATTGTTATGCTGTTTGTGAACGTTTATCGTGAGTAATTTAGTAAAATGTTAGCGAATTCCCCGGAAGTTTGCGGGGGGTATGCTAGTTCTGAACGTCACATGCTAATGTAAAAAGCTGGTTTTTGATATAAATATGAACTTGATTGAACAAAACATGCATGCATTGTATAACATAATGTCCTAGGTGTGTCATCTGATGAAGATCATCAAAGGTTAGTGCTGCATTTAGCTGTCTTCTGGGTTTTTGTGACATTATATGCTAGCTTGAAAAATGGGTGTCTGATTATTTCTGGCTTGGTACTCTGCTGACATAATCTAATGTTTTGCTTTCGTTGTAAAGCCTTTTTGAAATCGGACAGTGTGGTTAGATTAATGAGAGTCTTGTCTTTAAATAGCTGTAAAATAGTCATATGTTTGAGAAATTGAAGTAATAGGATTTTTAAGGTTTTGAAAATCGCGCCACAGGCTGCAAGTGGCTGTTACGTAGGTGGGACGCAAGCGTCCCACCTAGCCCATAGAGGTTAATACTGTTATGTTTTGTGTTTTTTTGTTGCTTTCCAAGTCTTATGCTATTACTCTCTTAGGAACCAGAAAGGGGAAGTGGAGAAACTAAAAGCTGCTCGATCTGAAATAGAACAAGACAGCAGATTCAGCTGGAATGGCATTTTGTTGTGTGATGATAGATGGAAATAAAATTGTGAGATCATAGTACAGAGGCCATAAGTCTCTGAATTTGTAAACCTTGCGGTTAATGTTTGTTCATTGCTTGTTCCATTTGTTTGTTTAATTCATGTTTTATAATCATTTGTTAGTTTGTTTAATTCATGTTTTATAATCATTTGTTCGTTTTTTTATTCATGTTTTATTATCATTGTTTATCCAATTATTAGTAATTTCCAAATGTATATAAATTGAACATTATGGTGCTATTGTTCCAGAGAAGGGACTGTTGGATTCTACATTTTGAACATTGAGATATTAAAGACATGATAGATCAGACGCATAGTCTATTAAGGAGTGAGATCTGTAGAAAGACAGAGTGGCTGTGGAATGTGCTGGGTGGACGGGAGGAGATCAAAGGATTGCTCTAGGGGAGGCAGCAGGACATCTGTGGACTAGGCGAAGGAGGGGTTGAAGTCAGGAGGTGAGGTCAGATCCCCTTAAGGGAGTAATATGGGTTTAGTATCCTGTTACCCTCTCCCTGTGGAACCATAATATGTAAGGATTGGAGAGAAGGAGTGTCTTAAGTGTGATGGTGAGAAATGTTTGTCTGCCTGAATTTACAGCTGTACAGACCCCTTGGGCAGAATTAAACTTGGTTGAAGCTTCTCTAGAGTCTGTGAGTTATTTACTCTGAAAAATAAGAACCTAACAGTGGGAAGTGACAAAGAGCTCTTATAGGACCAGGGCACGAATAATAATAATAAAATAATAATAAAATAATAAAAATTGTGAATAACTCACCACAGGTTAACTTGTTATGGATAGGGGGCAGTATTTTCACGTCCGGATAAAAAACATACCCGATTTAATCTGGTTATTACTCCTGCCCAGAAACTAGAATATGCATATAATTAGTAGCTTTGGATAGAAAACACTCCAAAGTTTCTAAAACTGTTTGAATGGTGTCTGTGAGTATAACAGAACTCAAATGGCAGGCCAAAACCTGAGAAGATTCTGTACAGGAAGTACCCTGTCTGACCATTTCTTGGCCTTCTTGATCATCTCTATCCAAAACAGGGGATCTCTGCTGTAACGTGACATTTTCTAATGCTCCCATAGGCTCTCAGAAGGCGCCAGAACGTTGAATGATGACTTTGCAGGCCATGGCTGAAAAACAGTAGCGCATTTGGTAAGTGGTCGATCTGAGAACAATGAGACTGGCGCGCGTGCACGTGAAGAGTCCATTTTACATTTTCAGTCTTTGAACGAAAAAGATGTCTCCCGGTTGGAATATTATCGCTATTTTACAAGAAAAATCGCATAAAAATTGATTTTAAACAGCGGTTGACATGCTTCGAAGTACGGTAATGGAATATTTTGAAATTGTATGTCACGAAACGCGCCGGGCTGTATTTTTGATAGAGATGCCCTAGAAGGAGAACAAATTGTCAGACAGGGCACTTCCTGTATGGAATCTTCTCAGGTTTTGGCCTGCCATATGAGTTCTGTTATACTCACAGACACCATTCAAACAGTTTTAATAACTTTAGAGTGTTTTCTATCCAAATCTACTAATTATATGCATATTCTAGTTTCTGGGCAGGAGTAGTAACCAGATTAAATCGGGTACGTTTTTTATCCGGCCGTGAAAATACTGCCCCCTATCCCAAACAGATTAAACTTCTGATAAAGGTTCTTAATTGTGCTATTCAAGAAGCGCTTCTGATTTTTCTTCTCTGTTCCTCGTTAGTGTGTCCTTTTACCCTGTTGTTGCTCTGCTGTTGTCATCACATTCATAGAATCTAGTGATTATCTCTTCTGTGGCAGTGCTAATTCTGTTACACTGATTTTTCCTGGAGTATTGAAGACTTGATGGCCTGTTTTCATTTGCCCTCATTGCTTTTGCTGAAAATCCTAATTCTTTGTTTGTGGCTTTGACCAGGCCATACTTTCTCAGGATGTTGCCTCTGAGCATTTTTGAAGCCACTTGTTTGTCCTTGGCACTGCACATTTTTGTATACTTTTGTTTTAACTCTGCAATGATGGCATTTTGAAATGATAAAATCCTTGTCAAGTTCTTCGGAGTTCCCTTCATTTGCTGTTTTGTCTTTGTCTTTGGGGAATCTTGTCTCTCCATTTTGTTCATCAGTTGATAATACCTTTTTTTTTGTTTTTCTCAGCTTTCCGTAAAGCATTATCAAGTTTGACATTTGTCATACTAAGATCTCTGTATGCTTTTGAGCGACCTCTTTCAACCTTTTTCCTTCCAGCAAGTATTCGACTTCTCATTCCTGTTGCAGACGATAAGGAAGGGGCATCAGGGTGTGCATCAGGGACAGGTAAGTTAGGGGCAGGTATGTTAGCCTCATGTTCTGGCTGCAAGTCATCTGATGACTGAGGTGGTGTTGCCTGATAGGTAGGTCTCCATTGCAACCGTTCTCTTTAAAGTCTGTCTTCTATTCCATTGGTTACATTTCCATTGCCTTCTCTTGTTTCTTTGTTCTCGCTTTGTAAGCTCAGAGAGAGATTTCACTTCTCCCTTCTCTTTTTTCTTTCAGTATCTCTCCCTGTCTTTTTGCAGATGTTCCTGGTATTGTATAGGATAATTTTTTTATTTTGTTTCTATATGTTTGTGACCTCTGTGCTGTTTTATATTTCTAAGAATAAAGACACACTACTTAGTTTTCAACTTGTGCACACCTTGGAGCATTTTCTAGATTCAATTCATTTAAAACATGATTAAATAAGCCTAAAGTTAAAAAAAAGTAAAGTTAAAAACAAGTAAGATAATGGATTTGTGTCATTGCCAACACTTTCTGTCATTTCCACCACACTTAACTTTGTGATGGAAATGACTTTGATGGAAATGACACTTCTACAGTTTCTGGAGAAAATGAACAGACTGCTTAGATTGCGTCAAACCCTAGGAAGCTCTTTGACACCTTCTCCCTCCTGAATCCTCCCCCCCCCTCCTCCCTCTCTGCAGATGACTTCGTCAACCATTTTGAAAAGAAGGTTGACGACATTCGATCCTCGTTTGTTAAGTCAAACGACACAGCTGATCCTGCTCACGTTGCCCGACCCTATGCTTTGACCTCTTTCTCCCCTCGCTCTCCAGATGAAATCTTGCGACTTGTGACGGCCGGCCGCCCAACAACCTGCCCGCTTGACCCTATCCCCTCCTCTTCTCCAGACCATTTCCGGAGACCTTCTCCCCTACCTCACCTTGCTCATCAACTCATCCTTGACCGCTGGCTATGTCCCTTCCATCTTCAAGAGAGCAAGAGTTGCACCCCTTCTCAAAAAACCTACACTCGATCCCTCCGATGTCAACAACTACAGACCAGTCTTCCCTTCTTTCTTATCTCTCCAAAACTCTTGAGCGTGCCGTCCTTGGCCAGCTCTCTTGCTATCTCTCTCAGAATGACCTTTTTGATCTAAATCAGTGAGGTTTCAAGACTGGACATTCAACTGAGACCGCTCTTCTCTGTGTCACGGAGGCTCTCCACACTGCTAAAGCTAACTCTCTCCTCTGCTCTCATCCTTCTAGACCTTTCTGCAGCCTTTGATACTGTGAACCATCAGATCCTCCTCTCCACCCTCTCCGAGTTGGGCATCTCCGGCGCGGCTCACTCTTGGATTGCGTCCTACCTGACAGGTCGCTCCTACCAGGTGGCGTGGCGAGAATCCATCTCTGCACCACGTGCTCTCACCACTGGTGTCCCCAGGGCTCAGTTCTAGGCCCTCTCCTATTCTCGCTATACACCAAGTCACTTGGCTCTGTCATATCCTCACATGGTCTCTCCTATCATTGCTATGCAGACGACACACAATTAATCTTCTCCTTTCCCCCTTCTGATAACCAGGTGCCGAATCGCATCTCTGCATGTCTGGCAGACATATCAGTGTGGATGACGGATCACCACCTCAAGCTGAACCTCGGCAAGACGGAGCTGCTCTTCCTCCCGGGGAAGGACTGCCCATTCCATGATCTCGCCATCACGGTTGACAACTCCATTGTGTCCTCCTCCCAGAGTGCTAAGAGCCTTGGCGTGACCCTGGACAACACCCTGTCATTCTCAGCTAACATCGAGGCGGTGACCCGATCCTGTAGGTTCTTGCTCTACAACATTCGCAGAGTACGACTCTGCCTTACACAGGAAGCGGCGCAGGTCCTAATCCAGGCACTTGTCATCTCCCGTCTGGATTACTGCAATTCGCTGCTGGCGGGGCCCACTGCCTGTGCCATTAAACCCTTACAACTCATCCAGAACGCCGCAGCCCGTCTGGTGTTCAACCTTCCCAAGTTCTCGCACGTCACCCCGCTCCTCCGCACACTCCACTGGCTTCCAGTTGAAGCTCGCATCTGCTACAAGACCATGGTGCTTGCCTACGGAGCTGTGAGGGGAACGGCACCTCCGTACCTTCAGGCTCTGATCAGTCCCTACACCCAAAGAAAGGCACTGCGTTCATCCACCTCTGGCCTGCTCGCCTCCCTACCTCTGCGGAAGCACAGTTCCCACTCAGCCCAGTCAAAACTGTTCGCTGCTCTGGCACCCCAATGGTGGAACAAGCTCCCTCACGACGCCAGGACAGCGGAGTCAATCACCACCTTCCAGAGACACTTGAAACCCCACCTCTTTAAGGAATACCTGGGATAAGAAAGTAATCCTTCTACCCCCCCCCCCCCCCCAAAAAAAATATAGATGTACTATTGTAAAGTGGTTGTTCCACTGGATATCATAAGGTGAATGCACCAATTTGGAGCGTCTGCTAAATGACGTAAATGTAAATGCTTAGCATGCTTTGGTTTGTATTATTGCTAGCATATAGTTTACACTAAATACATAAAATATAAAAACATTTCAAAAGTTCTACCACAAATTAAAGAAATTATAGCCTGTTTGGAAATGACTGACAATTAAAATATTCTCTACACAAGCAATATTTACCTAGAATTTTCTTCAACTTCTGGACATCACATCTGGAACAACTGTCCACGTGCTTCAGTGTCACAGTATGTTTCCATGGTAACTAAATTAACATTCTCTTGAAAAAACTTTATTAATGACGAATTTGTCCTCAGTGGTGGAAATGACAACACTATATTTTGTGTAAAAAAACAATATAAAGGGCATACTGACAATAAATATTGATATAGATTTAATTTAATTGACTCTTTCTGTAGTACATAACATTATATAATGTGTAATTATTAATGTTCTCATAGAAAAACATAGTAGAAGCTTAAAAGTCTGGGTCAGGGACAAGGGAAAAATAGCGAAATTGAGGTATAAAATGCATCTGAAAAGTAGCTAAAATACTTGATAGAGAGGTGTTTAAAACCTGTTTGGGATAGGGGGCAGTAAGGAGTTCTGTATCTATAATTCTTAAAGTAATTTTTATGTTTTGTTATGTTTTTTGTGAACATTTATCGTGAGTAATTTAGTAAATTCACTGGAAGTTTGCGGTGGGTATGGTAGTTCTGAACATCACATGCTAATGTAAAAAGCTGTTTTTTGATATAAATATGAACTTGATTGAACAAAACATGCATGTATTGTATAACATAATGTCCTAGGAGTGTCATCTGATGAAGATCATCAAAGGTTAGTGCTGCATTTAGCTGTGGTTTTGGTTTTTGTGACATATATGCTTGCTTTGAAAATGGCTGTGTGATTATTTTTGGCAGGGTACTCTCCTGACATAATCTAATGTTTTGTTTTCGCTGTAAAGCCTTTTTGAAATCGGACAATGTGGTTAGATTAACGAGAGTCTTGTCTTTAAAATGGTGTAAAATAGTCATATGTTTGAGAAATTGAAGTTATAGCATTTTTGAGGTATTTTTATTTCGCGCCACGCGATTCCACTGGCTGTTGACTAGGGTGGGACGCAAACGTCCCACCTTGCCCAGGGAGGTTAAGTATACCTGAACCTGCATCAGTTTAGGAATGTGCTAAGTGGAAAAATGTTCAATGTGCTCACAGAAAGTATTATGTTCCTTTGTGTAACATAGAATGCAGGTTGGCATTAGGTAGCACTAAAGGCAGAAGTGAATTAAACAAAAATATGTTGGGAGAACATGAATGTGCAACATATGACATAAGAACTGAATTAAATGGTCCTCATAATGATAGGTTTACTATTGTAAAAAGTAAATATGCATGTTTCTATAGCTATGGAGATAATGGGATAAATGTGGGAAACACTACAGTTTGGGTGTTAAGAGTTAGGAGCTGCAGCAGTTGGTAAATTTGATGATAAAGGAATGATTATGAATCACAAAGGTAAATGTGGTAATATAACTCAAGTAACACTATCTCTTACAATGTTAAAAAATCTGGATAAAGGTATAGCTGTTTGTTCTGCCAACACATCCAGAAACTAACTCTTGAATGTCTTCCCAAAAGACTGAACAGGTCTCTGTGTTTTAGTTAGACTGATACAACAGGTGTCTATCATTAAATCACAGCAGGATGAGTATTTTAAGCATAGAGTAAGGAGAGCCTACGAATAACATCCAAAAGTATTTATACCTAGATGCAATTGGACAGCCGAGAGGAGTTCCTGGTGAATACAAAGCAAGAGATCAGGTTAAATCAGGGTTTGAATCAATATTTCTTTGGATAACGCCTAATAAAAACTTAGAATGGATCAATTATAATCAACAGAGATTCATTAACTATACTGACTCTGCATTAACCTCTATGGGCTAGGTGGGACACTTGCGTCCCACCTACTCAACAGCCAGTGTAATCCCGTGGCGCGATATTCAAATACCTTAGAAATGCTATTACTTCAATTTCTCAAACATATGACTATTTTACAGCATTTTAAAGACAAGACTCTCGTTAATCTAACCACACTGTCCGATTTCAAAAAGGCTTTACAACGAAAGCAAAACATTAGATTATGTCAGCAGAGTACCCAGCCAGAAATAATCAGACACCCATTTTTCAAGCTAGCATATAATGTCACATAAACCCAAACCACAGCTAAATGCAGCACTAACCTTTGATGATCTTCATCAGATGACACTCCTAGGACATTATGTTATACAATACATACATGCAGGTTAACCTGTTGGGGATAGGGGGCAGTATTTGCACGGCCGGATAAAAAAAACGTACCCGATTTAATCTGGTTACTACTCCTGCCCAGTAACTAGAATATGCATATAATTTGTTTGATTTGGATAGAAAACACCCTAAAGTTTCTAAAACTGTTTGAATGGTGTCTGTGAGTATAACAGAACTCATTTGGCAGGCTAAAACCTGAGAAGATTCCAAACAGGAAGCGCTCTCTCTGACTATTTCTTGGCCTTCTTGATCATCTCTAACCAAAACAGGGGATCTCTGGCATAACGTGACATTTTCTAACGCTCCCATAGGCTCTCAGAAGGCGCCAGAACGATGAATGGTGGCTTTGCAGGCCATGGCTGAAAAACATTAGCGCATTTGGATTGTGGTCGATCTGAGGACAATGAGATTGGAGGCGCGTGCACGAGCCGACACCATGTTTACTTTCTCTCTCTTTGAACGAAAACAACGACTCCCGGTCGGAATATTGTTGCTTTTTTACGAGAAAAATGACATAAAAATTGATTTTAAACAGCGGTTGACATGCTTCGAAGTACGGTAATGGAATATTTAGATTTTTTTTGTCAAGAAATGCGCCATGCTCGTAACCCTGATTTACCATTTCGGATAGTTTCTTGAACGCACGAACAAAACGCCGCTGTTTGGATATAACGATGGATTATTTGGGACCAAACCAACATTTGTTATTGAAGTAGAACTCCTGGGAGTGCATTCTGACGAAGAACATCAAAGGTAATCAAACTTTTGTAATAGTAAATCTGATTTTGGTGAAGGCTAAACTTCCTGGGTGTCTAAATAGCTAGCCCGTGATGGCTGGGCTATGTACTTAGAATATTGCAAAATGTGCTTTCACCAAAAAGCTATTTTAAAATCGGACATATCGAGTGCATAGAGGAGTTCTGTATCTATAATTCTTAAAATAATTGTTAAGCTTTTTGTGAACGTTTATCGTGAGTAATTTAGTAAATTGTTTGTAAATTCCACGGAAGTTTGCGGGGGGTATGCTAGTTCTGAACTTCACATGCTAATGTAAAAAGCAGTTTTTTTATATAAATATGAACTTGATTGAACAAAACATGCATGTATTGTATAACATAATGTCCTAGGGTTGTCATCTGATGAAGATCATCAAAGGTTAGTGCTACATTTAGCTGTGGTTTGGGTTTATGTGACATTATATGCTAGCTTGAAAAATGGGTGTCTGATTATTTCTGGCTGGGTACTCTGCTGACATAATCTAATGTTTTGCTTTCGTTGTAAAACCTTTTTGAAATCAGACAGTGTGGTTAGATAAAGCAGAGTCTTGTCTTTAAAATGGTGTAAAATAGTCATATGTTTGAGAAATTGAAGTAATAGCATTTCTAAGGTATTTGAATATCGCACCACGGGATTAGACTGGCTGTTGCGTAGGTGGGACGATTTGGTGCCACCTACCCTAGAGAGGTTAAAATAGCTTTTCGGTGAAAGCACATTTTGCAATATTCTCAGTAGATAGCCCAGCCATCACGGCTAGCCATTTAGACACCGACCAAGTTTAGCCCTGACCAAACTCCGATTTACTATTACAAAAGTTTGATTACCTTTGTTGTCTTTGTCAGAATGCACTCCCAGGACTGCTACTTCAATCACAAATGTTGGTTTGGTCCAAAATAATCCATCGTTATATCCAAATAGCGGCGTTTTGTTCGTGCAAATAGTGTAAATAAGGGTCACGAGCATGGCGCAATTCCTGACAAAAGATTTCTAAATATTCCATTACTGTACTTCGAAGCATGTCAACCGCTATTTAAAATCAATTTTTATGCCAGTTTTCTCGTAAAAAAGCGATAATATTCCGACCGGGAATCTGCGTTTAGGTAAACAGACGAAAGAAACAAAGCATTCTGTCGACGCGGGCACGAGCCTGAGTCTCACAGTACTGTAACCAGCCACTACCAAACGCGCTACTTTTTTTCAACCAGAGCCTGCAAAGCCACGATTCAGCTTTTTGCCGCCTTCTGAGAGCCCATGGGAGCCGTAGGAAGTGTCACGTAACAGCAGAGATCCTCTGTAATGGATAGAGATAATCAAGAAGGGCAAGAAATTGTCAGACAGGCCACTTCCTGCATGGAATCTTCTCAGGTTTTGGCCTGCCAAATGAGTTCTGTTATACTCACAGACACCATTCAAACAGTTTTAGAAACTTTGGAGTGTTTTCTATCCAAATCTAATAATTATATGCATATTCTAGTTTCTGGGCAGGAGTAATAATCAGATTAAATCGGGTACGTTTTTTATCCGGCTGTGAAAATACTGCCCCCTAGCCATAACAGGTTAAAATGGTGTAAATTAGTCATATGTTTGAGAAATTGAAGTAATAGCATTTCTAAGGTATTTGAATATCGCGCCACGGGATTACACTGGCTGTAATCCCGTAGAGGTTAACAGCCTTAGGAAACAGGTACAGGCGACTAGCAAAATGATATGGCAGAATAGACAAGCTTTAAATTGGCATTTAGCTGAGAAAGGTGGCGTCTGTGTGATGTTTGGAGATGAATGTTGTACTTTTATTCCCAATAACACTGCACTAGATGGATCTTTTTCTTTAGCTATGACCAAACTGAAGGGACTGCGACAAGAGGTTTAGGACAATGCAGGACAATGCAGGTTTAGGTCAATACCACCCTCCATTGGTTGTTAACACGGTACCTGGGGCTCCTGGACAATATACAAATAGACATGGTGTAGCTTAATGCTCTTGGAGGACCACTTGATTGTCCTTTTGGTAACCCAGATTGTCTCTATGGGGTTACTCCAGGAGGATATGATTATGGTGATCAAGGTTTTCCTGTTTTTAGTAAAGCACCTGACTCTAATGTGCTTGATTGAAAACTGGACTGCCGCAATATGTATAACCTTGTAATCACTTACTATGGAGTGTATTTTCTATTTCCTTTCTACCTTTGACAATGGATAAATGAAGTTAGAACTTCAGAATTTTGTTTAGTTAAACTTGTAGGTAACATAGGGAAATTCCGGTTACAAGTGTCCACGGACCATGTCCTTAACCTCTCTTGGGTAGGGGGCAGTATTTTCACGGTCGGACGAAAAACGTACCCAAATTAAACGCCCTACTACTCGGGCCCAGAAACTAGAATATGCATATTATTAGTAGATTTGGATAGAAAATACTCTGAAGTTTCTAAAACTGTTTGAATGATGTCTGTGAGTGTAACAGAACTCATATGGAACTCATATGGCAAAAACCTGAGAAAAATCCAACCAGGAAGTGGAAAATCTGATGCTTGTAGTCTTTTCAAGTCATTGCCTATCTAACACACAGTGACTTAGGGTTAATTTTGCACTTCCTAAGGCTTCCACTAGATGTCAACAGTCTTTAGAACCTAGTTTCAGGCTTTTGCAGTGAACAGAGAGCGAACAAGAGGGCCGGGAAGTTGGTGACTCAGAAAATGACATGAGTTTTGTGGCGCGCATTCAAGTGATGAGGTAGCTCATTTTTCAAGACATTGGAATCGTCCGGTTGGAATATTATTGAAGTTTTATGTTAAAAAGGCCCTAAAGATTGATGCTATACAACGTTTGACATGTTTCAACGGAAGTAAATATAACTTTTTGGGACTTTTCGTCGTGAAATGTTGGGCGAGCTTCCTACATTTGAGTAGCTTACTGAACGCGCTAACAACAAGGAGGTATTTGTACATAAATTATGGACTTTATCGAACAAAACAACATTTATTGTGGACCTGGGATTCCTGGAAGTGCCTTCTGATGAAGATCAAAGGTAAGTGAATATTTATAATGCTATTTATGATTTTAGATGACTCCAAAATGGCAGGTATCTGTATTGCCTGGTGTATTTTTCTGAGCGCCGTACTCAGATTATTGCAAAGTGTGCTTTCTCCGTAAAGTTATTTTGAAATCTGACAAAGCAGTTGCGTCAAGGAGTAGTGTATCTATAATTCTTTCAATAACTGTTGTAAATTTTATCAACCTTTATGATGAGTATTTTTGTAAATTGATGTGCACATTCACCGGTGGTTTTGGTGGGAATACATTTTCTGAACATCACGCACCAATGTAAAATGCTGTTTTGGAAATAAATATGAACTTTATCGAGCAAAACATACATGTATTGTATAACATGAAGTCCTATGAGTGCCATCTGATGAAGATCATCAAAGGTTAGTGAATATTTTAGCTGTACTTTTGGTTTTTGTGATGCATGTCCTTGCTTGGAAAATGGCTGTGTGGTTTTTCTTGTGAAGTTTATGTCCTAACATAATCTAATTTTATGCTTTCGCCGTATTGCCTTTTTGAAATCGGACAATGTGGTTAGATTAACGAGAGTCTTATCTTTAAAATGGTGTAAAATAGTTGATTGTTTGAGAAAATGAAATTGAGATTTTTGCTGTTTTGTATTTCGCGCCACGCTATTTCACTGGCTTTTGAATAGTGTGGGAAGGAGGATTACTTTATCCTATCCTAGGTATTCCTTAAAGAGGTGGGGTTTCAGGTGTCTCCGGAAGGTGGTGATTGACTCCGCTGTCCTGGCGTCGTGAGGGAGCTTGTTCCACCATTGGGGTGCCAGAGCAGCGAACAGTTTTGACTGGGCTGAGCGGGAACTGTGCTTCCTCATTAGTATTACATGCTAATGCTTTTACATTGTAATTTCAGTTTGATTTTACGTTGTATTTGTAGATTGGATTTTTTACTTCTTTCCATTGTTTATGAATGGAGATGTTTGATCCGGTCTTCTTTGAGTTTATGGGGTTCCAATCGTTAGGCTAGATAGGGGGAAGTTTGCCCAGTGTTTGATGATTGATGCTCCCTTGCCTTTGATTTATTTGTGTGTTTTTGTTTGGGACTGTTTAGTCCCAAAGGGACTTATGTGAGAGCTAAACTCATGACTACGATTACATTTCCATTATTAGCAGCATCTAGGCTGTCCAGTTTGAAGAGCTAAGACAGAATGGCTATATAAGGAATTAAACATATAGGACCAGGGCCTGCTACCATTATAACCTATACAGTTGTCAGATGTGGGTGTTAACAAGCAAGAACTGAGATGGAAAGATTATGAAGCTATTTTCATATAGAGGGAGGGGACTCTATATGTTTTGAAAAGGCTGAATACTATAAAGGCAGGACTCTGTGATATGAGAATTTAGTCTTTTCCATGGAGGGTCCTGGCTCTGTTACGTTTGTAAAAATAGTCTTTCCATGGAAGGGCTCGGCTTTGCTACTTTGTAATAAAGTCTATTTTGAATTCACAAGTTCTCGTAAGAGTGTTATGATTCTGAGTCAATATTCCACCACAATAATTGGCCCTCTTTCTGGGACTCACCCACAAACAGGACCAAGTCTGACCTGTTGAGGAGTGACAGACTCCATCCTAGCTGGAGGGGTGCTCTCATCGTATCTACGAACATAGACAGGCCTCCAACTCCTCTAGCTTCACAATGAGATAGGGTGCAGGCCAGGCAGCAGGCTGTTAGCCAGCCTGCCAACTTAGTGGAGTCTGCCACTAGCACAGTCAGTGTAGTCAGCTCAGCTATCCCCATTGAGACCATGTCTGTGCCTCGACCTAGGTTGGGAAAAACAAAACATGGCGGTGTTTGCCTTAGCAAACTCACTGGAATAAAGACCTCCTCCATTCCTGCCATAATTGAATGAGATTGTGATATCTCACATCTCAAAAAAGGGCTACTCAATGTTAGATCCCTCACTTCCAAGTTATAGTTATAGTCAATGAACTAATCACTGATCATAATCTTGATGTGATTGGCCTGACTGAAACATGGCTTAAGCCTGATGAATTTACTGTGTTAAATGAGGCCTCACCTCCTGGTTACACTAGTGACCATATCCACCGCGCATCCCGCAAAGGCGGAGGTGTTGCTAACATTTATGATAGCAAATTCCAATTTACTAAAGAAACCCGATGTTTTCGTCTTTTGAGCTTCTAGTCATGAAATCTATGCAGCCAACTCAATCACTTTTTATTGCTACTGTTTACAGGCCTCCTGGGCCATATACAGTCGTGGCCAAAAGTCTTGAGAGTGATACAAATATTAATTTTCACAAGTCTGCTGCCTCAGTTTGTATGATGGCAATTTGCATATACTCCAGAATGTTATGAAGAGTGATCAGATGAATTGCAAATAATTGCAAAGTCCCTCTTTGCCATGCAAATGAACTGAAAAAACATTTCCACTGCATTTCAGCCCTGCCACAAAAGGACCAGCTGACATGTCAGTGATTCTCTTGTTAACAGAGGTGTGAGTGTTGACGAGGACAAGGCTGGAGATCACTCTGTCATGCTGATTGAGTTCGAATAACAGACTGGAAGCTTCAAAAGGAGGGTGGTGCTTGGAATCATTGTTCTTCCTCTGTCAATCATGGTTAGCTGCAAGGAAACACGTGCCGTCATCATTGCTTTGCATAAAAAGGGCTTCAAAGGCAAGGATATTGCTGCCAGTAAGATTGCACCTAAATTAACTATTTATCAGATCATCAAGAACTTCAAGGAGAGCGGTTCAATTGTTGTGAAGAAGGCTTTAGGGCACCCAAGAAAGTTCAGCAAGCGCCAGGACCGTCTCCTAAAGTTGATTCAGCTGCGGGATCGGGGCACCACCAGTACAGAGCTTGCTCAGAAATGGCAGCAGGCAGGTGTGAGTGCATCTGCAAGCACAGTGAGGCGAAGACTTTTGGAGGATGGCCTGGTGTCAAGAAGGGCAGCAAAGAAGCCACTTCTCTTCAGGAAAAACATCAGGGACAGACTGATATTCTGCAAAAGGTATAGGGATTGGACTGCTGAGGACTGGGGTAAAGTAATTTTCTCTCTTTTTCCGATTGTTTGGGGCATCCGGAAAAAAAGCTTTCTGGAGAAGACAAGGTGAGCGCTACCTTCAGTCCTGTGTCATGCCAACAGTAAAGCATCCTGAGACCATTCATGTGTGGGGTTGCTTCTCAGCCAAGGGAGTGGGCTCACTCACAATTTTGCCTAAGAACACAGCCATGAATAAAGAATGGTACCAACACATCCTCCGAGAGCAACTTCTCCCAACCATCCAGGAACAGTTTGGTGATGAACAATGCCTTTTCCAGCATGATGGAGCACCTTGCCATAAGGCAAAAGTGACAACTAAGTGGCTCGGGGAACAAAACATCGATATTTTGGGTCCATGGCCTGGAAACTCCCCAGACATTAATCTCAGTGAGAACTTGTGGTCAATCCTCAAGAGGCGGGTGGACAAACTAAAATCCACAAATTCTGACAAACTCCAAGCATTGATTATGCAAGAATGGGCTGCCATCAGTCAGGATGTGGCCCAGAAGTTAATTGACAGCATGCCAGGGCGGACTGCAGAGGTTTTGATAAAGAAGGATCAACACTGCAAATATTGACTCTTTGAATCAACCTCATGTAATTGTCAATAAAAGCCTTTGACACTTATGAAATGCTTGGAATTATACTTCAGTATTCCATAGTAACATCTGACAAAAATATCTAAAGACACTGAAGCAGCAAACTTTGTGGAAATTAATATTTGTGTCATTCTCAAAACTTTTGGCCACGACTGTAGAATCAAGATGTTTAACTTCTGGTTGAAGTTGACTACAAATACAAAGTTGCCAATGTCTTTCCAATTGTTACAAACAAGCAAAGGATGAAAAAAAAAGATAGTTCAAGTGAAAACTGAGATGACCGCATTAAAATAGCCTACAGTAGCCTTTAGGCTAAATACAGTGCATTTGTAAAGTATTCAGACCCCTTCACTTTTTAAACATTTTGTTACGTTACAGCCTTATTCTAAAAATGATTTAATTTTTTTTATATATATACTGCTCAAAAAAATAAAGGGAACACTTAAACAACACATCCTAGATCTGAATGAAAGAAATAATCTTATTAAATACTTTTTTCTTTACATAGTTGAATGTGCTGACAACAAAATCACACAAAAATAATCAATGGAAATCCAATTTATCAACCCTTGGAGGTCTGGATTTGGAGTCACACTCAAAATTAAAGTGGAAAACCACACTACAGGATGATCCAACTTTGATGTAATGTCCTTAAAACAAGTGAAAATGAGGCTCAGTAGTGTGTATGACCTCCCTACAACGCCTGGGCATGCTCCTGATGAGGTGGCGGATGGTCTCCTGAGGGATCTCCTCCCAGACCTGGACTAAAGCATCCGCCAACTCCTGGACAGTCTGTGGTGCAACGTGGCGTTGGTGGATGGAGCGAGACATGATGTCCCAGATGTGCTCAATTGGATTCAGGTCTGGGGAACGGGCGGGCCAGTCCATAGCATCAATGCCTTCTGCTGACACACTCCAGCCACATGAGGTCTAGCATTGTCTTGCATTAGGAGGAACCCAGGGCCAACCGCACCAGCATATGGTCTCACAAGTGGTCTGAGGATCTCATCTCGGTACCTAATGGCAGTCAGGCTACCTCTGGCGAGCACATGGAGGGCTGTGCGGCCCCCCAAAGAAATGCCACCCCACACCATGACTGACCCACCGCCAAACCGGTCATGCTGGAGGATGTTGCAGGCAACAGAACGTTCTCCACGGCATCTCCAGACTCTGTCACGTCTGTCACGTGCTCAGTGTGAACCTGCTTTCATCTGTAAAGAGCACAGGGCGCCAGTGGCGAATTTGCCAATCTTGGTGTTCTCTGGCAAATGCCAAACGTCCTGCACGGTGTTGGGCTTCAAGCACAACCCCCACCTGTGGACGTCGGGCCCTCATGGAGTCTGTTTCTGACCGTTTGAGCAGACACATGCACATTTGTGGCCTGCTGGAGGTCATTTTGCAGGGCTCTGGCAGTGCTTCTCCTGCTCCTCCTTGCACAAAGGCAGAGGTAGCGGTCCTGCTGCTGGGTTGTTGCCCTCCTACGGCCTCCTCCACATCTCCTGATGTACTGGCCTGTCTCCTGATAGTGCCTCCATGCTCTGGACACTACGCTGACAGACACAGCAAACCTTCTTGCCACAGCTCGCATTGATGTGCCATCCTGGATGAGCTGCACTACCTGAGCCACTTGTGTGGGTTGTAGACTCCGTCTCATGCTACCACTAGAGTGAAAGCACCGCCAGCATTCAAAAGTGACCAAAACATGCAGAACCACTCCTTTATTGGGGGTGTCTTGCTAATTGCCTATAATTTCCACCTGTTGTCTATTCCATTTGCACAACAGCATGTGAAATGTATTGTCAATCAGTGTTGCTTCCTAAGTGGACAGTTTGATTTCACAGAAGTGTGATTGACTTGGAGTTACATTGTGTTGTTTAAGTGTTCCCTTTATTTTTTGAGCAGTGTATAATCCTTAATCTACACACAATAACCCATAATGACAAAGTGAAAATAGATTTTTTGAAATTGAGCTCAGATGCATCCTGTTTCCATTGATCATCCTTGAGATGTTTCTACAACTTGGAGTCCACCTGTGGTAAATTCAATTGATTGGACATGATTTGGAAAGGCACACACCTGTCTATATTAAAGGTCCCACAGTTGACAGTGCATGTCAGAGCAAAAACCAAGCCATGAGGTCGAAGGAATTGTCCGTTGAAAACCAAGACAGGATTGTGCTGAGGAACAGATCTGGGAAAGGGTACCAAAAACATTTCTGCAACATTGAAGGTTCAAGAACACATTGGCTTCCATCATTCTTAAATGGAAGGTTCGTTACCACCAAGACTCTTCCTGGAGCTGGCCACCCAGCCAAACCGAGCAATCGGGGGAGAAGGGCCTTGTCAGGGAGGTGACCAAGAACCAGATGGTCACTCTGACAGAGTGCCAGAGTTCTTCTGTGGAGATGGTAGAACCTTCCAGAAGAACAACCATCTCTCCACCAAATCAGGCCTTCATGGTAGAGCGGCCAGACGGAAGCCACTCAGTAAAAAGACACACGAAAACCCGCTTGGAGTATGCCAAAAGGCACCTAAAGATTCTCAGACCATGAGAAACAAGATTCTCTAGTCAAACCAAATCAAATCTTATTTGTCACATACACATGGTTAGCAGATGTTAATGCGAGTGTAGTGAAATGCTTGTGCTTCTAGTTACAACAGTGCAGTAATATCTAAGTAATTTAACAATTCCCCAACAACTACCTAATACACACAAATCCAAAAGGGGTGAATGAGAATATGTACATGTAAGTATATGGATGGCCAAGAGGCATAGGCAAAGTGAAATAGATGGTATAAAATACATTACTCATATCACATTTATATACTGTAAGATATGTAAACATTAGAGTGGCATTGTATAAAGTGACTAGTGACTAATTTATTAAAGTCGCCATTGATTGGGTCTCAATGTAGGCAGCAGCCTCTGAGTTAGTGATTGCTGTTTAGCAGTCTGATGGCATTGAGATAGAAGCTGGTTTTCAGTCTCTTGGTCCCAGCTTTGATGCACCTGTACTGTCCTCGCCTTCTGGATGGTAGCGGTGTGAACAGAGTGGCTCGGGTGGTTGATGTCCTTGATGATCTTTTTGGCCTTCCTGTGATATCGGGTGCTGTAGGAGTCATGGAGGGCAGGTAGTATGCCCCCGGTGATGCGTTGTGCAGACCACACCACCCTCTGGACAGCCTTGCGGTTGAGGGCGGTGCAGTTGCCGTACCAGGCTGTGATACAGCCCAACAGGATGCTCTCGATCGTGCATCGATAAAAGTTTGTCAGGGTTTTGGGTGACAAGCCACATTTCTTCAGCCTCCTGATGTTGAAGAGTTGCTGTTGCGCCTTCTTCACCACACTGTCTGTGTGGTGGTCTGTGATGTGTACGCTGAGAAACTTAAAACTTTCCACCTTCTCCACTGCTGTCCCTTCGATGTGGATAGGAGGGTGCTCCCTCTGCTGTTTCCTAAAGTCCACGATCATCTCCTTTGTTTTGTTGATGTTGAGAGAGGTTGTTTTCTTGACACCAAACTCCGAGTGCCCTCTCCTGCTCCCTGTGGGCGGTCTCGTTGTTGTTGGTAATCAGGCCCACTACTGTTGTGTCATCTGCAGACTTGATGCTTGAGTTGGAGGCGTGCATGGCCACGCAGTCATGGGTGAACAGGGAGTACAGGAGGGGGCTGAGCACGCACCCTTGTGGGGCTCCAGTGTTGAGGCTCAGCGAAGTGGAGATGCTGTTTCCTACCTTCACCACCTGGAGGCGGCCCACCAGAAAGTCCAGGACCCAACTGCACAGGGCAGGGTTGAGACCCAGGGCCTCCAGCTTGATGATGAGCTTGGAGGGTACTATGGTTTTGAATGCTGAGCTGTAGTCAATGAACAGCATTCTTACATAGGTATTCCTTTTGTCCATATGCGATAGGGCAGTGTGCAGTGTGATGGCGATTGCGTCGTCTGTGGATCTCTTGGGTGGTATGCAAACTGAAGTAGGTCTAGGGTGGCCAGTAAGGTGGAGGTGATATGATCCTTGACTAGTCTCTCAAAGCACTTGATGACAGAAGTGAGTGCTTATTTAGTTCCGTTATCTTTGCCTTCTTGGGTACAGGAACAATGGTAGCCATCTTGAAGCATATGAGAACAAACAAACTGGGATAGGGAGTGATTGAATGTCCGTAAACACACCAGCCAGCTGGTCTGCGCATGCTCTGAGGACGCGGCTAGGGATGCCGTCTGGGCCAGCAGCCTTGCGAGGGTTAACACGTTTAAAATATTTTACTCACGTCAGCCACGGAGGAGGAGGGGGGACACAGTCCTTGTTAGTGGGCTGCAAAGGTGGCACTGTATTATCCTCACAGCGGGCAAAGAAGGAGTTTAGTTTGTCTGGAAGCGTGACGGTGTCCGTGACGTGGCTGGTTTTCTTTTTGTAGTCCGTGATTTCCTGTAGACCCTGCCACATACGTCTCGTTTCTGAGCCGTTGATTTGCGACTCCACCTTGTCTCTGTACTGACATTTTGCTTATTTGATTGCCTTGCAGAGGGAATAACTACACTGTTTATATTCAGACATATTCCCAGACCTCTTTCCATGGTTAAATGAGGTAGATCGAGCTTTCAGTTTTGCGCGAATGCCGCCATCCATCCACAGTTTCTGGTTAGGATAGGTTTTAATAGTCACAGTGGGTACGACATCTCCAATGCACTTATTTATAAAACACACCCACCAAGTCAGTGTATAGGTTGATGTTGTTCTCTGAGGCTGATCGGAACATATTACAGTCCGCGTGATCAAAACAATCTTGAAGCGTGGTTTCCGACTGGTTGGACCAGTATTGAATGGTTCTCGTCACTGGTACATCCTGTTTGAGTTTCCGACGATAAGACGGTAGGAGCAAGATGGCGTCGTGGTTGGATCTTCCGAACGGAGGGCAGGGGAGGGCTTTGTATGGATTGCGGAAGTTCGAGTAGCTGTGGTCGAGGATATTGCCCATGCACAATTTATATGCTGGTAGGATTTAGGTAGCCTTGTTCTCAAATTTGCTTTGTTAAAATCCCCAGCTACAATAAATGCAGCCTCGGGATATATGGTTTCCAGTTTGCATATAGTCCATTGAAGTTCCTTGATGGCCGTTTTGGTGTCTGCTTGAGGGAGAATGTACACAGCTGTGACTATAACTGACGAGAATTATCTTGGTAGGTAAAATGGCCGGCATTTGACTGTAAGGAATTCTACGTTGGGTGAGCAGAAGGACTTGAGTTCCTGTTTGCGGTTATGATTACACCATGAGTCGTTAATCATGAAGCATACACCCCCCGCCCTTCCTCTTCCCAGAGAGGTGATTCTCTCTGTCGGCGCGATGCATGGAGAAGCCCGGTTGCTGAACCGATTCCAACTACATATCCCGGGAGAGACATGTTTCTGTGAAACAGAGAATGTTACTATCTCTGATGTCTCTCTGGAAGGCAACCCCTTGCTCGAATTTCATCTACCTTGTTGTCAAGAGACTGGACATTGGCTAGTAGTACACTCGGGAGCGGTAAACGATGTGCACGTCTACGGAGCCTGACCAGGTGGCCGCTTCGTCTGCCCCTTCTGCGGCGCCGTTGTGAGACTAGTCAGGATCGGGTTAAAAATTAACGGGTCAAAGTACCGAGATCCTTGATGAAAAGTCAGGACCTCAGACTGTGGTGAAAGTTCACCTTCACAGTCATGCAGGAGTGGCTTCGGGATAAGTCTCTGAATGTCCTTGAGTGGCCCAGCCAGAGGCCGGACTTGAACCCGATCTCTGGAGACCTGAAAATAGCTGTGCAGCGATGCTCTCCATCCAACCTGACAGAGCTTGAGAGCTGCAGATAAGAATGGGAAAACTCCCCAAATACAGGTGTACCAAGCTTGTAGCGTCATACCCAAGAAGGCTCAAGGCTGTATCATTGCCAAAGATGCTTCAACAAAGTACTAAGTAAAGGGTCTGAATACTTATGTAAAAGTTTATTTAATACATTTGCTAAAATAAAAACACGTTTTTTTTCCATTATGGAGTATTGTGTGCAGATTGAGGAGGTAAAAAAAACAACTTAATCCATTTTAGAATAAGACCAACAAAATGTGGAAAAAGTTAAGGGATCTGAATACTTTGTCATGTTCATTCAAGAGAGTTCTATTTTGCTAATTGTAGGCTACTGTCTGTAATTGCCTCAATATTTCATGTGTGCAAAGTGCTAAATCTTGATTTAGTGCATTATACGGTAAGCATTAGAGTAAGCTACTTTAATATTTGCAGCCATTGGTAAGATCTTTCTAATGTTAAGGTAAATTTTGAATGGAAAAAGCCGATCCGAGAGCAGCGTTTGCCTTTCTTTCGCTCCTATCAATACCGACACATGCCTCAACGACACACTTAGCAAACTTTCTCTTTGTGTGGTGCTTTGGGAAACCATGTTACATTGTTGGCCGTTGTAGAAAAGACGCATTGTTAAAAACACTCATAAGCCTAAATTCCATCGCTGTCGGGAAACCGGGCCCAGGATGTAATTCCCCGAGGTCTCTACGTCATGGGTCATTATTCTGTAAAACTCAATATATGCAGATTCCAAAAGTGTAAAATAATTGCATGAATATGGAATTGTACTTAATTCAATCAGGGGTTTTTACACTACAACCCCCTTGTATATGCTCGAAAGGAGTTGCACAATCTGTCATTGTATGGTCAAATAATACAAGTCAGGAGGATGCTTATGCGATAGAACCCAACATCAATATACAGGATTCAGGACAGCCAGAAAGAACTGGTGATTTCACATGAACCAGTTTCAAGACCATACAGTTCAAGATGTACCCCCTCTCAAATCCTTTTCACTCTCTTAGCAATCAGGACCACTGAGGGGGAAAAGAAACCGCAGCAGCAACAAGATGTGAGCATCAGGATGTTTTATTGTGAATCTGTTTTAGTCATCTCTTATTCATAGTCCATGAGGCACTGTTCTACTAGAAGTCATCATGGTCAGTCATCCAGGTCCAGTGTGTTGAGTTCCTCATCCAGTTCGTCCAGATCCTCGCCAGTGAAAAGGTTCTCGTCCACAGGCACGGGCTCCGCTTCCTTGTCGTCAAGAGTCTCGTCTTCCCCATCGTGACCGTTCTCCTCCACACCTCCACAAGCCCCATTCAGCTGGTCATCTGGGAGAGCGTTCAAGGCACAGGTTCAGAACATCACATCTGTTCAGTCAAAGGCATCAGATATATACGCAGCATCTGTGCTGTGACCCATGAATGAAATTGCAATGGTAGGTGACGTGGCAAGGGTGTCATTCAACTTTGTTCAAGGGGCATCCGGGATTAGAATGGACATTTTTGGACAAAAAAATAAATTTAATATAGCCATTGATTCCTGAAGAATATAACTTATAAATTCCTCATGAGTTTAGTTAAATTGTCATACCCCATCAGAACCCAAAATATAAGCTTGTTTTACTCCATTGTTTACAATTACATTGCCTACAAACAAACACTGTATACGCTTAAAGTGGAAATCCTCAGTTGAAACAAAGCATTCTCCCTGCCCATTTCAGCAAAAAGCTATGGGATGGGGCTGGAATTCACTCAAATTCATAAACAGAGCTATGGATTCAAGGACTGACCATCCATGATATCAAAATGATAGTTTTAAAACAGGGGTTGGAACCGCTTCAGGGAACAGATCAGAAAAATATAATTGAGTAACAGAATTGGAACCGGGAACAAAAGTGATCCATACTCCGGAACAGAACCGTTATTTTAGAAAGCATGGAAATCAGTTTATTACATTATTTTACGTTCCAGGGATTTTTTTCTAGTCCCACAAACTGAAAATATTTGTCATTGTGTGCGCGCAGGCTCCCTGCCCTTCCCCCTCCAAAGTATAGGCTACTGTACTGATGTTAAAACCGTGAGAAGATCGGGAGGATTTTTTATTAGCTCGAAAAGAATGGATTAACTTTTTGAATGCTATTTAAGGATTACTGTAGGCCTAGTTACTACATTTCACATTGGATTTATTCATTACAAAAAAGGTAAGACGTGTTTTTATTTCTGGTGCCGCTGTACACACACACACACGCTTGTAAGCTAGCTCAAAGGACATTCAAAGTTCCTTCATAGAAGCTGCTCCTCCTAGGTATAATTCTGTGCACCAAATTGAGATAATGCATGTCATAACAAGATGCCTAGTGCGTCAAGCCTCTCTTCACGCTCTCCCCATCTGTAAAATGTCAGTCACATCTTGTGCCATTTTAACCATGTTTTGCTTTGCTTACAAACATAGGAGTAAGACAAGCTTATATTTTGGATTCTGATGTGGTACGACAGCTGAGCTAAGCTCATGAGGCATTTATAAGTATTACTCTTCAGAAGTCAATGGGTACATATTATTCATTTATAAGCCTGAAAGTAGATGTACCAACTACAGATTGTCCCTTAAACTATAATTTTGATCTCATGGTTGGTCAGCTGTTGTATCATTAGGTTTGTCTACGAATGAGAGTTTACCGGCTGTTTACAGAAACAAGTGAATCTCAGATTGCCCCTTTAAAGGCTGAGGGCCAATTGTATGATAGAAAGAGGTTTAAAGTCATATAGTACTGTGCAAAAGTTTTAGGCAGGTGTGAAAAAAATGCTTTAAAAGTATGCTTTCAAAAATAGACATGTTATTAGATTATATTTATCAATTAACTAAATGCAAAGTGAGTGAACAGAAGAAATAGCTTAATCAAATCCATATTAGGTGTGACCACCCTTTGCCTTCAAAACAGAATCAATTCTTGTAGGTACGCTTGCACAAAGTCAGGGATTTTGTAGGCATATAACAGGTGTATGATTAAACAATTATACCAAACAGGTGCTAATGATCATCAATTCAATATGTACCGTAAATTCCGGACTATAAGCCGCAACTTTTTTCCCAGGCTTTGAACCTCGCGGCTTAAACAATGACGCGGCTAATATGGATTTTTCCTGCTTTCAACATTTTTTAAAAAAAAATTTAAAACCCATTCTGTGACGTGCTCAGTTTTTTGGCAGCATGAAGCTTTCATTAGACCAATTAAATTGCCGAACGGGTTAAGGTCAAACAACTTTTTTGTTTACTGTTTAGATTAAATCGAGCGCTCTCAAACTTCCCATCATTCTGATTACGGTAGTCATTTTGTCACCCTCATGGCAAAGACAAGGAGAAATGCATATGATGCAGCTTTCAAGTTGAAGGCGATTGATCTGGCTGTTGGAAAAGGAAATAGAGCTGCTGCACGGGAGCTTGGTCTTAATGAGTCGATGATAAGACGTTGGAAACAGCAGCGTGAGGAATTGACTAAGTGCAAAAAGACAACTAAAGCTTACTGCTAATTTTTTATTTTTTGTTACAAGCCGTGTTTCGTTAAAGCCTATTCATTTTTGTTACAAGCCGTGTTTCGTTAAAGCCTGTGTAAAGTTCATTTGTTTCAATGTACCGGTAGGCACCTGCGGCTTAGACATGTGCGGCTTATTTATGTTAAAAAAATTCAGTGGGTGCGGCTTATATTCAGGTGCGCTTAATAGTCCGGAAATTACGGTAGGTTGAAACAGTCATTAACTGAAACAGCTGTGTAGGAGGAATAAAACTGGGTGAGGAACAGCCAAACTCAGCTAACAAGGTGAGGTTGGTGAAGACGGTGTATGACTTTTGACAATGCACTATGGCAAGACTGAGCACAGCAACAAGACAAGGTGGTTATACTGCATCAGCAAGGTCTCTCCCAGGCATAAATGTCAAGGCAGACAGGGATTTCCAGACGTGCTGTCCAAGATCTTTTGAAGAAGCACAAAGAAACGGGCAACATTGAGGACTGTACAGTCGTGGCCAAAAGTCTTGAGAATGACAAATATTAATGTTCACAAAGTCTGCTGCCTCATTTTGTATGATGGCAATTTTCATATACTCCAGAATGTTATGAAGAGTGATCAGATGAATTGCAAAGTCCCTCTTTGCCATGCAAATGAACTGAATCCCCAAAACCCATTTCCACTGTATTTCAGCCCTGCCACAAAAGGACCAGCTGACATGTCAGTGATTCTCTCGTTAACACAGGTGTGAGTGTTGATAAGGACAAGGCTAGAGTTCACGCTGTCATGCTGATTGAGTTCAAATAACAGATTGGAAACTTCAAAAGGAGGGTGGTGCTTGGAATCATTGTTCTTCCTCTGTCAATCGTGGTTACCTGCAAGGAAACACGTTCCGTCAACATTGCTTTGCACAAAAAGGGCTTCACAGGCAAGGATATTGCTGCCAGTAAGATTGCACCTAAATCAACCATTTATCGGATCATCAAGAACTTCAAGGAGAGCGGTTCAATTGTTGTGAAGGCTTCAGAATGTCCAGCAAGCACCAGGACCGTCTCCTAAAGTTGATTCAGCTGCGGGATCAGGGCACCACCAGTACAGAGCTTGCTCAGGAATGGCAGCAGGCAGGTGTGAGTGCATCTGCACGCACAGTGAGGCGAAGACTTTTGGAGGATGGCCTGGTGCCAAGAAGGGCAGCAAAGAAATCACTTCTCTCCAGGAAAAACATCAGGGACAGACTGATATTCTGCAAAAGGTACAGGGATTGGACTGCTGAGGACTGGGGTAAAGTCATTTTCTCTGATGAATCCCCTTTCCGATTGTTTGGGGCATCCGGAAAAAAGCTTGTCCGGAGAAGACAAGGTAAGCGCTATAATCAGTCCTGTGTCATGCCAACAGTAAAGCATCCGGAGACCATTCATGTGTGGGGTTGCTTCTCAGCCAAGGGAATGGGCTCACTCACAATTTTGCCTAAGAACACAGCCATGAATAATGAATGGTACCAACACATCCTCCGAGATCAACTTCTCCCAACCATCCAGGAACAGTTTGGTGATGAACAATGCCTTTTCCAGCATGATGGAGCACCTTGCCATAAGGCAAAAGTGATAACTAAGTGGCTCGGGGAACAAAACATTGATATTTTGGGTTCATGGCCAGGAAACTCCCTATTAGGTGCAAAAACTTGACTTACCCAGTTGCGGCCCACTTTTTGGAAGCAAACCATTCGATTTCGTCTCTGCGTTATATTGGCATCGAACATGTCACCCTCCCTAGGAGAGGGGGTGACATTGATCATTTATTGTTAAAACGAGAGGCTGCCTGGATCTTTAATTTAAAAAGACCCTTCCTCCCTTCAGTCTCAACATAGACTTTGATCTGAAGCCATTCTTGTGATTGTGACTTTGCCATTGTAATTGTTTGTAAGCTTGTGTAGTCTAAAATGTATCTATGATCGTATGCTATCCATTCGTTTTTTTTGTATGTTCTTTGTATGCCATTTTTTTTTATATTCGAGTTAACCAATGATATTAGGCCACACTTGGCCATGATTACAGACACCTGTGTGTCTTCTGACACTATATAAATGAGTCATCTCGCAGTGTTTGTGATGATACCCTGATGAAGACAGCTTTGCTGTCGAAACGTTGGTTATAAGGTTATTACATTTTTGCATCTGAGCTCTTAGAGTGTGCGGCTTTCCCTTATTTTCAAGTTTTCTACTCCGCTAGCCAGCACCTCGCCTTAATAGGTGTGCGTTTCTTTTTTTTCAGGAAACTCCCCAGAGCTTAATCCCATTGAGAACTTGTGGTCAAGAGGCGGGTGGACAAACAAAACCCCACAAATTCTGACAAACTCCAAGCATTGATTATGCAAGAATGGGCTGCCATCAGTCAGGATGTGGCCCAGAAGTTAATTGACAGCATGCCAGGGCAGATTGTAGAGGTCTTGAAAAAGAAGGGTCAACACTGCAAATATTGACTCTTTGAATCAACCTCCTGTAATTGTCAATAAAAGCTTTTGACACTTATGAAATGCTTGGAATTATACTTCAGTATTCCATAGTAACATCTGACAAAAATATCTAAAGACACTGAAGCAGCAAACTTTGTGGAAATTAATATTTGTGTCATTCTCAAAACTTTTGGCCACGACTGTAGACGCAGTGGTTGGCCAAGGAAACTTACTGCAGCAGATGAAAAGACACATCATGCTTACTTCACTTTGCAATCGGAAGATGGCCAGCAGTGCCATCAGCTCAGAACTTGCAGAAAACAGTGGGACCCTGGTACACCCAGAAGTCTGGTCAGAAGCGGCCTTCATGAAAGACATGCAGCCTTCATGGAAGACCTGCGGACAAAAAGCCATTCCCCGACGTGGAAACAAGGCCAAAAGCGACTCAAATATTCCTGAAAACACAGGAACTGGGGTGCAGAAAAATGGCAGCAGGTGCTCTGGACTGATGAGTCAAAATTGGAAATATTTGGCTGTAGCAGAAGGCAGTTTTGTTCGCCGAAGGGCTGAGGAGCGGTACACAAATGAGTGTCTGCAGGAAACAGTGAAGCATGGTGGAGGTTCCTTGCAAGTTTGGGGCTGCATTTCTGCAAATGGATTAGGCTGCATTTCTGCAAATGGATTAGGCTGCATTTCTGCAAATGGATTAGGGGATTTGGTCAGAATGAATGGTCTCCTCAATGCTGAGAAGTACAGGCAGATACTTATCCATCATGCAATACCATCAGGGAGGCATCTGATTGGCCCCACATTTATTCTGCAGCATGACAACGATCCCAAACATATAGCGAAAGAAGAACAAGGAGTCCTGGAAGTGATAGTATGGCCCCCACAGAGCCCTGATCTCAACATCATCGTGTCTGTCTGGGATTACATGGAGAGCGAGAAGCACCGGAGGCTGCCTAAATCCACAGAAGAACTGTGGTTAGTTCCAAGATGTTTGGGCCAACCTACCTGCCGAGTTCCTTCAAAAACTGTGTGCAAGTGAACCTAGAAGAATAGATACTGTTTTTAAGGCAAAGGGTGGTCACACCAAATATTAACTTGTAGATTTTTCTTCTTTTCACTCACTTTGCATTTTGCTAACTGATAAATATGTAGATTTTTCTTCTTTTCACTCACTTTGCATTTTGCTAACTGATAAATATAATCTATTAACATGTCTATTTTTGAAAGCATTCTGACTTTAATAAAGCATTTTTTCACACCTGCCTAAAACTTTTGCGCAGTACTGTACATGTTATGGAAAACACATTTGGGATAGAAAGATAAACGCTTTAAAAAAAAAAAATTGAGATCAAGGATAATGTGGCTTCCATTCATTTTATTGGCAGAATAAGTTCAAACACTCACCATTCGTTTCCTTTGTTGGCTTCGATTTGGCTGTGAATCTGTCAACTGCAGCAACAGTTATTCCGGTGTTATCAACTTCCTTTGGAACAAACCTGGCTAGATCAATGTCCTGGAACTCCTGAACATCTTCAACCTGTGGGGAGGGATAACCAGTATCAATTAGAGGTCGACCGATTAATCGGAATGGCCGATTAGTTAGGGCCGATTTGAAGTTTTCATAACAATCGGTAATCGGCATTTTTGGACACCGATTGTGGCCGGAAAAAAAACAAACAAGGCAAGTCAGTTAAGAACACATTCTTATTTTCAATGACGGCCTAGGAACGGTGGGTTAGCTGCCATGCTCAGGGGCAGAACGACAGATTTTTACCTTGTCAGCTCGGGGATTCGATCTTGCAACCTTCCGGTTACTAGTCCAACGCTCTAACCACCTGCCTTACATTGCACTCCACAAGGATAAGATTCACAGCCAAACTGACTACCTGTTACGCAAGTGCAGCAAGAAGCCAAGGTAAGTTGCTAGCTAGCATTAAACATAAAAAACAATCAATCTTAACATAATCACTAGTTAACTACACATGGTTGATGATATTACTAGTTTATCTAGCGTGTCCTGCGTTGCATATAATCGATGCGGTGCCTGTTAATTTCTCAACGAATCACAGCCTACTTCGCCAAACGGGTGATGATTTAACAAGCGCATTCGTGAAAAAAAAGCACTGTCGCCTGCTAACATGAATTTATATTTTAACTAGGGAAATTGTGTCACTTCTCTTGCGTTCCGTGCAAGCAGTCAGGGTATATGCAGCAGTTTGGGCCGCCTGGCTTGTTGCGAACTGTGTGAAGACCCTTTATTCCTAACAAAGACCGTAATTAATTTGCCAGACTTGTACATAATTATGACATAACATTGAAGGTTGTACAATGTAACAGCAATATTTAGACTTAGGGATGCCACCCGTTAGATAAAATAAGTAACGGTTCCATATTTCACTGAAAAAATTAACATTTTGTTTTCGAAATGATAGTTTCCGGATTTGACCATATTAATGACCTAAGGCTCGTATTTCTGTGTTTTATTATGTTATAATTAAGTCTAGGATTTCATAGAGCAGTCTAACTGAGCGGTGGTAGGCAGCAGCAGGCTCGTAAGCATTCATTCAAACAGCACTTTGGTGCGTTTGCCAGCAGCTCTTCGCTGTGCTTCAAGCATTGAGCTGTTTATGACTTCAAGCCTATCAACTCCCGAGATTAGGCTGGTGTGACCGTGTGAAATAGCTAGTTAGTGCCTATAAGAACATCCAATAGTCAAAGGTATATGAAATACAAATGGTATAGAGAGAAATAGTCCTATAATTCCTATAATAACTACAACCTAAAACTTCTTACCGGGGAATATTGAAGACTCATGTTAAAAGGAACCACCAGCTTTCATATGTTCTCATGTTCTGAGCAAGGAACTTAAACATTAGCTTTTTTACATGGCACATATTGCACTTTTACTTTCTTCTCCAACACTTTGTTTTTGCATTATTTATACCAAATTGAACATGTTTCATTATTTATTTGAGGCTACATTTATTTTATTTCTGTATTATATTAAGTTAAAATAAGTGTTCATTCAGTATTGTTGTAATAGTCATTATTACAAATAAATAAAATATATATATTTTTTAAATTCCAATGAATTGGTATTGGCTTTTTTTGGTCCTCCAATAAATCGGTATCGGTGTTGAAAAATCATAATCGGTCAACCTCTAGTATCAATGTTATACATATGTATCACTTCATAATGAAATCTGGTGTAGCGCCAACACGTCTTCAAGCTACTTCAGTAAAGATTTCCTGAGTATCCCCAGAGATACATGCCTATTGAAAAATGTGCTTTATCAGGCTTACCTCAAAGTCATCATCGTCCTCAACATATTTTATGTCATCAGCCTCCTCATCGTCATCATCAGCCAGATCAGGGCAAAACTCAAATACTTGACGGCCGCTAACCTACACAACAACAACTCGTGTTAGTATTAAAATGTTTTCAACTTATCTGTAAGATGTGATACTGCAATCAAAATAAATGATTATTGAGCTTTGGCGTCATCCTCTGGTAGAAAACAAAATCAAAGCTCACCCCAAAGGACCTGCCAGCTTTGAAGTCAGCTTTCTTTTTCTCTATGTCTTGCTCTGTCTTGGCCACTTTCTCTTGCCTTTTCCTCTTTTTCCAGGCCAAGAAGGTCTCCAGAGTTATTCGGGTGACATTTGGTCCAAGGGCAGATCGCTGATAGACAAAGTAATTGTTTGGTAACATTTCTTAAACAGTAAAAGCCCACGGAAACTTCACAGGATCTCAATCTCAGCACTATGTTATTGAATAAGTCACAAGTTAGATAAAAAAAAAAAAAAAAAACAGTATGTTGGTCAGAGTGATCGCAAACATTAACAGAGTTAACAGCCAGTCCTGGCATCCATAGCTCTTTATGCATTTCAGAGTGGATAAAGTAGTGAGGCTGCCGATTGAAACGAACACTGTGGCTTTAAGCATATGGGCCAAATAATAATAATAACAACAACAAACTCAAATATCTCAAGTAGGAACTTGAATTTTTGTCAAAAAATGGTCATATCTACCTCATTCTCTATCAACTCTTCCATTGAGATTTCATCTTCCTTTTCATCCTTCTTCTTGTCTTTCTTTAGCACAAACCCAGCAGGCAATGCATGGCGGTACATACAAGTGTCAGCTCCACTAGGACATACCCAAAACCAACCATATTTGTTGTTTTCAATGGCATCAAGGAAATGCTTGCAAACCTACAAGACGATAAAAGCAGAAGTCAGTCTAAAGTCAATGTATCCTAAGACCCCTTGACTTTTCCCACATTGTTACTTTACAGCCTTATTCTAAAATAGATTAAATCGTTTTCCCCCCTCAATCTACACACAATACCCCATACTGACAAAGCAAAAAGAGATTTAGACATTTTTGCAAATTGATGGAAAATATACTGAAATATTACATTTACATAAGTATTAAGACCCTTTACTCGTACTATGTTGAAGCATCTTCGGCAGCGATTACAGCCTAGTCTTATTGGGAATGACGCTACAAGCTTGGCACGTCTGAATTTCTCCTATTCTTCTCTGCAGATCATCAAAGCTGTGTCAGGTTGGATGGGGAGCGTCAGGTCTCTCCAGAGATGTTCGATTGAGTTAAAATCAGGACTCTGCCTTGGCCACACAAGGACATTCAGAGACGTGTCCCAAAGCCACTCGTCTTGGCTGTGTGCTTCGGGTCGGTGTCCTGTTGGAAGGTGAACCTTCACCCCAGTCTGAGGTCCTGCGTGCTCTGGAGCAGGTTTTCATCAAGGATCTCTCTGTACTTTGCTCCGTTCATCTTTCCCTCGATCCTGACTAGTCTCCCAGTCCCTGCCGCTGAAAAACATCCCGACAGCATGATGCTGCCACCACCATGCTTCATCGTAGGGATGCTGCCAGATTTCCTCCAGATGTGACACTTGGCATTCAGGCTAAAGAGTTCAAACTTCATCAGACCAGGGAAATCGTGTTTCTCATGCTCTGAGAGTCCTTTAGTGTCTTTTGGAAAACTACAAGCGGGCTGCCATGTGCCTTTTACTGAGGAGTGGCTTCCGTCTGGCCACTCTACAATAAAAAGACCTGATTGGTGGAGTGATGCAGAGATGGTTGTCCTTCTGGAAGGTTGTCCCATCTCCACAGAGGAACTCTAGAGCTCTGTCAGAGAGACCATCAGGTTCTTGGTCACCCTGACCAAGGCCCTCTCGCCCAATTGCTTCGTTTGGCCCGGGCAGCCAGCTCTAGGAAGAGTCTTGGTGGTTCCAAACTTCTTGCATGTAAGAACAATGGAGGCCGCTGTGTTCTTGGGGACATTCAATGCTGCAGAAATGTTTTGGTACCCTTCCCCAGATCTGTGCCTCGACACAATCCTGTCTCGGAACTCTACGGACAATTCCTTCGTCCTCATGGCTTGGTTTTTGCTCCGACATGCACTGTCAACTGTGGGACCTTATATAGACAGGTGTGTGCCTTTCATGTCCAATCAATATCATTTTTCACAGGTGGACTCCAAGTTGTAGAATAATTTTATGGATGATCAATGGAAACAGGATGCACCCGAGCTCAATTGAGTCTCACAGCAAGGGGTCTGAATACTTATGTAAAATTGAAAAACCTGTTTTCGCTTTGTTATTATGGGGTATTGAGTGTAAATTGATGACGATTTTTTAAATTGAATCCATTTTAGAATAAGGCTGTAACAAAATGTGGAAAAAGGGAAGGGGTCTGAACATTTTCTGAATGCATTATATAGTAGTGATGAATATTAGCTCTTAGAGGGATGTGCCAAAACATACAATTTGAGTTTTTGAGCTTTTTTCTTTTTTCTTTTCAGCTTCTCCGTGCTTCTGGTTCACAACCTCCTCCAACTTCTTCTCATCCCAATTATCCATGGTGTCTATACAAAACAGGATAAATAATCAGCTCTACAAAACCCAGCAGAGATATCAGCTGTTTCTTCACTGCTGACAACACTAATGGTTAGAAGACACTAACCTTTCTCAAGCTCGTCATCTCTCTTGTCGACGTAGAGGCTCCGTTTTTCACACTTCCTCTCGAGTGTTAAATCGTGGGAGAACTTGCACTTGTCTCCTTTGGTGCATTGGCCTTGCTTGAAGAAAGCACAGAGAACTGACTTTGGGTCCACCCCTGCAGAATTAAGAGGAAAACATAATAAGTACTGAATATTTCTTCTTGCGCTCATTACCTCAGGGTCTTTCCTGCCACTGTTGCCAGTTAGGTGGATTTAATAGAATAACTACACATTAACTTGTTATGGATAGGGGGCAGTATTTTCACGGCTGGATAAAAAAACGTACCCGATTTCATCTGATTATTACTCCTGCCCAGAAACTAGAATATGCATATAATTATTAGCTTTGGATAGAAAACACTCCAAAGTTTCTAAAACTGTTTGAATGGTGTCTGTGAGTATAACAGAACTCATTTGGCAGGCCAAAACCTGAGAAGATTCCAAACAGGAAGCGCCCTCTCTGACCATTTCATGGCCTTCTTGATCATCTCTATCCAAAACAGGGGATCTCTGCTGTAACATATGACTATTTTACACCATTTTAAAGACAAGACTCTCATTAATCTAACCACACTGTCCGATTTCAAAAAGGCTTTACAATGAAAGCAAAACATTAGATTATGTCAGCAGAGTACCCAGCCAGAAATAATCAGACACCCATTTTTCAAGCTAGCATATAATGTCACATAAACCCAAACCACAGCTAAATGTAGCACTAACCTTTGATGATCATCAGATGACAAGCCTAGGACATTATGTTATACAATACATGGATGTTTTGTTCAATCAAGTTCATATTTATATCAAAAACCAGCTTTTTACATTAGCATGTGACTAGCATTCCCACCGAACACTGCCGGTGAATTTACTAAATTACTCACGATAAACGTTCACAAAAAGCACAACCATTTTTTAAAGAATTATAGATACAGAACTCCTCTATGCACTCGATATGTCCGATTTTAAAATAGCTTTTCGGTGAAAGCACATTTTGCAATATTCTCAGTAGATAGCCCGGCATCACAGGGCTAGCTATTTAGACACCCAGCAAGATTAGCACTCAGCAAAGTCACATTTACTATAAGAAAAATGTTATTACCTTTGCGGTCTTCGTCAGAATGCACTCCCAGGACTTCTACTTCAATAACAAATGTTGGTTTGGTTCAAAATAATCCATAGTTATATCCAAACAGCGGCGTTTTGTTCGTGCGTTCAAGACACTATCCGAAAGGGTAAATAAGGGTCACGAGCATAGCGCAATTCGTGACAAAAAAATTCTAAATATTCCATTACCGTACTTCGAAGCATGTCAACCGCTGTTTAAGATCAATTTTTAGGCCATTTTCTCATAAAAAAGCGATAATATTCCGACCGGGAATCTGCGTTTAGGTAAACAGACGAAAGAAAATAAAGCATGGGGTCGACTCGGGCACGCGCCTAAGCCCATAGTACTCTGATCGGCCACTTGCCAAACGCGATAAAGTGTTTCAGCCAGAGGCTGCCTCGATATCGTTCAGCTTTTTCCCGGGCTCTGAGAGCCTATGGGAGCCGTAGGAAGTGTCACGTTAGAGCAAAGATCCTCAGTCTTCAATAAAAAGAGCCAAGATGAAACACAACTTGTCAGACAGGCCACTTCCTACATGGAATCTTCTCAGGTTTTGGCCTGCCATTTGAGTTCTGTTATACTCACAGACACCATTCAAACAGTTTTAGAAACTTTAGGGTGTTTTCTATCCAAAGCCAATAATTATATGCATATTCTAGTTACTGGGCAGGAGTAGTAACCAGATTAAATCGGGTACGTTTTTTATCCGGCCGTGTCAATACTGCCCCCTAGCCCTAACAGGTTAAACAACCTGGAGATGTGTTGGGTCATTGTCCTGTTGAAAAACAAATGATAGTGGGACTAAGCCCGAACCAGACGAGATGGCATATCGCTGCAGAATGCTGTACTAGCCATGCTGGTTAAGTGTGCCTTGAATTCTAAATAAATCACCGACAGTGTCACCAGCAAAGCACCCCCACACCACCACCTCCACACTTCACAGTGGGAACCACACATGCGGAAATCATCCGTTCAACTACTCTGCATCTGATAAAGACAATGCGGTTGGAACAAAGAATCTCAAATTTTGACTCAGACCAAAAGGACAGATTTCCACTGGTCTAATATCCATTGCTTGTGTTTCTTGGCCAAAGCAATTATTTTCTTCTTATTGGTGTCCTTTAGTAGTGGTTTCTTTGCAGCAATTCAACCATGAATTCCTGATTCACACAGCCTCCCCTGAACAGTTGATGTTGAGATGTGTCTGTTACTTGAACTCTAGCATTTATTTAGGCTGCAATTTCTGAGGCTGGTAACTTTAATGAACTTATCCTCTGTAGCAGAGGTAACTCTGGTGCTTCCTTTCCTGTGGCGGTCCTCATGAGAGCCAGTTTCATCATAGTGTTTGATGGTTTTTGCGACTGCACTTGAAGAACCTTTCAAAGTTCTTATTTAAGCTGTTCACACCATAATATGGACTTGGTCTTTTACCAAATAAGGCCATCTTCTGTATACCACCCCTACCATGTCACAACACAACTGATTGGCTTAAACGCATTAAGGAGAAAATAAATTCCACAAATTAACTTTTACCAAGGCACACCTGTTAATTGAAATGCATTCCAGGTGACAGCCCCATGAAGGTGATTGAGAGAATGCAAAGAGGGTGCATAGCTGTCATCAGGGCAAAGGGTGGCTACTTCGAAGAATCTAAAATATATCTGATTTGTTTAACACTTTTTTAGTTACTACATGATTCCATGTGTTATTTCATAGTTTTGATGTCTTCACTATTATTCTACAACTTAGAAACTAGTCAAAATAAAGAAAAACCCTTGAATGAGTAGGTGTGTCCAAACCTTTGACTGGTACTGTACAACATAAACATTAACATTCATTACAAACTCATTCATTGAAACATGCAATACAATCTGTAAGAACTTCATTTAACATAACAGTAAATATCTCATTTGTTAAAGGTGTTACAAACGCTTTTACATGTTAGCGTTAATCTTGTAATTTGATGCATTGCAATAAACTTTTCTTCAGAGACAACTTAGAGCAAACATCGCAAATTGTGTTAATTGAAACCTGATATAACCCTCCAGAGAAAACTATTCACTAATGGAATGAATAATTTAGAATTTTAACATCAGTCATTGTAAATAAGAACTTAAAAATAAAATATCTTATAGTATCTCCGATACAAGACCGCAATGATGCAACTCTATGCACACTTGATGGCTTTTCTAGATTGAGGATAAACACAGTAGTTTGCCTGGTGCACAAAGACTGTCTGAAATTGCTCAGTTTATATCATAATACTTTTTGCACCTTTGCCCTGTTCTAATTCTTGACAAACAGTAGTGGGAAGTCCATATAGGCCTAATCAGTGATTAAGCCTGACAATAGGAGTTAGCTAAGCATTCAATAGGGTAAGGTTGCAAAATGTCCTTTCATATTAAACAGAGCATTTTTCAGAATATGTACCAGAGGAAACTTTGTAGCTGAATACAGAAGACATTTCCATCCTCACCTTTAGCGACTTTCTGAGCAGCCACCACTGGCTTGAAAAGCTCGTTCAGCTCATCTAACTCTTTCTTCTTGTCACCCTTTCTGTTCTTGTCCCCTTCAGCAGCAACCTAGGAAACAGGATCTAGTTAGTCACAAGTCCACAACAGGAACCAGGTTTGCTGGTCTCCTGACCTAATAGCAAGCTATAGCTTATAGCTTAAGCTTACCTCAATTAGCCCGACTAACCGGTGCCTGTATATAGCCTAGCTACTGTATATCGCCTACTGCTATTTTTCAGTCTTTTCACTGTTGTTTTTTATTTCTTTACTTATCTATTGTTCACCTAATACCTATTTTTTACTTAAAAATTGCACTGTTGGTTAGGGCCTGTAAATAAGCATTTCACTGTAATGTCTACACCCGTTGTATTCGGCGCACGTGACAAACTGTGATTTGTTTAGGTCAGCTTTACATACATTTACATTTTCCAGAAGGTGCCTTGTTTTGCCAGAATGTTGAATGTACTGTCATTTGGACTTACTCTGCCAATTGTCCACTTTGTTGGTCCTATGCCATTGGACATTTTTGACAAAATATCCACAGGAAAGTATTACCAAATTCCATGGTACAGGGTGTATGAGTTGATATATAAAAACGCAAGATTCAAGACTTCGTGCTTTTCAGCTAAAATAATTATATAGAATTCTTGCCACCACAAAAATTTTGAATATTTGGGGCATAAAATCATCGAAGCTCTGCAGATTTTGTTGTGAGGATACAGAATCAATAGACCATTTATTTTGGTATTGCCCTCAGGTAGCCTGTTTCTGGTCTCAGGTTCAGGAATGGCTGAAAATGCATAGCATTGATCTAAAATTGACCCTAGAAATAGTACTGTTAGGAGATCTGGAGAGACCGGGTCAGTCAATTACTAATATACTAATACTCTTAGTAAAAGTATTTATCTTCAACACGCAATCTGTAGATTCTATTCGATTAGATAGATTGAAATTGTAGATTAAACATCATAGCACAGTTGAAAGATGTGTGTTGCATAGAAACACGAAATGGGTGGCCAGCAGAGATAGATGGGATGGGCTGAGGGAAGCTGAGTGTTGGTATGTGGAATTGGAGACAAGTGGGAGTGGAGTTGCTGTGTCAGAGAGAGAACGATGGTCAAAAGATAAAGGGTAAAAAAAGTTAAAATAAAACATAATAAAAGTACATTTGAATGACACTAAGTAGCAAGGACTCATTCCCTCCCAAACCAAAAGGAGAAATCAATATTTTCTCTGGTAGGCACAACCTACCTGGCACCCCTATAAACAATAACCTCAAGTCAAAACTGTTACATAAAAAAATGGCACCCCATTTATATTTTAGTCATTTAGCAGACGCTCTTATCCAGAGCGACTTACAGTAGTGAATGCATACATTTCATGCCTTTTTTTCTGTACTGGCCCCTGTGGGAATCTAACCCACAACCCTGGCATTGCACACACCATGCTGGTGTTGCAAACACCATGCTCTACCAACTGAGCCACAGGGAAGACCCCCCAGATGGGACTTGAACCCACGATCACTGGCTTAGGAGGACAGTGCCTTATCCATTAGGCCACTGGGGCCTAATGGGTCTTATCTGGTCTGTCAAGTCTACACCGATACAAAGGACTCATGTAAAAGTCAGGATGGACATACACTTTTCATAAACCCTTAAAACATTGGAAATAACTTCAAAACAACTATTATTTTGCGTGGGTTGTATTCCCAACAAATGATCCCACACACATAATAATATAACAATTAATGAGCTCTGGTTCCTCCAGAAAGTCCTGTACCTCGGGCCTAAAAGAGTACATCACAGTTCAGGGAACTCAAGTGATCTTAGTCACGCAATGTTTGTCCGTTCATACAAGTGTAGCGTAAACCCAGTATGAATCATACAATCAAAATAACAATTATTTTACCACACAACCATAAAGCGTATCAAATCTTAATAAGTCCTCAACTACATAAATCATCACGGTATACATCACACCAAAACAAATGAAATACCGTATACAAAAAGGTTGTAGTCAGTCGGTCAGTCAGTCAGACAATCCGCCAACAGATCTCCAGCTGAGAAAGGCCACTAAGAACACTTGCTATTAGGCTACAAAGCACACTTAAATACAACAAACGGAAGCGAGAAGCTTCGGAACTGAGGGTTGAACACATCCTTGTTCGCGTCTCCATCACAACCCCACTTTTGCCCAGCTGAGGCTGGCTATTTAATTGGTAATTAAAGGGCAAGCGCCCTATTGGAAGGAGAAGCACAGACGGTTCAGACAAATTCAGGGCTGTCACAATATACACACACTCTCATTCAAATAAACACATACAAGAACACACACATACATGTAAGTGCCAGACATGCACACAAACAAAGTAGGCATTACTGTTATGATTTCAGTTGTCCTTGATGTCCTTTGTTTTAAATTTATTATTTTGTTTTATTTTTTGCATTGTTGTTTTCTTCTGTCTTTTCCTTTTTTCTCTTTAGTTCATTCTCTTGGTTGTTGGTGCATTGGGGGGTTCTTGGGGGTGGGAATGGAATTAATTGTATTTTATTGTATTCTTCCTGGGGCTGTGGGAGGGGTCTCGAATGGTTGAGGGACAGCTATTGGGGAACTGTGGGGGGATCTTGGAGGGTTCGGGTTTCACAAGATTGTGATCATGAAAAAGGAAACTATGACAAATATTTTATATCACTTTCATGCAACGATGGCTCTGTTGCTGAAAGACCGATACATGTTTGATAGTGTCTTGATACTGTATTGTTTGTCCTTCATGTTCTAATACTTTAATGTTACCCCTTCCTTGTGTTTTTTGTAATAAATAATTATTTAAAAAAACATGTAAAACACCTGCACGAGCTCAGTTAGTATGCATGCAACGTGTGCATGTATTTATGTCTTACGCGCATGCCTCGGGATGAAAAAACAAATCATGAGAGCTAGGCACAGAGACATGAGGTTTGAAGTCAGTTTAAAGAGATTCTTCTGTACTTTTGTATCAGGGTTCATACACATTTTGACAGACGGAAGTTTATGACTTTTAACCAAATTTCCTTGACCAACAATTGGTGGTGTCTTTACGCATGTATAAAAAAAGAATGCATAAAGTGGTAGACACTGGAAGGCTACTCTCTGATGCTATGTAGCATCTTCTGTCATTGTGCAAGGCACTTAACACCCCCCACGCCAAAGTAGAAAACATGTCAGGCAACTGTATAAAACACGTGGTCAACCCTCAGTCTGGAGAGCTACTGGGTGTGTAGGCTTTTGTTCAAGCTCTGCTCAAACACAGAGCCAGTTTATCAAGGTCCAGTGTAGGAGCTTATTTCTAAAATGTTTGTTGGATGGGGACTGGAATAAAAGCCTGCACACCCATTGGCTCTCCTGGAGCACTCACTCATTTCTATCATGAAGTGCTTTGAGAGACTAGTCAAGGATCACGTCACCTCTACCTTACCTGACACCGTAGACCCACTTCAATTTGCTTACCGCCCCAATGACGCAGATTATGCAATTGCCATCACACTGCCCTACCCCATCTGAACAAGAGGATTACCTACATAAGAATGATGCTGTTCATTAACTATAGCTCAGCATTCAACACCATAGTACCCTCCAAGCTCATCATTAAGCTTGAGGCCCTGGGTCTGAACCCCACCCTGTGCAAATGGGTCCTGGACTTCCTGACTGGCCCACCAAGGTGGTGAAGGTAGGAAACAACACCTCCACTTCACTGATCCTCAACACTGGGCCCCCACAAGAGTGCTTGCTCAGCCCTCTCCTGTACACCCATGACTGCATGGTCAGGCACGCCTCCAACTCAATCATCAAGTTTGCAGACGACAACCGTAGTAGGCCTGATTACCAACAATGACAAGACAGCCTACAGGGAGGTGGTGAGGGCCCTGGGTGTTTGGTGCCAGGAAAATAACCTCTCACTCAAAATCAACCAAAGGAGCTGATTGTGAACTTCAGGGAACAGCACAGGGAGCACCCCCCCTATCCACATTGACAGGACTGCAGCGGAAAAGGTGGAAAGTTTCAAGTTCCTTGGCGTACACATCACTGAAACTGAAATGGTCCACCCACACAGACAGCGTGGTGAAGAAGGCGCAAAAGCGCCTTTTCAACCTCAGGAGGCTAAAGACATTTGGCTTGGCACCCAAAACTCTCAAACTTTTACAGGTGCACAATTGAGAGCATATTGTCGGGCTGTATCACCGCCTGGTACGTCAACTGCACCGCCCGCAACCGCAGGGCTCTGCAGAGGGTGGTGCGGTCTGCCCAACGCATCACCGGAGGCAAACTACCTGCCCTCCAGGACACCAACAGCACCCGATGTAACAAGAAGGCCAAAAAGATCAAGGACACCCGAGTCACTGCCTGTTCACACCGCTATAATCCAGAAGGTGAGGTCAGAACAGGTGCACCAAAGCTGGGACCAAGAAACTGAAAAACAGCTTCTATCTCAAGGCCATCAGACTGTTAAATAGCAATCACTAGCACAGAGGCTGCTGCCCTATATACAGACTTGAAATCACTGGCCACTTTAATGTTTACATATTTTGCATTACCCATCTCATATGTATATACTGTACTCTACTCTATTGTACTGTATCCTAGTCTATGTACCGCTGACATTGCTCGTCCAAATATCTATATATTCTTAATTCCATTCCTTTGCTTAGATGTGTGTATTGTTGTGAAATTGTTAGATATTACTGCACTGTTGGAGCTAGAGAAACAAGCATTTCGCTACACCCGCAATAACATCTGCTAAACACGTGTATGTGACCAATAACATTTGATTTGACCACCTCTGATGTATAACATTGCAACCAAATAGGTTTTACCTCTTGAAATAATGATCTCATTCAATATATCAAATGGCTATGGTAGGTTAGAAATATGGTTGCAAAGGGTTGGAAACTTTCCAGTAAATTTCCAGAATTTGTCTGGAAATTTTCCATGGGAAGTTAGCTTATAACAGTGAACCTTTTTTGTGGGATATACATAAGGCAATACTAGGTCTTATGGCATATTTGGGTTAAACTATCCCCAATTCAATGGAATTGCAACCCTCTGCATGCACAGTGCATTCTTCCATCACGTGCAGCTGATTCTCACAGTACTACACTGTCTGAGCCAAGGACTCCATGCCTTATGGTAAGTTTTGATTGCAATACTGGGTGGGGTGAATTTATTTTATATGACAAACATGATTTTTTGTTAACTAGTAAATAGTAGCCTACAGAAAAGTGTGTTTAATTCATTTCTAACTTGTTAACAATTTCTGATAGTTAGTTTCTACTACCATGTGGGTTTTAGCTTGCTTGAGCCTGCTAACTGAGAAGTGTTAATTCACCTGTTTCCATACATGTTTCATTTTAAAACATTTATCTTACAAAGAGTTGTTTAAGAGTTGTTTAATCTAACTGCTAAACTATTTATCTGTACATGGAATTGTATTTGTTTGTTTTTCTACTCATTTTTTGCAGTCGTGCCAACATCTCATCAGCCCCCTGGTGGAAGGCACTGTATCTGAGACTCTTTTCCCTTGTTGCCTCCAACACCCTCCAATTCCCACCAACATCAGCCGCCTCAGAGCGCAACTGGTCCTTGTTTGGGAACACACACACCAAAGCACGCAACAGGCTGACCAATACAGGGGTTGAAAAATTGGTGGCCATCCAGGCAAATTTGCACTTTTTGAGCCTGACAACGAGCCATCCTCAGAAAGGTTGGAAAGTGACAGTGAAGATGAGGCCTCAGAGTCTGATGTTCAAGAGGTGGACATTGAGGCGGTCCAGGGAGAAGACATGAAAGCCTGAGTGGAAGAGAAGCAAAGCTTTAGTTTCTAGACAATAATTTGACAGATGCATGTTGAAAACGTTTTTGGGAGATGCGATGGATCATTCAATATTAGAGGTCGGCCGATTAATCGGAATGGCCGATAAATTAGGGCCGATTTCAAGTTTTCATAACAATCGGTAATCGGTATTTTTGGCCACCGATTTGCTTTTTTTTTTGTTTTTTTTACCTTTATTTAACTAGGCAAGTCAGTTAAGAACACATTCTTATTTTCAATGACAGCCTAGGAACAGTGGGTTAACTGCCTTGTTCAGGGGCAGAACGACAGATTTTTACCTTGTCAGCTTGGGGATGCAACCTTACGTTAACCTCTTACATCTAGACGTTCCGCTAGCGGAACACCTGCTCCAATATCCAATGATAGGCGTGGCGCGAATTACAAATTCCTCAAAAATACAAAAACTTCCATTTTTCAAACATATGACTATTTCACAGCATTTTAAAGACAAGACTCTCCTTTATCTAACCACACTGTCCGATTTCAAAAAGGCATTACAGCGAAAGCAAAACATTAGATTATGTCAGCAGAGTACCAAGCCAGAAATAATCAGACACCCATTTTTCAAGCAAGCATATAATGTCACAAAAACCCAGAAGACAGCTAAATGCAGCACTAACCTTTGATGATCTTCATCAGATGACACACCTAGGACATTATGTTATACAATACATGCATGTTTTGTTCAATCAAGTTCATATTTATATCAAAAAACAGCTTTTTACATTAGCATGTGACGTTCAGAACTAGCATACCCCCCGCAAACTTCCGGAGGAATTTGCTAACATTTTACTAAATTACTCACGATAAACGTTCACAAAAAGCATAACAATTATTTTAAGAATTATAGATACAGAACTCCTCTATGCACTCGATATGTCCGATTTTAAAATAGCTTTTTGGTGAAAGCACATTTTGCAATATTCTAAGTATATAGCCCAGGCATCACGGGCTAGCTATTTAGACACCCGGCAGGTTTAGCCTTCACCAAAATCAGATTTACTATTATAAAAGTTTGATTACCTTTTGTTGTCTTCGTCAGAATGCACTCCCAGGACTGCTACTTCAATAACAAATGTTGGTTTGGTCCAAAATAATCCATCGTTATATCCAAATTGCGGCGTTTTGTTCGTGCGTTCCAGACACTATCTGAAAGGGTAAATAAGGGTCGCTCGCATGGCGCAATTCGTGACAAAAAAAATCTAAATATTCCATTACCGTACTTCGAAGCATGTCAACCGCTGTTTAAAATCCATTTTTATGCCATTTTTCTCGTAAAAAAGCGCTAATATTCCGACCGGGAATGTCCATTTAGCTAAACAGAGGAAAGTAAACAAAGCTTTCGGTCGACGCGGGCACGAGCCTGAGTCTCACAGTACTGTAACCAGCCACTACCCAAACGCGCTACTTTGTTTCAGCCAGAGCCTGCAAAGCCACGATTCAGCTTTTTACCGCCTTCTGAGAACCTATGGCAGCCGTAGGAAGTGTCACGGGACAGCTAAGATCCTCACTCTTCAATAAACAGAGACAAGAAGAACGACACCTTGTCAGACAGGCCACTTCCTGAATGAAACCTTCTCAGATTTTGGCCTGCCATACGAGTTCTGTTATACTCACAGACACCATTCAAACAGTTTTAGAAACTTTAGGGTGTTTTCTATCCAAAGCCAATAATTATATGCATATTCTAGTTACTGGGTAGGAGTGGTAACCAGATTAAATCGGGTACGGTTTTTTATCCAGCCGTGAAAATACTGCCCCCCTAGCCATAACAGGTTAACTAGCCCAACGCTCTAACCACCTGCTTTACGTTGCCAAGGTAAGTTGCTAGCTAGCATTAAACTTATCTTATAAAAAAAACTATCAATCAATCATAAACACTAGTTAACTACACATGGTTGATGATATTACTAGTTTATCTAGCCTGTCCTGCTTTGCATATAATCGATGTGGTGCGCATTCGCGAAAAAGGACTGTCTTTGCTCCGACGCGTACCTAACCATAAACATCAATGTCTTTCTTAAAATCAATACACAAGTATATATTTTTAAACCTGCATATTTAGTTAACCTCTTACATCTAGACGTTCCGCTAGCGGAACACCTGCTCCAATATCCAATGATGGGCGTGGCGCGAATTACAAATTCCTCTAAAATACAAAAACTTCCATTTTTCAAACATATGACTATTTCACAGCATTTTAAAGACAAGACTCTCCTTTATCTAACCACTGTCCGATTTCAAAAAGGCTTTACAGCGAAAGCAAAACATTAGATTATGTCAGCAGAGTACCAAGCCAGAAATAATCAGACACCCATTTTTCAAGCTAGCATATAATGTCACAAAAAACAAAACTACAGCTAAATGCAGCACTAACCTTTGATGATCTTCATCAGATGACACACCTAGGACATTATGTTATACAATACATGCATGTTTTGTTCAATCAAGTTCATATTTACATCAAAAACCAGCTTTTTACATTAGCATGTGACGTTCAGAACTAGCATACCCCCCGCAAACCTCTGGTGAATTTACTAAATTACTCACGATAAACGTTCACAAAAAACAAATTATTTTAATAATTATAGATACAGAACTCCTTTGTGCAATCGAGGTGTCCGATTTTAAAATAGCTTTTCGGTGAAAGCACATTTTGCAATATTCTGAGTAGATAGCCCAGCCATCACGGCTAGCTATTTAGACACCCAGCAAATGTAGCACTCATCAAAGTCAGATTTACTATAAGAACATTTTTATTACCTTTGCTGTCTTCGTCAGAATGCACTCCCAGGACTGCTACTTCAATAACAAATGTTGGTTTGGTTCAAAATAATCCATAGTTATATCCAAACAGCGGCATTTTGTTCGTGCGTTCAAGACACTATCCGAAGGGTCACGAGCATGGCGCATTTCGTGACAAAAGATTTCTAAATATTCCATTACCGTACTTCGAAGCATGTCAACCGCTGTTTAAAATCAATTTTTATGCCATTTTTCCTCATAAAAAAGCGATAATATTCCGACCGGGAATCTGCGTTTAGGTAAACAGACGAAAGAAAACAAAGCATGGGGTCGACGCGGGCACGAGCCTGAGTCTCACAGTACTGTAACCAGCCACTATCCAAACGCGCTACTTTTTTTCAGCCAGAGCCTGCAAAGCCACGATTCAGCTTTTTGCCGCCTTCTGAGAGCCCATGGGAGCCATAGGAAGTGTCACGTAACAGCAGAGATCCTCTGTAATGGATAGAGATAATCAAGAAGGGCAAGAAATTGTCAGACAGGGCACTTCCTACATGGAATCTTCTCAGGTTTTGGCCTGCCAAATGAGTTCTGTTATACTCACAGACACCATTCAAACAGTTTTAGAAACTTTGGAGTGTTTTCTATCCAAAGCTAATAATTATATGCATATTCTAGTTTCTGGGCAGGAGTAATAATCAGATTAAATCGGGTACGTTTTTTTATCCGGCTGTGAAAATACTGCCCCCTAGCCATAACAGGTTAATATTGCCTGCTAACATGAATTTCTTTTAACTAGGGAAAGAAAATGTGTCACTTCTCTTGCAAACAGAGTCTGGGTATATGCAGCAGTTTGGGCCGCCTGGCTTGTTGCGAACTGTGAAGACTATTTCTCCTAACAAAGACAGCAGACTTCGCCAAACGGGGATGATTTAACAAAAGCGCATTTGTGAAAAAAAGCACAATCGTTGCACGACTGTACCTAACCATAAACATCAATGCCTTTCTTAAAATCAATACACAGAAGTATATATTTTTAAACCTGCATATTTAGCTAAAAGAAATCCAGGTTAGCAGGCAATATTAACCAGGTGAAATTGTGTCAGTTCTCTTGCGTTCGTTGCACGCAGAATCAGGGTATACAGAATCTGGCTCGTTGCGAACTAATTTGCCAGAATTGTACGGAACTATGAAATAACATTGTAGGTTGTGCGATGTAACAGGAATATTTAGACTTATGGATGCCACCCGTTAGATAAAATACGGAACGGTTCTGTATGTCACTGAAAGAATAATGTTTTCGAGATGATAGTTTCCGGATTTGACCATATTAATGACCTAAGGTGTATTATATTATAGTTAAGTCTATGATTTGATATTTGATAGCGCAGTCTGACTGAGCGGTGGTAGGCAGAAGCAGGCTCGTAATAGTCAAAGGTATATGGTTTAGAGAGAAATATTCGACGCGTCATAATTCCTGTAATAACTTGCGGCTGAACTTGAAAGGGGTTCCTTCGTTATTTTACCATTCATGTCTTCCATAGAGAATGTCTTGATCTACTTCAAATAAGGTCTGTGTTTTGTGCTTAAACCGCCTCAGCATTTTGATACCCGTGTAAATCTTACTAGCTAACGTTTGTCATTATATTTTCATAAATCCACTCTCCAAATTTTTTTTATCTTTGCTTATATTGATCAGAGTTATATCCTATGGATATCTACACAGTTATAAAATTGGCAAGGTGGTGTAAGCCTAAACCAAACACAGACCTTATTTTAAATTAATCTAAAAATATCCTATGGAATAAATGAAGGAACCGCTTTTCAGATTTTGCTAGAAGGTGTCATGGGAATTGTGACTCGCACTTTGGTAGTCAATTCTTACCATGCCCATTATTAAAATAGGATTTCCTGCATACACACACAACAAAAAAATGCATAATAATAATCGGCCGATTAATCGGTATCGGCTTTTTTGATCCCCCAATAATCGGTATTGAAAAATCATAATTGGGCGACCTCTATTCAATATTCCCTTTTGTTGTTCAGTGAAATCATCCCATGTGAAGAGTCAACTCAATTCAAGTTCAATTTGTAACTACATTTACTTATTTCTATTGGAAGGATTTAATAATTTGCAATTATGTCTACTTATGATAAGGTAAAAGGTTTATGTCTCCATATTATATGGTAAATATATACAACGCAAAAAACATCTACATTTAAATGGTATTAATATTAATTTGCATATATTTCCGTTAATTCCCATATATTCCCTTTAATTCCCACGGAAAGTGCCACCTCTGAATATTCCCCAAAATGTGCAACCCTAGTTACAAATATTTTTATTCAACTGAAGCAAGCCCACAAATTCAGTAAATTAACATTTTCTAGTTTAGTCATTCATCTTAGCTTCCTTAGAAGTATTTAATTTGCAGGCTGACTAGCATCTAGAGATGCAATGTCCCGACATTGGATGATACAATTAAAATGGAAGTATCTACTAAACAAGTTGAAACCACATAAACCAAAAGCCTACATTAATATTTTTTCCTAAAATTGCAGTTCGCAGTTCCAATTATTTTGATTCACATAATTCCATTCACCACGATTTAACCAAATACCAACTAATACAATCATTTGTTTTGTCAAAGAATAGTTTAAATTAATCACATGAATCGTTCAAAACCGTAAATCAACTTGTATCGCCATATTCGTGAGTGTAGGCAGTGGAAAGGTTTTGGTCATTTCCCCCCAAAATTAATACATGCTAATAATAGCTAAACAGTTACCTAGAGGGTACAATATATGTTTGAATTGGGTACTTAGTTACTAGTCTGTTCTTTATCCTATTTTATATGTTAGGCCTGCTTCTGCAATGTCCGACTGTCTCGCTCTCCTTGAGCAACGGCCCACTCGTCTCGCACAGATACAAGTGATGCCCACAAACACGCTAAAGTGACATGCCGATCCTGGCTGATATGTAGATTTTTATTTGATTGATAAAATATTTTTAAAAACTGACTAAATAAATTACATTAACAGAAATGTCCATGACTTTCAGGCCTTGACAACACCATTTCAAAATTCCATGACTTTTGCTGGATTTTCATGAGCTGTTGTATACTTTTTAGCCAATAGTTCTGAAGGTAATGCTCACGAGCCAAAAATGGCCGCAAAAAGGTCATACTACGTCACGTGTACCCCATCATTGCTCTCTCGCTCTGCTGTCTGTGCATCTTGCTAGCTGTCACTCAAAACTGAGGGCTGAAGCTCGATTGCTAGGGGGCTGGCCTAGGTGGGGGAAAACGGCACTGCCCAGCTTCCAGAAAAGTGTCTTTCAAACTAGGCATTTCGTGGCTAATTGAGGTAAGACTTATTCTGCTTATTTATTATGCATGCATGAACTGCACATTGACACATCCAGCCTAAAGTGGGAGGTTTCGCCAAAGTTCCGGAGCATGTCTTTAATACTTTTCTGTGGATATTCTGTCTCAAATTTCCAACAGCATAACACGGAACCCAAACCGGGTACGCGCGTGCGCTATCGTGCATAAATGTATTTTGTCACCCCACACCAAACGCGATCACAACACACAGGTTAAAATATCAAAACAAACTCAACCAATTATATTAATTTGGGGACAGGTCGAAAAGCATTAAACATTTATGGCAATTTAGCTAGCTAGCTTGCACTTGCTAGCTAATTCGTCCTATTTAGCTACCTTGCTGTTGCTAGCTAATTTGTCCTGGGATATAAACATTGAGTTATTTTACCTGAAATGCACAAGGTCCTCTACTCCACCAATTAATCTAAACATAAAATGGTCAACCAAATCATTTCTAGTCATCTCTCCTCCTTCCAGGCTTCTTCTTCTCTTGACTTTATATTGCGATTGGCAACTTTCATAAATTAGGTGGATTACCGCCTCTGACCTATTTCATCTTTCAGTCACCCACATCGGTATAACCAAGGAGATGGCACGTGGGTACCTGCTTCTATAAACCAATGAGATGGGAGAGGCAGACGCTCATTGGCGCGCGCGAGCAATGTGGGTGCAATAATTGAATAATATAGATTTCAAAATTTATTTTACAACGCTCGTGCACGTGACGTGAGCGGTGTAGTTAGCCTGTAATAAGGACGAACTCAGAGGACAACCAGCAGAGTAAGATCAACTGAAGTTTATTCAACATTCTGACTTGTAAAGGGACTGTTCAGTCTTCTGGAATCTATATGTTATTGTTAGCAACTAGAGTGGGAAGTCCACACTCAGAATTAAGATGCTAGATCCAGGCAGAAATTAGGCTAGATGTGTCAATTCAAAGTAAATTAGCGAGGAAACATATATAGATTGATTTCGCCATAAGAATCTGACTTACGAAAATTTCTTCTCTAGTTGGAACAGAGCTATGCCAGAACGTGGACAGCACGTAATATGGCTAGGAAAATATACCTCAATCCAGGAATAGAATATGTCGCTGTACTCTTAATTTCCCAAAAATGATAAATGTTTAATTGATAAGATTGAAATATTGCCCATTTTGTATTAAACTGCCTTTTTCGTCAGCCTGATAGGCTACAAAAATGCTATAGCAGTCCATTGAATCCCAAGAAAATGCAACGCTTAGCATTGGGGTGAGTAGTAGCTACCTTAAGTGTTGTAAAATCCAACGGGTTGCTTTAACATTAGCTGTCCACATTCTGGCATAACACAGTGTTCCGACTAGCTCTCAAAAACTCTAGGAAGCATTTTGCCTTCTCCTTACAGTTTTCAGCGTCACCCACAACTGGCTCGTGTGACCTACAATCCCGACTGTTTTGAAGTTTAGAAACGTAAATAATCGTTGCTTGCGATACAGCTTTCGAAACATTTAGCCCTTAGTGAGAAAGAATCATTCAAATAAAAATATGCAATTACTTAAGCAGTGTTGCACAGATCCATACAGCTATGTGTGGCTCCATCCGACCTAACTACACCTCCTGAGTTACGCTTACACACAAGTGTTTGGAGCACGCTAGATAGCTAATTAGCACAGGTGGTCGCGTCTGTGGTTGCAGTCCAAACACTTAAAAGACCCACCCTATCCCCTCAGCCCTCAAATTAAGTGGACACTTCTGATGACGTATCATGACGTCTGATGAGTATACACTTGCAGGGCAAGGGAGGAAGGAATGAATTTTAAATGGACCACCCTTGGTCAGAAATTCGTCACTCATTCATCCCGCGATGATTGTGTTTTCAGCCATCAGTAGCTTGTGGGTTATTTATATGCCCTACTGTCAATTATGAGTGCATGTCTATTTAAATTAAATATATAATTGTTAATGTACACCTACTGTATGATAGCTAGCAAATTAATTTGCTAACTAACGTTAGACTGCCTAGCTAGAACTTCTGCAGGAAAATGTTTTACTTCTACAATTTCCAAAAGATAACCAAACAAAAGCATATTTACATTTTACGAGATGTGTTTGGGCCGTCATGTGCATTAGTAGCACAATTTCTAACTTATTTGCATTCGTTTTTACTTACACTTGTATGTTGACTTCTCCATTGATGTTGTTTAAGTTTTCACAGATTTCTTATCAGATGTATAATTGTCACAAATTGAATTATTGGGAGTTTCAGGCCCCAGAGTGAACATAATTGTACACTAGCAAAGCCGACTAAAAACAAGGGCTGAGGGGCTTACGTTGCAAAGTTCCCTTGCTTGGCTAATCATTTGGACACCACTCCAAGACGGCAACAGGGATTTCCCCAAGGGCATAAGGTGAGGGTAAGTGGGCGAGGGTGTGTCTTTTAAGTGTTTGGACAGAAGCCCGTCTTCAATAAACAAGTGCCGTAACATGGAGAAATGGCTGTGTGGGAACACTAACCCTAACCATATAAAAAGTGTGTATTTTTTCAACATTTAGTTTATTTTTCTTAGCTGATATACACGATATGTTCGTTATGTTTCCAAAACAGTACCACAAGCGATGTGTGTTAATGTTTACAGCAAGCGCCGGGCTCTTAACAAAACTCCCCCTGTGACAAGATACTATTGTCAATAGGCGCTAAAGCAATTAATGTCTATGAATTGGGTACATTCTGACTAGAGAGAAGACATGAACAAAAGCCGGGTTATTATGGCTTTAGGTTGATGTGGCAAACATCTCTGTAGAAATTACAAGTCAAACCAGTGGTCATTAGGACAATTAACAGAAACAATAAGACTGTAGGCCTAGCTGCTCAATCTTACCTTACTACCAGGAACTTGCTTGACTTGCTGAGAGACATTCTTGATAAATTTCTGTTGTTTTCCACCCTTTTTGTTCTTCAAACCAAATGTCTTGTCCTATATAGATAAACAAATTGAATATCAGCAATTGAATAATGGACATAACGTTAACGTTAGTTGGCAGGCTACCAAGAAGAAACCTCAACGACAAAATAATAAGATTTCTGGCGCTAGCTATCTAAGTAGTTACAGTACCTGACTAACTAGATAACTTACTTTACCGACAAAGATTATAGATGATAACTAGCTAGCCAACCTTTCATCTGTGTTACAACTACTAACTAAGCAGTTCATTCAAGCCGTGGCCAGACGATCACACAACTTATCTACACTTAACATTAATTTGAATAAATACGATTGTAACCTTTGCTAACTACTGTCTGCAGCTAACAAGCTACATCATGCAAGCACAAGTTAGCTACCAGTAGCTACCACGTTCTTAAAAAGGGGTTAGCATAAGAACGCTAACGTTCGTTAGGTTGGTACCTAGCAAATACAACGGTTGGAAAGTGTTCTGCTTTCAACAATACTTGGTATAACTAGCTAGCGTCTAACTTACTAGCTTCACAAAATAACATTTGAACGTTACTGTAACTTAACTAACTACCGGTAGCTAGTAAACTAGCTTAGCATTATCCCATGTAATTTGGATCTCGTGCGCAAATGGGATTTCACCTCAATGATCTTTTCCTTCTTCTTTTCTTGCGTTTTTTTACTACCCGCGGCAGCTTGAACTGGTTTCTTCGGAGGCATAGTGAATGATGTAACTATATTTTTGAATTATTCTATTACGATAGCCACCGCTACATGCAGTACTAATAGGCCACTCAGTGACAACCTGTTACCAAGTTGACGCTGAATGATGTCAGTGGTAATTCTTCTTCCTAGGTGTTTTTTTGGGGCGGTTGGCATCCAACATAATGGCGCATTACCGACACCTACTGTGCTGGAGAGTTTTGGCCATCGTTTAACGTCCTCGTTCCTCAACGGTTGTCACTCTATACCACAGCCACAAAGTCAAAATCGTGGCTACTGGCTACATCGTACAAATTCATGAAATGTACAAAAGTACACTAGAGGTCGAACAAAAACACATCTGCACTGCTACGCCATCTTGGATTGAGTTATCTAGCTTAGATTGTACGACGGCCGGGGTGTTAAACATATCCTTATTTATGTCACCTAGCAGTAACGAACTCTGACAATAGATGGGGGGCAATCAATTCACACATGGTGTCCAGGGCACAGCTGGGAGCTGAGGGGGGTCTATAACAAGCTGCAACAGTGAGGGACTTATTTCTGGGGAGATGGATATTTAAAAGTAGAAGCTTGAACTGTTTGGGCATAGACCTGGATAGTATGAAATAACTCTGCAGGCTATCTCTACAGTAGATTGTAATTCCGCTGCTTTTAGCAGTTCTGTCTTGACGGAAAATGTAATTGGGGATGAAAATTTCCGAATTTTTGGTGGCCTTCCTAAGCCAGGATTCAGACACGGCTAGGACATCTGGGTTGGCGGAGTGTGCTAAAGCAGTGAATAAAGCAAACTTAGTGTTAGGTCGCGTCAATTCGAATCTGGTATCAGAACAAAATAGTCAGCACATAGTAACTTCTGATTTCTTTGTACTTTAATTAATGCAAACACTTGAATGGTAAATATGTGGTTAGTATATACGGGGTCGCTGTGTCACCACGCAGGGCAAACAGAGAACTGAGTTACACATCCTTTGCTTTTCATTAAATACTCTGACAGAGATAGTTCCCGCTCACTGCTGGCCTGTCAGAGGGAGGATGAGCGTGGTTTAAACTTACTCATCCTATCGTTGGCGTGCAGGTTGGTCCCAACTTCGAGACGCCTCCTGTTGCCGGGCGTAGTTATTATCTTTGGCAGTCGATTTATCTTGTGACTGCACAATGCACAGTTCTCTAAAACCCCGACACCCCTCTGCATATACATTTCACCCATATCCTGCCCTTATCTTTTAACAAGCTCTTCCATATCCCTGATTTACAGCATCTGCATTCTTTCCATATGACTCAACATCCCATGAGCCCCTTCCTCTCACACAGCAGTATGCTCTTATCATATAGAGTATAAACTTAATATTATAGCATAGCTTCTTTGTTATATTATATAGGTTATGCAAACAAATAGTTGGTCAAACCCTAACAATCCCCCTTTTCACACCTGATAGGTGTGAATACATAATTTCTTAAAATTTCAGGGAAATTTTGAGATTCCCCCTTTTGACACCCCCTAGGGTGTCACTCAACACAATTATAAATTCACATTTTAATGATTAAATGATTAGTTTAAAAAACCCTCAAGTCCTTCCGGCTACACCTCACTTGTACTAGGTTGACTACCAGCCACCCAGGAACTTCAAACCTTCACATAAGGAAAGACAAATAGTACACAGGATTCATTCAGAACATACTAATTAAAAAACTTAGAAAAATAAGACCTTCCTGCGACAGTGGCTACACCTAACATGTATGGGACAGACTTTTTGTCCCAGTACTTAAAACCTTCACATCCACCTGCCACTACATTACATATGAGTACATTTTAGATAAGGTTTATTCGACCACTTCCTCAACAGTAAACCAAGGATCATCCTCAGACAGACCCGTCTTTTGCCCAGAGGTTGATTCAGTATCCACTGGGGTCACTTCCATCAAAGACATCATTCCGGTTGCTCTGACAACTTCTGTAAGATATACAGGCAACACAACACAACAATAATAAGAACACAAGCACTAGGGTCAGAAATCCAGTAACCACCATAGATGTGTACTTACCAAAAAAGGATTATACAGGCAACACAACACAACAATAATAAGAACACAAGCACTAGGGTCAGAAATCCAGTAACCACCATAGATGTGTACTTACCAAAAAAGGTATTCAGCCAATTCTCCTCGTATACCCCCGCTACACCCTTCATTTCAGCAGATAGCTTGTCAAGTCCCAGTAGGGCTTTGGTAATGCTACCATAGGGCTGGTGTTATTAGGGATAAAAGTACAGCATTGTTCACCAAACGTTTTATACACCCCCCATTATTAGCCAATATCATATCCAACTCCAATCTATTTTGTCTAGCGGTTCTAGTGGTAGCCTCTAGTTGCTCAGCCATACCTGTCAGTGCAGTGCGAGTATAGTTAACAAATCTCTGTTACACACACATCAGTAAAGAACTCAACCCAGCTTTAGGCGGCTGTATTTTTCCCACAGTACACATACATTCCTTAACAACCTTGCCACCTGTCTTCTAATCTCCTGCCCACTAGCCGTTCCCAGGCCGTTGTTACTCTCCCTAATTTAGGGAGGCTTCTTCTCCTGTTCCCTTCTCAAGGTCGTCTTATCAACTCTGCCCTGCTGATTCTGGTAACAGTGTCTTACTCACACAGTATTGGAATATAGTTTTTAACCCATTATTATAGCTGTATTTCAAATACATTTCAACAGGTTGTAAGGTTTCTGAGTGAAATCTTTTAGTCTAACCTTTCATTACATCCACCCGATTGGCTAAATATTTCACATACATTATAACACATCTATTTTTATTGGATTCAGAAATTTTCACACAAAATCAAACTAATTCAGGAAACTCTAAAGATAGTCTCATCTTATCATGGGCTCCTCATAATTTAATAAATCCTCCACCAGGCTTGGCGGTAGGTATTTGTCGTCCCACTGGTCTGAACTTTGACTCGGTCCTTATCTCACCATCTGCTCCGTTATCGATCTCTCTAGAGTTCTGGAAATGAGACCTCTCGCACAAGGGACCAAACAACAACCACACAACGCAAACACACTCATACAGGTGAAAGCAGCCCATAATACAGTTCTTACAACACTTTTCCATTTCCCAAACATGAGCTGTGTTATCAGGAATGTATGTACAGCAATGAACCTAATCATTCTACCTACACCATCCTCTTTTACCAGTAACATATCGAGAGTCAGTCTATTTTATCAGGTCATGAGGGAGGTGGCGGATAATTGGTCAGAGAACCTCTTTACTGCATCCCCGGTTTCATTCATGAATCTCTGTTGATTGTAAAATATTAAGTCATTAATCCAATCCACATTTTTATTTATTGTCAACCACCAAAATAATGTAGTGTTAAAGCCTTCACATATTTGATTCAAACCTTTGTATTCATCTGTAACTTCCCTGAGGATGCCAATAGCATCCATCTAGACAAACCTACTCCCATCCTGGTCAAAACTCCTCCTGTGCCTACTTTAGCCTCCTATAACTGGCCTCTGATGACTAACTTGAATTGGTTGGACCTATAACCCCAGGGCGCAAGCTCCTAACCACCCTTTGTGGTAATTTCTGTCGTATGCGTCCTTTGCTGGTACTAGCCCACCCTACATCAGTTATAGGTGCTATGAGGTTAAACATTTTCTCCTGTGCTTTCAAACCTAAGTCAGTCACATTAACAATTACCTTTCAGCCATTAACCTGTTATGGATAAAATGGTGCATTCACTTTATGATATCTAGTGGAACAACCACTTTACAATAGTGCATCTAAATCTTTTAAGGGGGGGGGGGGGGGGGTTAGAAGGATTACTTTATCCTATCCTAGGTATTCCTTAAAGAGGTGGGGTTTCAGGTGTCTCCGGAAGGTGGTGATTGACTCCGCTGTCCTGGCGTCGTGAGGGAGCTTGTTCCACCATTGGGGTGCCAGAGCAGCGAACAGTTTTGACTGGGCTGAGCGGGAACTGTGCTTCCTCAGAGGTAGGGGGGCCAGCAGGCCAGTGGTGGATGAACGCAGTGCCCTTGTTTGGGTGTAGGGCCTGATCAGAGCCTGAAGGTATGGAGGTGCCGTTCCCTTCACAGCTCCGTAGGCAATCACCATGGTCTTGTAGTGGATGCGAGCTTCAACTGGAAGCCAGTGGAGAGAGCGGAGGAGCGGGGTGACGTGAGAGAACTTGGGAAGGTTGAACACCAGACGGGCTGCGGCATTCTGGATGAGTTATAGGGGTTTAATGGCACAGGCAGGGAGCCCAGCCAACAGCGAGTTGCAGTAATCCAGACGGGAGATGACAAGTGCCTGGATTAGGACCTGCGCCGCTTCCTGTGTGAGGCAGGGTCGTACTCTGCGAATGTTGTAGAGCATGAACCTACAGGATCGGGTCACCGCCTTGATGTTAGTGGAGAACGACAGGGTGTTGTCCAGGATCACGCCAAGGTTCTTAGCACTCTGGGAGGAGGACACAAGGGAGTTGTCAACCGTGATGGCGAGATCATGGAACGGGCAGTCCTTCCCCGGGAGGAAGAGCAGCTCCGTCTTGCCGAGGTTCAGCTTGAGCTGGTGATCCGTCATCCACACTGATATGTCTGACAGACATGCAGAGATGCGATTCGCCGCCTGGTTATCAGAAGGGGGAAAGGAGAAGATTAATTGTGTGTCGTCTGCATAGCAATGATAGGAGAGACCATGTGAGGATATGACAGAGCCAAGTGACTTGGTGTATAGCGAGAATAGGAGAGGGCCTAGAACAGAGCCCTGGGGGACACCAGTGGTGAGAGCGCATGGTGCGGAGACAGATTCTCGCCACGCCACCTGGTAGGAGCGACCTGTCAGGTAGGACGCAATCCAAGTGTGGGCCGCGCCGGAGATGCCCAACTCGGAGAGGGTGGAGAGGAGGATCTGATGGTTCACAGTATCAAAGGCAGCAGATAGGTCTAGAAGGATGAGAGCAGAGGAGAGAGAGTTAGCTTTAGCAGTGCGGAGAGCCTCCGTGACACAGAGAAGAGCAGTCTCAGTTGAATGCCCAGTCTTGAAACCTGACTGATTAGGATCAAGAAGGTCATTCTGAGAGAGATAGCAGGAGAGCTGGCCAAGGACGGCACGTTCAAGAGTTTTGGAGAGAAAAGAAAGAAGGGATACTGGTCTGTAGTTGTTGACATCGGAGGGATCGAGTGTAGGTTTTTTCAGAAGGGGTGCAACTCTCGCTCTCTTGAAGACGGAAGGGACATAGCCAGCGGTCAAGGATGAGTTGATGAGCGAGGTGAGGAAGGGGAGAAGGTCTCCGGAAATGGTCTGGAGAAGAGAGGAGGGGATAGGGTCATGTGGGCAGGTTGTTGGGCGGCCGCCGTCACAAGACGCAAGATTTCATCTGGAGAGAGAGGGGAGAAAGAGGTCAAAGCACAGGGTAGGGCAGTGTGAGCAGGACCAGCGGTGTCGTTTGACTTAGCAAACGAGGATCGGATATCGTCAACCTTCTTTTCAAAATGGTTGACGAAGTCATCCGCAGAGAGGGAGGAGGGGGGGGAGGGGAGGAGGATTCAGGAGGGAGGAGAAGGTAGCAAAGAGCTTCCTAGGGTTAGAGGCAGATGCTTGGAATTTAGAGTGGTAGAAAGTGGCTTTAGCAGCAGAGACAGAAGAGGAGAATGTAATAATAATACTCTGTCAGAGTATTTAATGAAAAGAAAAGGGTGTGTCACTCAGTTCTCTGTCTGCCCTGCGAGGTGTTACAGTGAGCCCGTATATACGAACATTGCATTTATCACTATCTACATAGCTTAATAAACAGCTGTGAAACAGTACTAGCGACCAGAGTTTCTCTTTGTTCTGATACCAGATTCGAATTGACGCGACCTGACAGATATAAGAACTGGTCGTCTAGTGCTTTGGGAACAGAGAATAAAAGGAGCGCATTTCTGAGCGTGGTAGGGTAGATTCAGGGCATAGTGTATAGACAATGGTATGGTAGGGTAAGTGTACAGTGAGGGTAAACCTAGGCATTGAGTGACGATGAGAGAGGTTACATCTCTGGAGGCACCAGTTAAGCTAGGTGCGGTCTCCGCATGTGTGGGGGGTGGGACAAGGGGGCTATCTGAGGCATGTTGAGCAGGACTAGGGGCTCTGCAGTAAAATAAAACAATGAGTGCTGCCCTAAACAACAGTATACATATTGACACTAGAGAAAGGCATAAGGTGTTCATTGGGAGAGCTAAGACAACAACGGGTGAGACAACAACGGGTAAACAGCTAGGACAACATCAACGGGTAAATGGCAATGAATGGGCCGAGAGGGTCAGTTAGCTACATACAGGGCCGGCCTGAGTTCGAGGCTGGGGCCGACAGATAAACAAAATGAAGTACCGTGTTAACCTGTTAGGGCTAGGGGGCAGTATTGACACGGCCGGATAAAAAACGTACCCGATTTAATCTGGTTACTACTCCTGCCCAGTAACTAGAATATGCATATAATTATTGGCTTTGGATAGAAAATACCCTAAAGTTTCTAAAACTGTTTGAATGGTGTCTGTGAGTATAACAGAACTCATATGGCAGGCAAAAACCTGAGAAGATTCCTTACAGGAAGTGCCCTCTCTGACAAGATCTTGTTCTTCTGTCTCTGTTTATTGAAGACTGAGGGTCATTGCTGTAATGTGACACTTCCTACGGCTCCCATAGGCTCTCAGAGCCCGGGAAAAAGCTGAATGATATCGAGGCAGCCCCAGGCTGAAACACATTATCGCGTTTGGATAGTGGCCGGTCAGAGTACTCTGAGACTCAGGCTCGTGCACAAGGGCACGAGATGTTTTTATTTTCTCTCTCTTTGTACGTATACACGCTTTCCCGGTCGGAATATTATCGCTTTTTTACGAGAAAAATGGCAGAAAATTTGATTTTAAACAGCGGTTGACATGCTTCGAATTACGGTAATGGAATATTTAGAATTTTTTTGTCACGAAATGCGCCGTGCTCGTCACCCTTATTTACCCTTTCGGATAGTGTCTTGAACGCACGAACAAAACGCCGCTATTTGGATATAACAATGGATTATTTGGGACCAAACCAACATTTGTTAATGAAGTAGAAGTCCTGGGAGTGCATTCTGATGAAGAACAGCAAAGGTAATAACATTTTTCTTATAGTAAATCTGACTTTGGTGAGTGCTAAACTTGCTGGGTGTCTAAATAGCTAGCCCTGTGATGCCGGGCTATCTACTGAGAATATTGCAAAATGTGCTTTCACCGAAAAGCTATTTTAAAATCGGACATAGCGAGTGCATAGAGGAGTTCTGTATCTATAATTCTGAAAATAATTGTTATGTTTTTTGTGAACGTTTATCGTGAGTAATTTAGTAAATTCACCGGCAGTGTTCGGTGGGAATGCTAGTCACATGCTAGTCACATGCTAATGTAAAAAGCTGGTTTTTGATATAAATATGAACTTGATCGAACAAAACATGCATGTATTGTATAACATAATGTCCTAGGGTTGTCATCTGATAAAGATCATCAAAGGTTAGTGCTGCATTTAACTGTGGTTTGGGTTTATGTGACATTATATGCTAGCTTGAAAAATGGGTGTCTGATTATTTCTGGCTGGGTACTCTGCTGACATAATCTAACGTTATGCTTTCATTGTAAAGCCTTTTTGAAATCGGACAGTGTGGTTAGATTAACCTGTTAGGGCTAGGGGGCAGTATTGACACGGCTGGATAAAAAATGTACCCGATTTAATCTGGTTACTACTCCTGCCCAGTAACTAGAATATGCATATAATTATTGGCTTTGGATAGAAAACACCCTAAAGTTTCTAAAACTGTTTGAATGGTGTCTGTGAGTATAACAGAACTCATATGGCAGGCCAAAACCTGAGAAGATTCCATGCAGGGTGTGGCCTGTCTGACAATTTCTTCCCCTTCTTGATTATCTCTATCCATTACAGAGGATCTCTGCTGTTACGTGACACTTCCTACGGCTCCCATGGGCTCTCAGAAGGCGGCAAAAAGCTGAATCGTGGCTTTGCAGGCTCTGGCTGAAAAAAAGTAGCGCGTTTGGATAGTGGCTGGTCACAGTACTGTGAGACTCAGGCGTGTGCCCGCGTCGACCGAATGCTTTGTTTTCTTTCCTCTGTTTACCTAAACGCAGATTCCCGGTCGGAATATTATCGCTTTTTTTAGGAGAAAATTGGCATAAAAATGGATTTTAAACAGCGTTTGACATGCTTCGAAGTACGGTAATGGAATATTTAGAATTTTCTTGTCACGAATTGCGCCATGCTCGTGACCCTTATTTACACTTCGGATAGTGTCTTGAACGCACGAACAAAACGCCGCTATTTGGATATAACGATGGATTATTTTGGACCAAACCAACATTTGTTATTGAAGTAGCAGTCCTGGGAGTGCATTCTGACGAAGAACATCAAAGGTGATCAAACTTTTGTAATAGTAAATCGGAGTTTGGTCAAGGCTAAACTTGGTGGGTGTCTAAATGGCTAGCCGTGATGGCTGGGCTATCTACTCAGAATATTGCAAAATGTGCTTTCACCGAAAAGCTATTTTAAAATCGGACACCTCGATTGCACAAAGGAGTTCTGTATCTATAATTCTTAAAATAATTGTTATGTTTTTTGTGAACGTTTATCGTGAGTAATTTAGTAAATTCACCGGAGGTTTGCGGGGGGTATGCTAGTTCTGAACGTCACATGCTAATGTAAAAAGCTGGTTTTTGATATAAATATGAACTTGATTGAACAAAACATGCATGTATTGTATAACATAATGTCCTAGGTGTGTCATCTGATGAAGATCATCAAAGGTTAGTGCTGCATTTAGCTGTCTTCTGTGTTTTTGTGACATTATATGCTAGCTTGAAAAATGGGTGTCTGATTATTTCTGGCTGGGTACTCTGCTGACATAATCTAATGTTTTGCTTTCGTTGTAAAGCCTTTTTGAAATCGGACAGTGTGGTTAGATTAACGAGAGTCTTGTCTTTAAAATGGTGTAAAATAGTCATATGTTTGAGAAATTGAAGTAATAGCATTTCTAAGGTATTTGAATATCGCGCCACGGGATTACACTGGCTGTTGCGTAGGTGGGACGATTTCGTCCCGCCTAGCCCAGAGAGGTTAACGAGAGTCTTGTCTTTAAAATGGTGTAAAATAGTCATATGTTTGAAAAATTTAAGTTTTTGCATTTTTTAGGTATTTGAATATCGCGCCACGGGATTACACTGGCTGTTGAGTAGGTGGGACGCTCGATATCATTCAGCTTTTTCCCGGGCTCTGAGAGCCTATGGGAGCCGTAGGAAGTGTCACGTTACAGCAACGATCCTCAGTCTTCAATAAAAAGAGCCAAGATGAACAACAACTTGTCAGACAGGCCACTTCCTGTTCAGAATCTTCTCAGGTTTTTGCCTGCCATATGAGTTCTGTTATACTCACAGACACCATTCAAACAGTTTTAGAAACTTTAGGGTGTTTTCTATCCAAAGCCAATAATTATATGCATATTCTAGTTTCTGGGCAGTAGTAATAACCAGATTAAATCGGGTATGTTTTTTATCCGGCCGTGTAAATACTGCCCCCTACCCCCAACAGGTTAAGTCGGCGTACTGTAACCGGAATGAATGTGGATTGATGTAGGTATAACAAATGTATGCAATCTACTAGGTACGGAATACCAGTTGCGAATGTGGTTATTAAGTCGGCGTACTGTAACCGGAATGAATGTGGATTGATGTAGGTATAACAAATGTATGTAATGTACTAGGTACTGGGTGCCAAGTTTGAATGTGGTTATTGAGTCAGGGACCAGTAACAAGAATGTATGAAGATTGATTGAGAATCAATCGTGGGAATGAAGTACATTAGGTATTAAGTCGGCGTACTAATACCAAGTTTGAATGACCTGCGGGTAATAAAAGAGGTGTAACGGCTGTCTGAAGTAGTAGACCAAGGTGCAGCGTTGAATTTGTTCATCTTTTATTTTAGATGAAAAAAGGTACTTCACAAAGAAACACAGACGACAGCCAAACAGTCCTGTCAGGTATCCTAACACACTAAACAGAAAACATCTACCCACAAAACCCAAAGGAAAACATGCTGCCTAAGTATGACTCCCAATCAGCAACAACGATGTACAGCTGTTCCTGATTGGGAGCCATACCCGGCCAAAACAAAGCAATCCCCAACATAGAAATACAGACATAGAATGCCCACCCAAATCACACCCTGACCAAACCTAAATAGAGACATAAAAAGGCTCTCTCAGGTCAGGGCGTGACAAGAGGTCCGGGACCTGAGTTATACTGAGGAAACAATCGTGCGAATGTATTACATTGGGTATTAAGTCGGCGTACTAATACCAAGTTTAAATGACCTGCGGGTAAATAGGAGGTCGGGGACCTGAGTTATATCATTTAGTGCTGAGAAAATAAATAACGTTAGGAACGTACGTTAGGGATGTAAGCTTAACATTAGATTACCATAGACTGAAATTGAATATGACCAACCAAGAGACCGAGAGGGTGCTGAAAGCATTGAAGTCAACACTAGAAATTAATGGGGGTAAAGACAAAAAGGAGTGGAAAAGAAGGGAAGAAAAATTATATAAGGAATAGATAAAAGAAGGTAGTATTAATGCACCCAATGGACTCCCAGTCGACGGGGAGCCCGGTAGAATATTGGAAATGCTAAAATGAAAAAAACAGACAAAACCTGCTCCGAGTGGAAACAGGAGGGAGAACCGCGTAAAGGTAAATTTAAAGAAGCAATGGAGAAGGATAAATTAAAGGAGCGGATAGGTAATTGCGATAGAATTGTAACCACCGAAAGGTGTTTATTTTTATGCTAAAAGAGTTATAAGAAGTATTTTATAAATTTGGAGATATACATGGTATTTTTAAAAAGTCTTGGACATTTCATAAGAGTGAAGCCGGAAGAGAGAAAAAGTTGTAACATTGGTTTTAATCTTACGATAGAGGTAAGGCAGAAAGATGTTTGAAAAGAGGTAATGTTTTTCCCTACAGGTTAAAAGAGGAGAGTTGGTTGTGAGCACTGGACTATATGTGGCTGGAAGCGATTCTGGTCTGAATAATGGAACCGTAAAAGTTTTGTGATAAATTCTGGTTATTGATTCGTGGTTTGATTGTTTAGTAACACCAGTGAATTGAACGGGAAGTGAATGTATGCTAACATTATAATGTTTCCATTGCATGGAACAATGTGAAGTCTGTAAAGTGAATTGCAGGTTGACTTCATTTTATTTTTACAGGGAAGGTGCACATTAAACACAGTTGTGTGTATAATGGCAGGGTATTCCTAGCAAACAGATTTGGCCTGTTTGCAGACAAACTGAAGGGGTTTTAAAGGTTTTAAGCAAGCTTGGGTTAAATTAGTAAAATAGTATGTTAAATATGGGAGTTTCATAGATTGGAAGTACAGTATTGTATCCAAGGGTAGTGTATGTTCAATTAAAGTACACAGAACCATCGAGGAAGTACAGTGGAATTATTATTAAGTTTGGTTTGTAGTTAACGTTTGGGTTTCTGAATCGGTGTAAAATAGGGAAAGATGACCAAATGTTTGTGGTTATTTTATGGAAAAGGGAGCGTTAGCTTTCTTTGGAAAAATTCCTAGGGACAGGATATCTTAAAGGGGTATACACACATGGCATTTTGGAAGTTTTATTTTCTGAGTTTTAATTAAACACGTGAATTATTTGAATAAGGGAAGTTCCGGGAACCTGGGATACAAAATGTAGATAAAGTTCTTAGCTTTCATTTGTCTAATGTAGTAAGGAACACGGTTCTGAAAGGGTGGTATGACTTTTGACCGCTCTGGTGACTTTTCCTTTGAGGTCTGATCAGCCGCATTGAAAAGCCATTTGGATAGTGAATTTAAGGTCAATTGTGATACTGACTTTAATAATATCTTTTTTTAGGCCTGTCCAGAATGTCGCTAGTTCGGCATGACCGGAGTCACCGTTTTTGGATCACAAAAATAATAATAAAAATCTGCAATTTTTTATGAAAATGGTTTTAAAAAGTTATTTTAGGCCTTTCCAGAATTTTGCTAGTTCAGCATAACCGGAGTCACCATTTTTGTGTCACAAAAATTAAAATAAAATCTGCACTCTTTTGTTAAAATGGTTTTAAAATCTTTTTTTAGACCTGTCCAGAATGTTGCTAGTTCGGCATGACCGGAATCATTGTTTTTGGGTGACAAAAATAAAAAATCTGCAAATTTTTGTGAAACTGGTTTTAAAATATCTTTTTAGGCCTGTCCAGAATGTAGCTAGTTCGGCATGACCGGAGTCACCGTTTTTGTGTCACAAAAATGAAAATAAAAAAATCTGCGCTTTTTTGTGAAAATGGTTTTAAAATCTTTTTTTTAGGCCTGTCCAGAATGTCGCTAGTTCGGCATGACCGGAGTCACCAATTTTGGGTCACGAAAATGAAGAAATAAAAATCAGGACATTTTTTTCGAAAATGGTTTTAATATCGTTTTTTAGGCCTATCCAGAATGTCGCTAGTTCGGCATGACCGGAGTCACCACTTTTGGATAACGAAAATGAAGAAATAAAAATCTGGAATTTTTTGTGAAAATGGTTTTAATATCATACATGAAGGGAACTCTAGTGCGCCAGCTGTGTTGTTAGTGAGAAAGTGCATGTTGCAAATGTACGCTCCCTTACTAGATGTCCGACTACGTCCGATAAATCCGCGGACGGCGTCGGGCCACTCACAGGGACCGGATCTTCCAGGAAGTCATCGAACGGAGTCTCTTGGACCTTCCGTTTCCGTTTAATAAAATATTCAAATTTTGGTAATTTCTTTGCAGTTCCGGATTATTCCACGGGAAGGCGAATGGAATCATATTGCAAACGTAACATATATCACCAATCACAACACGGCTTTTTACATTTACATTTACATTTAAGTCATTTAGCAGACGCTCTTATCCAGAGCGACTTACAAAATGGTGCATTCACCTTATGATATCCAGTGGAATAACCACTTTACAATAGTGCATCTAAATCTTTTAAGGGGGGGGGGGGGGGGGTTAGAAGGATTACTTTATCCTATCCTAGGTATTCCTTAAAGAGGTGGGGTTTCAGGTGTCTCCGGAAGGTGGTGATTGACTCCGCTGTCCTGGCGTCGTGAGGGAGCTTGTTCCACCATTGGGGTGCCAGAGCAGCGAACAGTTTTGACTGGGCTGAGCGGGAACTGTGCTTCCTCAGAGGTAGGGGGGCCAGCAGGCCAGTGGTGGATGAACGCAGTGCCCTTGTTTGGGTGTAGGGCCTGATCAGAGCCTGAAGGTATGGAGGTGCCGTTCCCTTCACAGCTCCGTAGGCAATCACCATGGTCTTGTAGCGGATGCGAGCTTCAACTGGAAGCCAGTGGAGAGAGCGGAGGAGCGGGGTGACGTGAGAGAACTTGGGAAGGTTGAACACCAGACGGGCTGCGGCGTTCTGGATGAGTTGTAGGGGTTTAATGGCACAGGCAGGGAGCCCAGCCAACAGCGAGTTGCAGTAATCCAGACGGGAGATGACAAGTGCCTGGATTAGGACCTGCGCCGCTTCCTGTGTGAGGCAGGGTCGTACTCTGCGAATGTTGTAGAGCATGAACCTACAGGATCGGGTCACCGCCTTGATGTTAGTGGAGAACGACAGGGTGTTGTCCAGGATCACGCCAAGGTTCTTAGCACTCTGGGAGGAGGACACAAGGGAGTTGTCAACCGTGATGGCGAGATCATGGAAGGGGCAGTCCTTCCCCGGGAGGAAGAGCAGCTCCGTCTTGCCGAGGTTCAGCTTGAGCTGGTGATCCGTCATCCACACTGATATGTCTGACACACATGCAGAGATGCGATTCGCCGCCTGGTTATCAGAAGGGGGAAAGGAGAAGATTAATTGTGTGTCGTCTGCATAGCAATGATAGGAGAGACCATGTGAGGATATGACAGAGCCAAGTGACTTGGTGTATAGCGAGAATAGGAGAGGGCCTAGAACAGAGCCCTGGGGGACACCAGTGGTTTTTCTCCTAAACAGAAAATAATTTGAAGACGAAACTCGGTCTGTGTGGGTTTGGCATAATGGGCAGTTGGCCCTGAACAGGATGGAGTCGAGGCCTCGACGCTTTTCGAGTTAAGGGCTATTTTTCTGGGATTGAAAGTCAAACAGGAAAATAGAGTGCTGATTTGACCGCTTCACATCAAACTACATGAGCCTACGGTGTCAGGAGAAAAGGAACCATGCATTTACCAATGTTCATTTCAGAGAAATTGTACAATGACACATTGGTGATATTCAACAATAGGAGGGTTTTTTTTCAAAAGAGTTACATATCCAGTTGCAGCGTGTTCAGATGAGTCCGTTAAGGTGGGTTTCGGAGCTCTGCGAGATTTCTGTGATTTTCTGTGATTTTCTGAAACAACACACACTTGTTCAACCCTCTGTAAATAAGTCAGTTCTTAACAGAAACACTTAAAACTCAATATTATATAAGAGCCTAACGTTCAGCTTCCTGTGTCAACCAGAAGTGCCTTAAAATGGTGTCATAGGGGCTGTTTTGAAGGGTTAAAAAGGTCAGATCTTTCCACAACTTCATATGTGTGACTTGGCAACCCTCATGAACTGTAAATCAGTCATTTATCCTATCAGATGTCAAAGAAAAGCTCTCTCACACACACACACAGCAAGGACGGAGTGACACAGTGCGGTGCTTAAAGACACAAAGAGCCTGCAATGGCATTACCATTATCTCTAGGCTGAGACGAGTTCAACGAGATGCCCCGCTTGACCGTAGGTCGTTCGGTCTGAGCGCAGCGACCGTGAGAAAACTAGGCCCAAAATGATGCCTGCACCAATTTAGCAAGTGCTTTTGGGTGACAGTGAGAGAACCGTTAGGGTTAGAAGCACAATTCAACCTCAGGAGCGTTCCTTGACCCTGTGGCATTAACCTGTTAGGGCTAGGAAGCAGCATTTGCACGTCTGGATAAAAAAAATGTACCCGATTTAATCTGGTTACTAATCCTACCCAGTAACTAGAATATGCATATACTTATTATATATGGATAGAAAACACTCTAAAGTTTCTAAAACTGTTTGAATGGTGTCTGTGAGTATAACAGAACTCATTTGGCAGGCAAAACCCTGAGACATTTTCTGACAGGAAGTGGATACCTGATGTGTTGTATTACCTTTAAACCTATCCCATTGAAAAACACAGGGGCTGAGGAATATTTTGGCACTTCCTATTGCTTCCACTAGATGTCACCAGCCTTTACAAAGTGTTTTGAGTCTTCTGGAGGGAGATCTGACCGAACAAGAGCCATGGAACGATGATGTCCCATTAGACACCTGGCGCGCGAGTTCATGTTGGGTACCCTCGTTCCAATACGTTATAAAAGAGTATGCATTCGTCCACCTTGAATATTATTCATGTTCTGGTTAAAAAAGGCCCTAATGATTTATGCTATACAACGTTTGACATGTTTGAACGAACGTAAATATATTTTTTCCCCTCGTTCATGACGAGAAGTCCGGCTGGCTTAGATCATGTGCTAACAAGACGGAGATTTTTGGACATAAATGATGAGCTTTTTTGAACAAAACTACATTCGTTATGGACCTGTGATACCTGGAAGTGACATCTGATGAAGAGAATCAAAGGTAATGGATTATTTACATAGTATTTTCGATTTTAGATCTCCCCAACATGACGTCTAGTCTGTATCGCAATGCGTATTTTTCTGGGCGCAGTGCTCAGATTATTGCAAAGTGTGATTTCCCAGTAAGGTTATTTTTAAATCTGGCAAGTTGATTGCGTTCAAGAGATGTAAATCTATAATTCTTTAAATGACAATATAATATTTGACCAATGTTTTCTAATTTTAATTATTTAATTTGTGACGCTGACTTGACTGCCGGTTATTGGAGGGAAACGATTTCCTCAACATCAATGCCATAGTAAAACGCTGTTTTTGGATATAAAAATGAACTTGATAGAACTAAAAATGCATGCATTGTCTAACATAATGTCCTAGGAGTGTCATCTGATGGAGATTGTAAAAGGTTAGTGCATCATTTTAGCTGGTTTTATGGTTTTGGTGACCCTGTCTTTGACTTGACAAAACATTACACACAACTCTTGTAAATGTACTGTCCTAACATACTCTAAATTTATGCTTTCGCCGTAAAACCTTTTTGAAATCGTAAAACGTGGTTAGATTAAGGAGATGTTTATCTTTCAAAGGGTGTAAAATAGTTGTATGTTTGAAAAATTTGAATTTTGACATTTATTTGGATTCAAATTTGCCGCTCTTGAAATGCACCTGCTGTTGATGGAGTGCACCACGGGTGGCACGCTAGCGTCCCACCTAGCCCATAGAGGTTAACTCTTCACAGTGAAAAGAAGGTGTTTAGATCAAACAGTGTGCAATGACTTCTCTCCCCATAGGAATACATTGACAATTCTCCTAAATTCAACCTGAAGTCTATGTGGGTTATGAATGCCTTATGAACCTGTCTTCTATAACAATCCATCAGGCTACTGTGAGGGCTACCTGTGTCGATTTTAAGGTTCCTGGAGCAACCGGAAGTTGTTAAAATCACCCTAGAGCTATTGTCATATAAGCAACCTGCAGATAGTGAAAATCACGCAACTCAACCATGTGTCATTCAGTCAATTCTTAAGGTAGAGACTTCATATTCAGGATTCTGTTTATGTCTACCCCAAAGACAACGTGTGTTGAGTAAGAGCTTCCTGTGACAACCGGAAGATGTTAAAAACAGCCTAAAGCTATTGTCATATGGCCACCTGCACATAGTGAAAATCACGCAACTCAACCATGTGTCATTCAGTCAATTCTTAAGGTAGAGGCTTCATATTCAGGATTCTGTTAATGACTACCCCAAAGACAACGTGTGTTGAGTAAGAGCTTCCTGTGACAACCGGAAGTTGTTAAAAACAGCCTAGAGCTATTGTCATTTAACCTGCACATAGTGAAAATCACGCAACTCAACCATCTGTCATTCAGTCAATTCTTAAGGTAGAGACTTCATATTCAGGATTCTGTTTATGTCTACCCCAAAGACAACGTGTGTCGAGCAAGAGCTTCCTGTGACAACCGGAAGTGGTTAAAAACAGCCTAGAGCTATTGTCATATAACCTGCACATAGTGAAAATCACGCAACTTAACCATCTGTCATTCAGTCAATTCTTAAGGTAGAGACTTCATATTCAGGATTCTGTTTATGTCTACCCCAAAGACAACGTGTGTCGAGCAAGAGCTTCCTCTGACAACCGGAAGTTGTTAAAAACAGCCTAGAGCTATTGTCATATGGCCAACCAGCAGATAGTGAAAATCACACAACTCAACCATGTGCCATTCAGTCAATTCTTAAGGTAGAGACTTCATATTCAGGATTCTGTATATGCCTACCCCAAAGACAACGTGTGTCTATTCTAAAAACTAAAACACACACACACAATTTGGCCATAGGGACATAGTGTGGGGCTTAGAGGCTTATACCGCCTTCAATAGTTATTTTCGTTCAAACGATTCAAGAACCGTCAGACCTAGAGCTCCGAAATTTTAGAAACCTGTTTTAGAGCTCAAGTCAATAGTGCACGGTGATTTATGTGGCTCTAGAAGGTTCTCAGATTGAAAAACCGCCTCATGCATTTGCAATATGTTCAATTCATTTTGAATATCACGGACATGGCGACATGTAGAAATGTCCCAGAGTCGCAAGACTAGGTGCATTGAAACCGCCTCGGCCCATAGAGACGGACCCCAATGTCTCTGTCCGATAGCTCATTCAGGCACCCCGTAGTAACGCCCTGAAAAAGTGGATTTTCAGCACCAATTAAGGCCATTGCTCGGGCACCGAATGACCTATCGAGCCGAAACTTGGGATTCGGGGTCGCCTCACATAGGCCTACACATATTGTCTGAGCTGGACCCGCAGCTATAACGTAACTATGTGATTTATGGTTTTTTATGGTTAAAATTGAAAGCACTGTGAATTATGGGCCTTCTCTGACATATGTTATAGTTGGCTTCTATACGAGTTGGAAAAAGTTGATTTGGTGTCAGATGGTATCAGTTTGGTGTCAGAATGACATCTAATTGACTGATGGACGCTGACTGCTGGGTGACGAGCAATGGAGAGGAACCACAGTCACTGCCCGGCCATCCCGAGTTCATCGGGCCAGACAATTATGCATTTCTGCAGTATTTTTGAGAATGCCTAAATTCGTGATGCTAAATGCCCATTGAATCATATTGCAAACGTAAAGTGCAATATTGCAAACGTAACGTGCATTTGCAATATGATTCAACAGCAAAAAATATCACCAAAGTTGACATGATGAAATCAACACAATGAGCGATAGAGAGGAACCACAGTCACTGCACGGCCAACCCCAGTTCATTGGGATAGTCAATTATGCATTTCTGCAGGGTTTTTGAGCATGCCAAATTCGTGATGTTGAGGCCCATTGAAACATATTGCAAATGCGCATCCATGCACATGGAAATTTGGGGTGTTACAAATTGGCAATTGCCATCGGAAAATTGCCATATGATTTGCACGGAGATGGACCGCTTTCGGTGGTATTTACAATCGTGTGTATGATTCGTGCTATGCCAATATGTTCCCATGTTATTTTGTCCAAATCAGGGGGGGTTTCCCTTACTAGCGACATTCTGGACTGGCCTAAAAAAAAGATTTTAGAACCATTTTCACAAAAAGAGTAGATTTTTTTTTTTCATTTTCGTGACACAAAAACAGTGACTCCGGTCATGCCGAACTAGCGACATTCTGAACAGGGCGAAAAAAAACATTTTAAAACCATTTTCACAAAAAATTGCAGATTTCTATTTTTGTCACCAAAAACGATGACTCCGATCATGCCGAACGAGCGACATTCTGGACAGGCCTAAAACAACATTTTAAAACCATTTTCACAAAAAATTGCAGATTTCTATTTTTGTCACCAAAAACGATGACTCCGATCATGCCGAACTAGCGACATTCTGGACAGGCCTAAAACAACATTTTAAAACCATTTTCACAAAAAATTGCAGATTTCTATTTTTGTCACCAAAAACGATGACCCCGGTCATGCCGAACTAGCGACATTCTGGACAGGCCTAAAACAACATTTTAAAACCATTTTCACAAAAAATTGCAGATTTCTATTTTTGTCACCAAAAACGATGACTCCGATCATGCCGAACTAGCGACATTCTGGACAGGCCTAAAACAACATTTTAAAACCATTTTCACAAAAAATTGCAGATTTCTATTTTTGTCACCAAAAACGATGACTCCGATCATGCCGAACTAGCGACATTCTGGACAGGCCTAAAAAACATTTTAAAACCATTTTCACAAAAAATTGCAGATTTCTATTTTTGTCACCAAAAACGATGACACCGATCATGCCGAAAAAGCGACATTCTGGACAGGCCTAAAAAAAAAATTCCAAAAAAATGTCACAAAAAATTGCTGATTTTTTTTTTTTTCATTTTCGTGACACAAAAACAGTGACTCCGGTCAGGCCAAACTAGCGACATTCTGGACAGGCTTAAAAAAAACATTTAAAAACCATTTTCACGAAAAATTGCAGATTTCTATTTTTGTCAACAAAAACGATGACTCCGATCATGCCGAATTAGAGACATTCTTGACAGGCCTAAAAAAACATTTTAAAACCATTTTCACAAAAATGCGCAGATTTATTTTTTTTCATTTTCGTGACACAAAAACAGTGACTCCGGTCATGCCGAACTAGCGACATTCTGGACAGGCCTAAAAAAAAACATTTTAAAACCATTTTCACAAAAAATTGCAGATTTCTATTTTGTCCCTAACAACGATGACTCCGATCATGCCAAAAAAGCGACATTCTGGACAGGCCAAAAAAAACATTTTAAAACCATTTTCACAAAAAATTGCAGATTTCTATTTTTGTCACCAAAAACGATGACTCCGATCATGCCGAACTAGCGACATTTTGGACAGGCCTAAAAAAACACATTTTAGAACCATTTTCACAAAAAAAGCTCAGATTTTTTTTTTTCATTTTTTGACACAAAAACAGTGACCCCGGTCATGCCGAACTATCGACATTCTGGACAGGCCTAAAAAAAACATTTTAAAACCATTTTCATAAAAAATTGCAGATATTTTTTTTCATTTTCGGGACACAAAAACGGTGACCCCGGTCATGCCGAACTAGCGACATTCTGGACAGGCCTAAAAAATAAAATTAAAACCATTTCCACAAAAAATTGCAGATTTCTATTTTTGTCACCAAAAACGATGACTCCGATCATGCCGAACTAGCGACATTTTGGACAGGCCTAAAAAAAAACATTTTAGAACCATTTTCACAAAAAATTGCAGATATTTTTTTTTCATTTTCGTGACACAAAAACAGTGACCCCGGTCATGCCGAACTATCGACATTCTGGACAGGCCTATAAAAAACATTTTAAAACCATTTTCACAAAAAATTGCAGATATTTTTTTTTCATTTTCGTGACACAAAAACAGTGACCCCGGTCATGCCGAACTATCGACATTCTGGACAGGCCTAAAAAACATTTTAAAACCATTTTCACAAAAAATTGCAGATATTTTTTTTTCATTTTCTTTACACAAAAACAGTGACCCCGGTCATGCCGAACTAGCGACATTCTGGACAGGCCTAAAAAAACATTTTAAAACCATTTTCACAAAAAATTGCAGATTTCTATTTTGTCCCTAAAAACGATAACTCCGATCATGCCGAAAAAGCGACATTCTGGACAGGCCTAAAAAAAAAATTTAAAACCATTTTCACAAAAAATTGCAGATTTCTATTTTGTCGCTAAAAACGATGATTCCGAACATGCCAAAAAAGCGACATTCTGGACAGGCCTAAAAAAAACATTTTAAAACCATTTCACAAAAAATTGCAGATTTTTTTTTCATTTTAGTGACACAAAAACAGTGACCCCGGTCATGCCGAACTAGCGACATTCTGGACAGGCCTAAAAAAAACATTTTAAAACCATTTTCATAAAAAATTGCAGATATTTTTTTTCATTTTCGGGACACAAAAACGGTGACCCCGGTCATGCCGAACTAGCGACATTCTGGACAGGCCTAAAAAATAAAATTAAAACCATTTCCACAAAAAATTGCAGATTTCTATTTTTGTCACCAAAAACGATGACTCCGATCATGCCGAACTAGCGACATTTTGGACAGGCCTAAAAAAAAACATTTTAGAACCATTTTCACAAAAAATTGCAGATATTTTTTTTTCATTTTCGTGACACAAAAACAGTGACCCCGGTCATGCCGAACTATCGACATTCTGGACAGGCCTAAAAAAAACATTTTAAAACCATTTTCACAAAAAATTGCAGATTTCTATTTTGTACCTAAAAACGATGACTCCGATCATGCCGAAAAAGCAACATTCTGGACAGGCCTAAAAAAAACATTTTAAAACCATTTTCACAAAAAATTGCAGATATTTTTTTTTCATTTTCTTTACACAAAAACAGTGACCCCGGTCATGCCGAACTAGCGACATTCTGGACAGGCCTAAAAAAACATTTTAAAACCATTTTCACAAAAAATTGCAGATTTCTATTTTGTCCCTAAAAACGATAACTCCGATCATGCCGAAAAAGCGACATTCTGGACAGGCCTAAAAAAAAAATTTAAAACCATTTTCACAAAAAATTGCAGATTTCTATTTTGTCGCTAAAAACGATGATTCCGAACATGCCAAAAAAGCGACATTCTGGACAGGCCTAAAAAAACATTTTAAAACCATTTTCACAAAAAATTGCAGATATTTTTTTTTCATTTTCGTGACACAAAAACAGTGACCCCGGTCATGCCGAACTATCGACATTCTGGACAGGCCTAAAAAAAACATTTTAAAACCATTTTCACAAAAAATTGCAGATTTCTATTTTGTACCTAAAAACGATGACTCCGATCATGCCGAAAAAGCAACATTCTGGACAGGCCTAAAAAAAACATTTTAAAACCATTTTCACAAAAAATTGCAGATATTTTTTTTTCATTTTCTTTACACAAAAACAGTGACCCCGGTCATGCCGAACTAGCGACATTCTGGACAGGCCTAAAAAAACATTTTAAAACCATTTTCACAAAAAATTGCAGATTTCTATTTTGTCCCTAAAAACGATAACTCCGATCATGCCGAAAAAGCGACATTCTGGACAGGCCTAAAAAAAAAATTTAAAACCATTTTCACAAAAAATTGCAGATTTCTATTTTGTCGCTAAAAACGATGATTCCGAACATGCCAAAAAAGCGACATTCTGGACAGGCCTAAAAAAACATTTTAAAACCATTTCACAAAAAATTGCAGATTTTTTTTTCATTTTAGTGACACAAAAACAGTGACCCCGGTCATGCCGAACTAGCGACATTCTGGACAGGCCTAAAAAAAACATTTTAAAACCATTTTCACAAAAAATTGCTGATATTTTTTTTTCATTTTCGTGACACAAAAACAGTGACCCCGGTCATGCCGAACTATCGACATTCTGGACAGGCCTAAAAAACATTTTAAAACCATTTTCACAAAAAATTGCAGATTTCTATTTTGTACCTAAAAACGATGACTCCGATCATGCTGAAAAAGCGACATTCTGGACAGGCCTAAAAAAAACATTTTAAAACCATTTTCACAAAAAATTGCAGATATTTTTTTTTCATTTTCTTTACACAAAAACAGTGACCCCGGTCATGCCGAACTAGCGACATTCTGGACAGGCCTAAAAAAAACATTTTAAAACCATTTTCACAAAAAATTGCAGATTTCTATTTTGTCCCTAAAAACGATAACTCCGATCATGCCGAAAAAGCGACATTCTGGACAGGCCTAAAAAAAAAATTTAAAACCATTTTCACAAAAAATTGCAGATTTCTATTTTGTCGCTAAAAACGATGATTCCGAACATGCCAAAAAAGCGACATTCTGGACAGGCCTAAAAAAAACATTTTAAAACCATTTCACAAAAAATTGCAGATTTTTTTTTTATTTTAGTGACACAAAAACAGTGACCCCGGTCATGCCGAACTAGCGACATTCTGGACAGGCCTAAAAAAACATTTTAAAACCATTTTCACAAAAAATTGCTGATATTTTTTTTTCATTTTCGTGACACAAAAACAGTGACCCCGGTCATGCCGAACTATCGACATTCTGGACAGGCCTAAAAAAAACATTTTAAAACCATTTTCCCAAAAAATTGCAGATTTCTATTTTGTCGCTAAAAACGATGATTCCGAACATGCCAAAAAAGCGACATTCTGGACAGGCCTAAAAAAACATTTTAAAACCATTTCACAAAAAATTGCAGATTTTTTTTTCATTTTAGTGACACAAAAACAGTGACCCCGGTCATGCCGAACTAGCGACATTCTGGACAGGCCTAAAAAAACATTTTAAAACCATTTTCACAAAAAATTGCTGATATTTTTTTTTCATTTTCGTGACACAAAAACAGTGACCCCGGTCATGCCGAACTATCGACATTCTGGACAGGCCTAAAAAAAACATTTTAAAACCATTTTCACAAAAAATTGCAGATTTCTATTTTGTACCTAAAAACGATGACTCCGATCATGCCGAAAAAGCAACATTCTGGACAGGCCTAAAAAAAACATTTTAAAACCATTTTCACAAAAAATTGCAGATATTTTTTTTTCATTTTCTTTACACAAAAACAGTGACCCCGGTCATGCCGAACTAGCGACATTCTGGACAGGCCTAAAAAAACATTTTAAAACCATTTTCACAAAAAATTGCAGATTTCTATTTTGTCCCTAAAAACGATAACTCCGATCATGCCGAAAAAGCGACATTCTGGACAGGCCTAAAAAAAAAAATTAAAACCATTTTCACAAAAAATTGCAGATTTCTATTTTGTCGCTAAAAACGATGATTCCGAACATGCCAAAAAAGCGACATTCTGGACAGGCCTAAAAAAACATTTTAAAACCATTTCACAAAAAATTGCAGATTTTTTTTTCATTTTAGTGACACAAAAACAGTGACCCCGGTCATGCCGAACTAGCGACATTCTGGACAGGCCTAAAAAAACATTTTAAAACCATTTTCACAAAAAATTGCTGATATTTTTTTTTCATTTTCGTGACACAAAAACAGTGACCCCGGTCATGCCGAACTATCGACATTCTGGACAGGCCTAAAAAACATTTTAAAACCATTTGCACAAAAAATTGCAGATTTCTATTTTGTACCTAAAAACGATGACTCCGATCATGCCGAAAAAGCGACATTCTGGACAGGCCTAAAAAAAACATTTTAAAACCATTTTCACAAAAAATTGCAGATATTTTTTTTTCATTTTCTTTACACAAAAACAGTGACCCCGGTCATGCCGAACTAGCGACATTCTGGACAGGCCTAAAAAACATTTTAAAACCATTTTCACAAAAAATTGCAGATTTCTATTTTGTCCCTAAAAACGATGACTCCGATCATGCCGAACTATCGACATTCTGGACAGGCCTAAAAAAACATTTTAAAACCATTTTCACAAAAAATTGCAGATTTCTATTTTGTCCCTAAAAACGATGACCCCGGTCATGCCGAACTATCGACATTCTGGACAGGCCTAAAAAAACATTTTAAAACCATTTTCACAAAAAATTGCAGATATTTTTTTTTCATTTTCGTGACACAAAAACAGTGACCCCGGTCATGCCGAACTATCGACATTCTGGACAGGCCTAAAAAACATTTTAAAACCATTTTCACAAAAAATTGCAGATTTCTATTTTGTACCTAAAAACGATGACTCCGATCATGCCGAAAAAGCGACATTCTGGACAGGCCTAAAAAAAACATTTAAAACCATTTTCACAAAAAATTGCAGATTTCTATTTTGTCGCTAAAAACGATGATTCCGAACATGCCAAAAAAGCGACATTCTGGACAGGCCTAAAAAAAAATGTAAAAACCATTTTCACAAAAAATTGCTGATATTTTTTTTTCATTTTCGTGACACAAAAACAGTGACCCCGGTCATGCCGATCTAGCGACATTCTTGACAGGCCTAAAAAAAACATTTTAAAACCATTTTCACAAAAAATTGCAGATTTGTATTTTGTCGCTAAAAACGATGATTCCGAACATGCCGAAAAAGTGACATTCTGGACAGGCCTAAAAAAAACATTTTTAAACCATTTTCACAAAAAATTGCAGATTTCTATTTTGTCCCTAAAAACGATGACTCCGATCATGCCGAACTATCGACATTCTGGACAGGCCTAAAAAAAACATTTTAAAACCATTTTCACAAAAAATTGCAGATTTCTATTTTGTCCCTAAAAACGATGACCCCGGTCATGCCAAACTATCGACATTCTGGACAGGCCTAAAAAAAACATTTTAAAACCATTTTCACAAAAAATTGCAGATTTCTATTTTGTCCCTAAAAACGATAACTCCGATCATGCCGAACTAGCGACATTCTGGACAGGCCTAAAAAAACATTTTAAAACCATTTTCACAAAAAATTGCAGATTTCTATTTTGTCCCTAAAAACGATAACTCCGATCATGCCGAACTAGCGACATTCTGGACAGGCCTAAAAAAAACATTTTAAAACCATTTTCACAAAAAATTGCAGATTTCTATTTTGTCCCTAAAAACGATAACTCCGATCATGCCGAAAAAGCGACATTCTGGACAGGCCTAAAAAAAAAATTTAAAACCATTTTCACAAAAAATTGCAGATTTCTATTTTGTCGCTAAAAACGATGATTCCGAACATGCCAAAAAAGCGACATTCTGGACAGGCCTAAAAAAACATTTTAAAACCATTTTCAAAAAAATTGCAGATTTTTTTTTTCATTTTCGTGACACAAAAACAGTGACCCCGGTCATGCCGAACTATCGACATTCTGGACGGGCCTAAAAAAACATTTTAAAACCATTTTCACAAAAAATTGCAGATTTCTATTTTGTACCTAAAAACGATGACTCCGATCATGCCGAACTATCGACATTCTGGACAGGCCTAAAAAACATTTTAAAACCATTTTCACAAAAAATTGCAGATTTCTATTTTGTACCTAAAAACGATGACTCCGATCATGCCGAAAAAGCGACATTCTGGACAGGCCTAAAAAAAAACATTTAAAACCATTTTCACAAAAAATTGCAGATTTCTATTTTGTCGCTAAAAACGATGATTCCGAACATGCCAAAAAAGCGACATTCTGGACAGGCCTAAAAAAAAATGTAAAAACCATTTTCACAAAAAATTGCAGATTTTTTTTTCATTTTAGTGACACAAAAACAGTGTGCCGAACTAGCGACATTCTGGACAGGCCTAAAAAAACATTTTAAAACCATTTTCACAAAAAATTGCTGATATTTTTTTTTCATTTTCGTGACACAAAAACAGTGACCCCGGTCATGCCGATCTAGCGACATTCTTGACAGGCCTAAAAAAACATTTTAAAACCATTTTCACAAAAAATTGCAGATTTTTTTTTTTCATTTTCGTGACACAAAAACAGTGCCGAACTAGCGACATTCTGGACAGGCCTAAAAAAAACATTTTAAAACCATTTTCACAAAAAATTGCAGATTTGTATTTTGTCGCTAAAAACGATGATTCCGAACATGCCGAAAAAGTGACATTCTGGACAGGCCTAAAAAAACATTTTTAAACCATTTTCACAAAAAATTGCAGATTTCTATTTTGTCCCTAAAAACGATGACTCCGATCATGCCGAACTATCGACATTCTGGACAGGCCTAAAAAAACATTTTAAAACCATTTTCACAAAAAATTGCAGATTTCTATTTTGTCCCTAAAAACGATGACCCCGGTCATGCCAAACTATCGACATTCTGGACAGGCCTAAAAAAAAACATTTTAAAACCATTTTCACAAAAAATTGCAGATATTTTTTTTTCATTTTCGTGACACAAAAACAGTGACCCCGGTCATGCCGAACTAGCGACATTCTGGACAGGCCTAAAAAAACATTTTAAAACCATTTTCACAAAAAATTGCAGATATTTTTTTTTCATTTTCGTGACACAAAAACAGTGACCCCGGTCATGCCGAACTATCGACATTCTGGACAGGCCTAAAAAAACATTTTAAAACCATTTTCACAAAAAATTGCAGATTTCTATTTTGTACCTAAAAACGATGACTCCGATCATGCCGAAAAAGCGACATTCTGGACAGGCCTAAAAAAAACATTTAAAACCATTTTCACAAAAAATTGCAGATTTCTATTTTGTCGCTAAAAACGATGATTCCGAACATGCCAAAAAAGCGACATTCTGGAGAGGCCTAAAAAAAAATGTAAAAACCATTTTCACAAAAAATTGCTGATATTTTTTTTTCATTTTCGTGACACAAAAACAGTGACCCCGGTCATGCCGATCTAGCGACATTCTTGACAGGCCTAAAAAAACATTTTAAAACCATTTTCACAAAAAATTGCAGATTTTTTTTTTTCATTTTCGTGACACAAAAACAGTGACCCCGTTCATGCCGAACTAGCGACATTCTGGACAGGCCTAAAAAAAACATTTTAAAAACATTTTCACAAAAAATTGCAGATTTCTATTTTGTCCCTAAAAACGATGACTCCGATCATGCCGAACTATCGACATTCTGGACAGGCCTAAAAAAACATTTTAAAACCATTTTCACAAAAATTTGCAGATTTCTATTTTGTCCCTAAAAACGATGACCCCGGTCATGCCGAACTATCGACATTCTGGACAGGCCTAAAAAAACATTTTAAAACCATTTTCACAAAAAATTGCAGATATTTTTTTTTCATTTTCGTGACACAAAAACAGTGACCCCGGTCATGCCGAACTATCGACATTCTGGACAGGCCTAAAAAACATTTTAAAACCATTTTCACAAAAAATTGCAGATTTCTATTTTGTACCTAAAAACGATGACTCCGATCATGCCGAAAAAGCGACATTCTGGACAGGCCTAAAAAAAAACATTTAAAACCATTTTCACAAAAAATTGCAGATTTCTATTTTGTCGCTAAAAACGATGATTCCGAACATGCCAAAAAAGCGACATTCTGGACAGGCCTAAAAAAAAATGTAAAAACCATTTTCACAAAAAATTGCTGATATTTTTTTTTCATTTTCGTGACACAAAAACAGTGACCCCGGTCATGCCGAACTATCGACATTCTGGACAGGCCTAAAAAACATTTTAAAACCATTTTCACAAAAAATTGCAGATTTCTATTTTGTACCTAAAAACGATGACTCCGATCATGCCGAAAAAGCGACATTCTGGACAGGCCTAAAAAAAACATTTAAAACCATTTTCACAAAAAATTGCAGATTTCTATTTTGTCGCTAAAAACGATGATTCCGAACATGCCAAAAAAGCGACATTCTGGACAGGCCTAAAAAAAAATGTAAAAACCATTTTCACAAAAAATTGCTGATATTTTTTTTTCATTTTCGTGACACAAAAACAGTGACCCCGGTCATGCCGATCTAGCGACATTCTTGACAGGCCTAAAAAAAACATTTTAAAACCATTTTCACAAAAAATTGCAGATTTGTATTTTGTCGCTAAAAACGATGATTCCGAACATGCCGAAAAAGTGACATTCTGGACAGGCCTAAAAAAACATTTTTAAACCATTTTCACAAAAAATTGCAGATTTCTATTTTGTCCCTAAAAACGATGACTCCGATCATGCCGAACTATCGACATTCTGGACAGGCCTAAAAAAAACATTTTAAAACCATTTTCACAAAAAATTGCAGATTTCTATTTTGTCCCTAAAAACGATGACCCCGGTCATGCCAAACTATCGACATTCTGGACAGGCCTAAAAAAAACATTTTAAAACCATTTTCACAAAAAATTGCAGATTTCTATTTTGTCCCTAAAAACGATAACTCCGATCATGCCGAACTAGCGACATTCTGGACAGGCCTAAAAAAACATTTTAAAACCATTTTCACAAAAAATTGCAGATTTCTATTTTGTCCCTAAAAACGATAACTCCGATCATGCCGAACTAGCGACATTCTGGACAGGCCTAAAAAAAACATTTTAAAACCATTTTCACAAAAAATTGCAGATTTCTATTTTGTCCCTAAAAACGATAACTCCGATCATGCCGAAAAAGCGACATTCTGGACAGGCCTAAAAAAAAAATTTAAAACCATTTTCACAAAAAATTGCAGATTTCTATTTTGTCGCTAAAAACGATGATTCCGAACATGCCAAAAAAGCGACATTCTGGACAGGCCTAAAAAAAAATTTGAAAACCATTTTCACAAAAAATTGCAGATTTTTTTTTCATTTTAGTGACACAAAAACAGTGACCCCGGTCATGCCGAACTAGCGACATTCTGGACAGGCCTAAAAAAACATTTTAAAACCATTTTCAAAAAAATTGCAGATTTTTTTTTTCATTTTCGTGACACAAAAACAGTGACCCCGGTCATGCCGAACTATCGACATTCTGGACGGGCCTAAAAAAACATTTTAAAACCATTTTCACAAAAAATTGCAGATTTCTATTTTGTACCTAAAAACGATGACTCCGATCATGCCGAACTATCGACATTCTGGACAGGCCTAAAAAACATTTTAAAACCATTTTCACAAAAAATTGCAGATTTCTATTTTGTACCTAAAAACGATGACTCCGATCATGCCGAAAAAGCAACATTCTGGACAGGCCTAAAAAAAACATTTTAAAACCATTTTCACAAAAAATTGCAGATATTTTTTTTTCATTTTCTTTACACAAAAACAGTGACCCCGGTCATGCCGAACTAGCGACATTCTGGACAGGCCTAAAAAAACATTTTAAAACCATTTTCACAAAAAATTGCAGATTTCTATTTTGTCCCTAAAAACGATAACTCCGATCATGCCGAAAAAGCGACATTCTGGACAGGCCTAAAAAAAAAAATTAAAACCATTTTCACAAAAAATTGCAGATTTCTATTTTGTCGCTAAAAACGATGATTCCGAACATGCCAAAAAAGCGACATTCTGGACAGGCCTAAAAAAACATTTTAAAACCATTTCACAAAAAATTGCAGATTTTTTTTTCATTTTAGTGACACAAAAACAGTGACCCCGGTCATGCCGAACTAGCGACATTCTGGACAGGCCTAAAAAAACATTTTAAAACCATTTTCACAAAAAATTGCTGATATTTTTTTTTCATTTTCGTGACACAAAAACAGTGACCCCGGTCATGCCGAACTATCGACATTCTGGACAGGCCTAAAAAACATTTTAAAACCATTTGCACAAAAAATTGCAGATTTCTATTTTGTACCTAAAAACGATGACTCCGATCATGCCGAAAAAGCGACATTCTGGACAGGCCTAAAAAAAACATTTTAAAACCATTTTCACAAAAAATTGCAGATATTTTTTTTTCATTTTCTTTACACAAAAACAGTGACCCCGGTCATGCCGAACTAGCGACATTCTGGACAGGCCTAAAAAACATTTTAAAACCATTTTCACAAAAAATTGCAGATTTCTATTTTGTCCCTAAAAACGATGACTCCGATCATGCCGAACTATCGACATTCTGGACAGGCCTAAAAAAACATTTTAAAACCATTTTCACAAAAAATTGCAGATTTCTATTTTGTCCCTAAAAACGATGACCCCGGTCATGCCGAACTATCGACATTCTGGACAGGCCTAAAAAAACATTTTAAAACCATTTTCACAAAAAATTGCAGATATTTTTTTTTCATTTTCGTGACACAAAAACAGTGACCCCGGTCATGCCGAACTATCGACATTCTGGACAGGCCTAAAAAACATTTTAAAACCATTTTCACAAAAAATTGCAGATTTCTATTTTGTACCTAAAAACGATGACTCCGATCATGCCGAAAAAGCGACATTCTGGACAGGCCTAAAAAAAACATTTAAAACCATTTTCACAAAAAATTGCAGATTTCTATTTTGTCGCTAAAAACGATGATTCCGAACATGCCAAAAAAGCGACATTCTGGACAGGCCTAAAAAAAAATGTAAAAACCATTTTCACAAAAAATTGCTGATATTTTTTTTTCATTTTCGTGACACAAAAACAGTGACCCCGGTCATGCCGAACTATCGACATTCTGGACAGGCCTAAAAAACATTTTAAAACCATTTTCACAAAAAATTGCAGATTTCTATTTTGTACCTAAAAACGATGACTCCGATCATGCCGAAAAAGCGACATTCTGGACAGGCCTAAAAAAAACATTTAAAACCATTTTCACAAAAAATTGCAGATTTCTATTTTGTCGCTAAAAACGATGATTCCGAACATGCCAAAAAAGCGACATTCTGGACAGGCCTAAAAAAAAATGTAAAAACCATTTTCACAAAAAATTGCTGATATTTTTTTTTCATTTTCGTGACACAAAAACAGTGACCCCGGTCATGCCGATCTAGCGACATTCTTGACAGGCCTAAAAAAAACATTTTAAAACCATTTTCACAAAAAATTGCAGATTTGTATTTTGTCGCTAAAAACGATGATTCCGAACATGCCGAAAAAGTGACATTCTGGACAGGCCTAAAAAAACATTTTTAAACCATTTTCACAAAAAATTGCAGATTTCTATTTTGTCCCTAAAAACGATGACTCCGATCATGCCGAACTATCGACATTCTGGACAGGCCTAAAAAAAACATTTTAAAACCATTTTCACAAAAAATTGCAGATTTCTATTTTGTCCCTAAAAACGATGACCCCGGTCATGCCAAACTATCGACATTCTGGACAGGCCTAAAAAAAACATTTTAAAACCATTTTCACAAAAAATTGCAGATTTCTATTTTGTCCCTAAAAACGATAACTCCGATCATGCCGAACTAGCGACATTCTGGACAGGCCTAAAAAAACATTTTAAAACCATTTTCACAAAAAATTGCAGATTTCTATTTTGTCCCTAAAAACGATAACTCCGATCATGCCGAACTAGCGACATTCTGGACAGGCCTAAAAAAAACATTTTAAAACCATTTTCACAAAAAATTGCAGATTTCTATTTTGTCCCTAAAAACGATAACTCCGATCATGCCGAAAAAGCGACATTCTGGACAGGCCTAAAAAAAAAATTTTAAAACCATTTTCACAAAAAATTGCAGATTTCTATTTTGTCCCTAAAAACGATAACTCCGATCATGCCGAAAAAGCGACATTCTGGACAGGCCTAAAAAAAAAATTTAAAACCATTTTCACAAAAAATTGCAGATTTCTATTTTGTCGCTAAAAACGATGATTCCGAACATGCCAAAAAAGCGACATTCTGGACAGGCCTAAAAAAACATTTTAAAACCATTTTCAAAAAAATTGCAGATTTTTTTTTTCATTTTCGTGACACAAAAACAGTGACCCCGGTCATGCCGAACTATCGACATTCTGGACGGGCCTAAAAAAACATTTTAAAACCATTTTCACAAAAAATTGCAGATTTCTATTTTGTACCTAAAAACGATGACTCCGATCATGCCGAACTATCGACATTCTGGACAGGCCTAAAAAACATTTTAAAACCATTTTCACAAAAAATTGCAGATTTCTATTTTGTACCTAAAAACGATGACTCCGATCATGCCGAAAAAGCGACATTCTGGACAGGCCTAAAAAAAAACATTTAAAACCATTTTCACAAAAAATTGCAGATTTCTATTTTGTCGCTAAAAACGATGATTCCGAACATGCCAAAAAAGCGACATTCTGGACAGGCCTAAAAAAAAATGTAAAAACCATTTTCACAAAAAATTTCAGATTTTTTTTTCATTTTAGTGACACAAAAACAGTGTGCCGAACTAGCGACATTCTGGACAGGCCTAAAAAAACATTTTAAAACCATTTTCACAAAAAATTGCTGATATTTTTTTTTCATTTTCGTGACACAAAAACAGTGACCCCGGTCATGCCGATCTAGCGACATTCTTGACAGGCCTAAAAAAACATTTTAAAACCATTTTCACAAAAAATTGCAGATTTTTTTTTTTCATTTTCGTGACACAAAAACAGTGCCGAACTAGCGACATTCTGGACAGGCCTAAAAAAAACATTTTAAAACCATTTTCACAAAAAATTGCAGATTTGTATTTTGTCGCTAAAAACGATGATTCCGAACATGCCGAAAAAGTGACATTCTGGACAGGCCTAAAAAAACATTTTTAAACCATTTTCACAAAAAATTGCAGATTTCTATTTTGTCCCTAAAAACGATGACTCCGATCATGCCGAACTATCGACATTCTGGACAGGCCTAAAAAAACATTTTAAAACCATTTTCACAAAAAATTGCAGATTTCTATTTTGTCCCTAAAAACGATGACCCCGGTCATGCCAAACTATCGACATTCTGGACAGGCCTAAAAAAAAACATTTTAAAACCATTTTCACAAAAAATTGCAGATATTTTTTTTTCATTTTCGTGACACAAAAACAGTGACCCCGGTCATGCCGAACTAGCGACATTCTGGACAGGCCTAAAAAAACATTTTAAAACCATTTTCACAAAAAATTGCAGATATTTTTTTTTCATTTTCGTGACACAAAAACAGTGACCCCGGTCATGCCGAACTATCGACATTCTGGACAGGCCTAAAAAAACATTTTAAAACCATTTTCACAAAAAATTGCAGATTTCTATTTTGTACCTAAAAACGATGACTCCGATCATGCCGAAAAAGCGACATTCTGGACAGGCCTAAAAAAAACATTTAAAACCATTTTCACAAAAAATTGCAGATTTCTATTTTGTCGCTAAAAACGATGATTCCGAACATGCCAAAAAAGCGACATTCTGGAGAGGCCTAAAAAAAAATGTAAAAACCATTTTCACAAAAAATTGCTGATATTTTTTTTTCATTTTCGTGACACAAAAACAGTGACCCCGGTCATGCCGATCTAGCGACATTCTTGACAGGCCTAAAAAAACATTTTAAAACCATTTTCACAAAAAATTGCAGATTTTTTTTTTTCATTTTCGTGACACAAAAACAGTGACCCCGTTCATGCCGAACTAGCGACATTCTGGACAGGCCTAAAAAAAACATTTTAAAAACATTTTCACAAAAAATTGCAGATTTCTATTTTGTCCCTAAAAACGATGACTCCGATCATGCCGAACTATCGACATTCTGGACAGGCCTAAAAAAACATTTTAAAACCATTTTCACAAAAATTTGCAGATTTCTATTTTGTCCCTAAAAACGATGACCCCGGTCATGCCGAACTATCGACATTCTGGACAGGCCTAAAAAAACATTTTAAAACCATTTTCACAAAAAATTGCAGATATTTTTTTTTCATTTTCGTGACACAAAAACAGTGACCCCGGTCATGCCGAACTATCGACATTCTGGACAGGCCTAAAAAACATTTTAAAACCATTTTCACAAAAAATTGCAGATTTCTATTTTGTACCTAAAAACGATGACTCCGATCATGCCGAAAAAGCGACATTCTGGACAGGCCTAAAAAAAAACATTTAAAACCATTTTCACAAAAAATTGCAGATTTCTATTTTGTCGCTAAAAACGATGATTCCGAACATGCCAAAAAAGCGACATTCTGGACAGGCCTAAAAAAAAATGTAAAAACCATTTTCACAAAAAATTGCTGATATTTTTTTTTCATTTTCGTGACACAAAAACAGTGACCCCGGTCATGCCGAACTATCGACATTCTGGACAGGCCTAAAAAACATTTTAAAACCATTTTCACAAAAAATTGCAGATTTCTATTTTGTACCTAAAAACGATGACTCCGATCATGCCGAAAAAGCGACATTCTGGACAGGCCTAAAAAAAACATTTAAAACCATTTTCACAAAAAATTGCAGATTTCTATTTTGTCGCTAAAAACGATGATTCCGAACATGCCAAAAAAGCGACATTCTGGACAGGCCTAAAAAAAAATGTAAAAACCATTTTCACAAAAAATTGCTGATATTTTTTTTTCATTTTCGTGACACAAAAACAGTGACCCCGGTCATGCCGATCTAGCGACATTCTTGACAGGCCTAAAAAAAACATTTTAAAACCATTTTCACAAAAAATTGCAGATTTGTATTTTGTCGCTAAAAACGATGATTCCGAACATGCCGAAAAAGTGACATTCTGGACAGGCCTAAAAAAACATTTTTAAACCATTTTCACAAAAAATTGCAGATTTCTATTTTGTCCCTAAAAACGATGACTCCGATCATGCCGAACTATCGACATTCTGGACAGGCCTAAAAAAAACATTTTAAAACCATTTTCACAAAAAATTGCAGATTTCTATTTTGTCCCTAAAAACGATGACCCCGGTCATGCCAAACTATCGACATTCTGGACAGGCCTAAAAAAAACATTTTAAAACCATTTTCACAAAAAATTGCAGATTTCTATTTTGTCCCTAAAAACGATAACTCCGATCATGCCGAACTAGCGACATTCTGGACAGGCCTAAAAAAACATTTTAAAACCATTTTCACAAAAAATTGCAGATTTCTATTTTGTCCCTAAAAACGATAACTCCGATCATGCCGAACTAGCGACATTCTGGACAGGCCTAAAAAAAACATTTTAAAACCATTTTCACAAAAAATTGCAGATTTCTATTTTGTCCCTAAAAACGATAACTCCGATCATGCCGAAAAAGCGACATTCTGGACAGGCCTAAAAAAAAAATTTAAAACCATTTTCACAAAAAATTGCAGATTTCTATTTTGTCGCTAAAAACGATGATTCCGAACATGCCAAAAAAGCGACATTCTGGACAGGCCTAAAAAAAAATTTGAAAACCATTTTCACAAAAAATTGCAGATTTTTTTTTCATTTTAGTGACACAAAAACAGTGACCCCGGTCATGCCGAACTAGCGACATTCTGGACAGGCCTAAAAAAACATTTTAAAACCATTTTCAAAAAAATTGCAGATTTTTTTTTTCATTTTCGTGACACAAAAACAGTGACCCCGGTCATGCCGAACTATCGACATTCTGGACGGGCCTAAAAAAACATTTTAAAACCATTTTCACAAAAAATTGCAGATTTCTATTTTGTACCTAAAAACGATGACTCCGATCATGCCGAACTATCGACATTCTGGACAGGCCTAAAAAACATTTTAAAACCATTTTCACAAAAAATTGCAGATTTCTATTTTGTACCTAAAAACGATGACTCCGATCATGCCGAAAAAGCGACATTCTGGACAGGCCTAAAAAAAAACATTTAAAACCATTTTCACAAAAAATTGCAGATTTCTATTTTGTCGCTAAAAACGATGATTCCGAACATGCCAAAAAAGCGACATTCTGGACAGGCCTAAAAAAAAATGTAAAAACCATTTTCACAAAAAATTGCAGATTTTTTTTTCATTTTAGTGACACAAAAACAGTGTGCCGAACTAGCGACATTCTGGACAGGCCTAAAAAAACATTTTAAAACCATTTTCACAAAAAATTGCTGATATTTTTTTTTCATTTTCGTGACACAAAAACAGTGACCCCGGTCATGCCGATCTAGCGACATTCTTGACAGGCCTAAAAAAACATTTTAAAACCATTTTCACAAAAAATTGCAGATTTTTTTTTTTCATTTTCGTGACACAAAAACAGTGCCGAACTAGCGACATTCTGGACAGGCCTAAAAAAAACATTTTAAAACCATTTTCACAAAAAATTGCAGATTTGTATTTTGTCGCTAAAAACGATGATTCCGAACATGCCGAAAAAGTGACATTCTGGACAGGCCTAAAAAAACATTTTTAAACCATTTTCACAAAAAATTGCAGATTTCTATTTTGTCCCTAAAAACGATGACTCCGATCATGCCGAACTATCGACATTCTGGACAGGCCTAAAAAAACATTTTAAAACCATTTTCACAAAAAATTGCAGATTTCTATTTTGTCCCTAAAAACGATGACCCCGGTCATGCCAAACTATCGACATTCTGGACAGGCCTAAAAAAAAAACATTTTAAAACCATTTTCACAAAAAATTGCAGATATTTTTTTTTCATTTTCGTGACACAAAAACAGTGACCCCGGTCATGCCGAACTAGCGACATTCTGGACAGGCCTAAAAAAACATTTTAAAACCATTTTCACAAAAAATTGCAGATTTCTATTTTGTCCCTAAAAACGATAACTCCGATCAAGCCCGAAAAAGCGACATTCTGGACAGGCCTAAAAAAAAATTTTAAAACCATTTTCACAAAAAATTGCAGATTTCTATTTTGTCGCTAAAAACGATGATTCCGAACATGCCAAAAAAGCGACATTCTGGACAGGCCTAAAAAAAAAATTTAAAAACATTTTCACAAAAAATTGCAGATTTTTTTTTCATTTTCGTGACACAAAAACAGTGACCCCGGTCATGCCGATCTAGCGACATTCTTGACAGGCCTAAAAAAACATTTTAAAACCATTTTCACAAAAAATTGCAGATTTTTTTTTTCATTTTCGTGACACAAAAACAGTGACCCCGGTCATGCCGAACTAGCGACATTCTGGACAGGCCAAAAAAAAAAAATTAAAACCATTTCCACCAAAAATTGCAGTTTCTATTTTTGTCACCAAAAACGATGACTCCGATCATGCCGAACTAGCGACATTTTGGACAGGCCTAAAAAAAAACATTTTAGAACAATTTTCACAAAAAATTGCAGATTTATATTTTGTCCCTAAAAACGATGATTCCGATCATGCCGAAAAAGCGACATTCTGGACAGGCCTAAAAAAACATTTTAAACCATTTTCACAAAAAATTGCAGATATTTTTTTTTCATTTTCGTGACACAAAAACAGTGACCCGGTCATGCCGAACTATCGACATTCTGGACAGGCCTAAAAAAACATTTTAAAAACATTTTCACAAAAAATTGCAGATTTTTTTTTTTCATTTTCTTGACACAACAACAGTGACCCCGGTCATGCCGAACTAGCGACATTATGGACAGGCCTAAAAAAAACATTTTAAAACCATTTTCACAAAAAATTGCAGATTTCTATTTTGTCCCTAAAAACGATGATTCCGATCATGCCGAAAAAGCGACATTCTGGACAGGCCTAAAAAAAATTAAAAACCATTTTCACAAAAAATTGCAGATTTTTTTTTCATTTTCGTGACACAAAAACAGTGACCCCGGTCATGCCGAACTAGCAACATTCTGGACAGGCCTAAAAAAAATTTTTCAACCATTTTCACAATTAATTGCAGATATTTTTTTTTCATTTTCGTGACACAAAAACTGTGACCCCGGTCATGCCGAACTAGCGACATTCTGGACAGGCCTAAAAAAAAAATTTAAAACCATTTCCACCAAAAATTGCAGTTTCTATTTTTGTCACCAAAAACGATGACTCCGATCATGCCGAACTAGCGACATTTTGGACAGGCCTAAAAAAAAACATTTTAGAACAATTTTCACAAAAAATTGCAGATTTCTATTTTGTCCCTAAAAACGATGACTCCGATCATGCCGAAAAAGCGACATTCTGGACAGGCCTAAAAAAAAAATGTAAAACCATTTTCACAAAAAATTGCAGATATTTTTTTTCATTTTCGTGACACAAAAACAGTGACCCCGGTCATGCCGAACTAGCGACATTCTGGACAGGCCTAAAAAAACATTTTAAAACCATTTTCACAAAAAAAGCTCAGATTTTTTTTTTTCATTTTTTGACACAAAAACAGTGACCCCGGTCATGCCGAACTATCGACATTCTGGACAGGCCTAAAAAAACATTTTAAAACCATTTTCACAAAAAATTGCAGATTTCTATTTTATCCCTAAAAACGATGACTCCGATCATTCCGAAAAAGCGACATTCTGGACAGGCCTAAAAAAAAATGGAAAAACCATTTTCACAAAAAATTGCAGATTTTTTTTTTTCATTTTCGTGACACAAAAACGATGACTCCGATCATGCCGAAAAAGTTACATTCTGGACAGGCCTAAAAAAAAAAAGTAAAACCATTTCCACCAAAAATTGCAGTTTCTATTTTTGTCACCAAAAACGATGACTCCGATCATGCCGAACTAGCGACATTTTGGACAGGCCTAAAAAAAAACATTTTAGAACAATTTTCACCAAAAATTGCAGATTTCTATTTTGTCCCTAAAAACGATGACTCGGATCATGCCGAAAAAGCGACATTCTGGACAGGCCTAAAAAAAAAATGTAAAACCATTTTCACAAAAAATTGCAGATATTTTTTTTCATTTTCGTGACACAAAAACAGTGACCCCGGTCATGCCGAACTAGCGACATTCTGGACAGGCCTAAAAAAACATTTTAAAACCATTTCCACTAAAAATTGCAGTTTCTATTTTTGACACCAAAAACGATGACTCCGATCATGCCGAACTAGCGACATTTTGGACAGGCCTAAAAAAAAACATTTTAAAACCATTTTCACAAAAAAAGCTCAGATTTTTTTTTTTCATTTTTTGACACAAAAACAGTGACCCAGGACATGCCGAACTATCGACATTCTGGACAGGCCTAAAAAAACATTTTAAAACCATTTTCACAAAAAATTGCAGATTTCTATATTGTCCCTAAAAACGATGACTCCGATCATGCCGAAAAAGAGACATTCTTGACAGGCCTAAAAAAAATGTAAAAACCATTTTCACAAAAAATTGCAGATTTTTTTTTTCATTTTCGTGACACAAAAACAGTGACCCCGGTCATGCCGAACTAGCGACATTCTGGACAGGCCTAAAAAAACATTTTAAAACCATTTCCACCAAAAATTGCAGTTTCTATTTTTGTCACCAAAAACGATGACTCCGATCATGCCGAACTAGCGACATTCTGGACAGGCCAAAAAAAAAAAATTAAAACCATTTCCACCAAAAATTGCAGTTTCTATTTTTGTCACCAAAAACGATGACTCCGATCATGCCGAACTAGCGACATTCTGGACAGGCCTAAAAAAACATTTTAAAACCATTTTCACAAAAAATTGCAGATTTCTATTTTGTCCCTAAAAACGATAACTCCGATCAAGCCCGAAAAAGCGACATTCTGGACAGGCCTAAAAAAAAATTTTAAAACCATTTTCACAAAAAATTGCAGATTTCTATTTTGTCGCTAAAAACGATGATTCCGAACATGCCAAAAAAGCGACATTCTGGACAGGCCTAAAAAAAAAATTTAAAAACATTTTCACAAAAAATTGCAGATTTTTTTTTCATTTTCGTGACACAAAAACAGTGACCCCGGTCATGCCGATCTAGCGACATTCTTGACAGGCCTAAAAAAACATTTTAAAACCATTTTCACAAAAAATTGCAGATTTTTTTTTTCATTTTCGTGACACAAAAACAGTGACCCCGGTCATGCCGAACTAGCGACATTCTGGACAGGCCAAAAAAAAAAAATTAAAACCATTTCCACCAAAAATTGCAGTTTCTATTTTTGTCACCAAAAACGATGACTCCGATCATGCCGAACTAGCGACATTTTGGACAGGCCTAAAAAAAAACATTTTAGAACAATTTTCACAAAAAATTGCAGATTTATATTTTGTCCCTAAAAACGATGATTCCGATCATGCCGAAAAAGCGACATTCTGGACAGGCCTAAAAAAACATTTTAAACCATTTTCACAAAAAATTGCAGATATTTTTTTTTCATTTTCGTGACACAAAAACAGTGACCCGGTCATGCCGAACTATCGACATTCTGGACAGGCCTAAAAAAACATTTTAAAAACATTTTCACAAAAAATTGCAGATTTTTTTTTTTCATTTTCTTGACACAACAACAGTGACCCCGGTCATGCCGAACTAGCGACATTATGGACAGGCCTAAAAAAAACATTTTAAAACCATTTTCACAAAAAATTGCAGATTTCTATTTTGTCCCTAAAAACGATGATTCCGATCATGCCGAAAAAGCGACATTCTGGACAGGCCTAAAAAAAATTAAAAACCATTTTCACAAAAAATTGCAGATTTTTTTTTCATTTTCGTGACACAAAAACAGTGACCCCGGTCATGCCGAACTAGCAACATTCTGGACAGGCCTAAAAAAAATTTTTCAACCATTTTCACAATTAATTGCAGATATTTTTTTTTCATTTTCGTGACACAAAAACTGTGACCCCGGTCATGCCGAACTAGCGACATTCTGGACAGGCCTAAAAAAAAATTTTAAAACCATTTCCACCAAAAATTGCAGTTTCTATTTTTGTCACCAAAAACGATGACTCCGATCATGCCGAACTAGCGACATTTTGGACAGGCCTAAAAAAAAACATTTTAGAACAATTTTCACAAAAAATTGCAGATTTCTATTTTGTCCCTAAAAACGATGACTCCGATCATGCCGAAAAAGCGACATTCTGGACAGGCCTAAAAAAAAAATGTAAAACCATTTTCACAAAAAATTGCAGATATTTTTTTTCATTTTCGTGACACAAAAACAGTGACCCCGGTCATGCCGAACTAGCGACATTCTGGACAGGCCTAAAAAAACATTTTAAAACCATTTTCACAAAAAAAGCTCAGATTTTTTTTTTTCATTTTTTGACACAAAAACAGTGACCCCGGTCATGCCGAACTATCGACATTCTGGACAGGCCTAAAAAAACATTTTAAAACCATTTTCACAAAAAATTGCAGATTTCTATTTTATCCCTAAAAACGATGACTCCGATCATTCCGAAAAAGCGACATTCTGGACAGGCCTAAAAAAAAATGGAAAAACCATTTTCACAAAAAATTGCAGATTTTTTTTTTTCATTTTCGTGACACAAAAACGATGACTCCGATCATGCCGAAAAAGTTACATTCTGGACAGGCCTAAAAAAAAAAAGTAAAACCATTTCCACCAAAAATTGCAGTTTCTATTTTTGTCACCAAAAACGATGACTCCGATCATGCCGAACTAGCGACATTTTGGACAGGCCTAAAAAAAAACATTTTAGAACAATTTTCACCAAAAATTGCAGATTTCTATTTTGTCCCTAAAAACGATGACTCGGATCATGCCGAAAAAGCGACATTCTGGACAGGCCTAAAAAAAAAATGTAAAACCATTTTCACAAAAAATTGCAGATATTTTTTTTCATTTTCGTGACACAAAAACAGTGACCCCGGTCATGCCGAACTAGCGACATTCTGGACAGGCCTAAAAAAACATTTTAAAACCATTTCCACTAAAAATTGCAGTTTCTATTTTTGACACCAAAAACGATGACTCCGATCATGCCGAACTAGCGACATTTTGGACAGGCCTAAAAAAAAACATTTTAAAACCATTTTCACAAAAAAAGCTCAGATTTTTTTTTTTCATTTTTTGACACAAAAACAGTGACCCAGGACATGCCGAACTATCGACATTCTGGACAGGCCTAAAAAAACATTTTAAAACCATTTTCACAAAAAATTGCAGATTTCTATATTGTCCCTAAAAACGATGACTCCGATCATGCCGAAAAAGAGACATTCTTGACAGGCCTAAAAAAAATGTAAAAACCATTTTCACAAAAAATTGCAGATTTTTTTTTTCATTTTCGTGACACAAAAACAGTGACCCCGGTCATGCCGAACTAGCGACATTCTGGACAGGCCTAAAAAAACATTTTAAAACCATTTCCACCAAAAATTGCAGTTTCTATTTTTGTCACCAAAAACGATGACTCCGATCATGCCGAACTAGCGACATTTTGGACAGGCCTAAAAAAAAACATTTTAAAACCATTTTCACAAAAAATTGCAGATTTCTATATTGTCCCTAAAAACGATGACTCCGATCATGCCGAAAAAGTTACATTCTGGACAGGCCTAAAAAAAAAAAGTAAAACCATTTTCACAAAAAATTGCAGATTTCTTTTTTCATTTTCGTGACACAAAAACAGTGACCCCGGTCATGCCGAACTATCGACATTCTGGACAGGCCTAAAAAAACATTTTAAAACCATTTTCACAAAAAATTGCAGATTTCTATTTTGTCCCTAAAAACGATGATTCCGATCATGCCGAAAAAGCGACATTCTGGACAGGCCTAAAAAAAAAATGTAAAAACCATTTTCACAAAAAATTGCAGATTTTTTTTTTCATTTTCGTGACACAAAAACAGTGACCCCGGTCATGCCGAACTAGCGACATTCTGGACAGGCCAAAAAAAAAAAATTAAAACCATTTCCACCAAAAATTGCAGTTTCTATTTTTGTCACCAAAAACGATGACTCCGATCATGCCGAACTAGCGACATTTTGGACAGGCCTAAAAAAAAACATTTTAGAACAATTTTCACAAAAAATTGCAGATTTCTATTTTGTCCCTAAAAACGATGACTCCGATCATGCCGAAAAAGCGACATTCTGGACAGGCCTAAAAAAAAAATGTAAAACCATTTTCACAAAAAATTGCAGATATTTTTTTTCATTTTCGTGACACAAAAACAGTGACCCCGGTCATGCCGAACTATCGACATTCTGGACAGGCCTAAAAAAACATTTTAAAACCATTTTCACAAAAAATTGCAGATTTCTATTTTGTCCCTAAAAACGATGACTCCGATCATGCCGAAAAAGAGACATTCTTGACAGGCCTTATAAAAAAATGTAAAACGATTTTCACAAAAAATTGCAGATTTCTATTTTGTCCCTAAAAACGATGATTCCGATCATGCCGAAAAAGCGACATTCTGGACAGGCCTAAAAAAAAATGTAAAAACCATTTTCACAAAAAATTGCAGATTTCTTTTTTCATTTTCGTGACACAAAAACAGTGACCCCGATCATGCCGAACTAGCGACATTTTGGACAGGCCTAAAAAAAAACATTTTAAAACCATTTTCACAAAAAATTGCAGATTTCTATATTGTCCCTAAAAACGATGACTCCGATCATGCCGAAAAAGTTACATTCTGGACAGGCCTAAAAAAAAAAAGTAAAACCATTTTCACAAAAAATTGCAGATTTCTTTTTTCATTTTCGTGACACAAAAACAGTGACCCCGGTCATGCCGAACTAGCGACATTCTGGACAGGCCTAAAAAAACATTTTAAAACCATTTTCACAAAAAATTGCAGATTTCTATTTTGTCCCTAAAAACGATGATTCCGATCATGCCGAAAAAGCGACATTCTGGACAGGCCTAAAAAAACATTTTAAACCATTTTCACAAAAAATTGCAGATATTTTTTTTTCATTTTCGTGACACAAAAACAGTGACCCGGTCATGCCGAACTATCGACATTCTGGACAGGCCTAAAAAAACATTTTAAAAACATTTTCACAAAAAATTGCAGATATTTTTTTTTCATTTTCTTGACACAACAACAGTGACCCCGGTCATGCCGAACTAGCGACATTCTGGACAGGCTTAAAAAAAACATTTTAAAACCATTTTCACAAAAAATTGCAGATTTCTATTTTGTCCCTAAAAACGATGATTCCGATCATGCCGAAAAAGCGACATTCTGGACAGGCCTAAAAAAAATTAAAAACCATTTTCACAAAAAATTGCAGATTTTTTTTTCATTTTCGTGACACAAAAACAGTGACCCCGGTCATGCAGAACTAGCAACATTCTGGACAGGCCTAAAATTTTTTTTTAAACCATTTTCACAATTAATTGCAGATATTTTTTTTTCATTTTCGTGACACAAAAACTGTGACCCCGGTCATGCCGAACTATCGACATTCTGGACAGGCCTAAAAAAACATTTTAAAACCATTTTCACAAAAAAAGCTCAGATTTTTTTTTTTCATTTTTTGACACAAAAACAGTGACCCCGGTCATGCCGAACTATCGACATTCTGGACAGGCCTAAAAAAACATTTTAAAACCATTTTCACAAAAAATTGCAGATTTCTATATTGTCCCTAAAAACGATGACTCCGATCATGCCGAAAAAGTTACATTCTGGACAGGCCTAAAAAAAAAAAGTAAAACCATTTTCACAAAAAATTGCAGATTTCTTTTTTCATTTTCGTGACACAAAAACAGTGACCCCGGTCATGCCGAACTATCGACATTCTGGACAGGCCTAAAAAAACATTTTAAAACCATTTTCACAAAAAATTGCAGATTTCTTTTTTCATTTTCGTGACACAAAAACAGTGACCCCGGTCATGCCGAACTAGCAACATTCTGGACAGGCCTAAAAATTTTTTTTAAACCATTTTCACAATTAATTGCAGATATTTTTTTTTCATTTTCGTGACACAAAAACTGTGACCCCGGTCATGCCGAACTAGCGACATTCTGGACAGGCCTAAAAAAAACATTTTAAACCATTTTCACAAAAAATTGCAGATATTTTTTTTTCATTTTCGTGACACAAAAACAGTGACCCGGTCATGCCGAACTATCGACATTCTGGACAGGCCTAAAAAAACATTTTAAAACCATTTTTACAAAAAATTGCAGATTTCTATATTGTCCCTAAAAACGATGACTCCGATCATGCCGAAAAAGTGACATTCTGGACAGGCCTAAAAAAAAAGTAAAACCATTTTCACAAAAAATTGCAGATTTCTGTTTTCATTTTCGTGACACAAAAACAGTGACCCCGGTCATGCCGAACTATCGACATTCTGGACAGGCCTAAAAAAAACATTTTAAAACCATTTTCACAAAAAATTGCAGATTTCTATTTTATCCCTAAAAACGATGACTCCGATCATGCCGAAAAAGCGACATTCTGGACAGGCCTAAAAAAAAATGTAAAAACCATTTTCACAAAAAATTGCAGATTTTTTTTTTTCATTTTCGTGACACAAAAACAGTGACCCCGGTCATGCCGAACTAGCGACATTCTGGACAGGCCTAAAAAAAAAATTAAAACCATTTCCACCAAAAATTGCAGTTTCTATTTTTGTCACCAAAAACGATGACTCCGATCATGCCGAACTAGCGACATTTTGGACAGGCCTAAAAAAAAACATTTTAGAACAATTTTCACAAAAAATTGCAGATTTCTATTTTGTCCCTAAAAACGATGACTCCGATCATGCCGAAAAAGCGACATTCTGGACAGGCCTAAAAAAAAAATGTAAAACCATTTTCACAAAAAATTGCAGATATTTTTTTTCATTTTCGTGACACAAAAACAGTGACCCCGGTCATGCCGAACTAGCGACATTCTGGACAGGCCTAAAAAAACATTTTAAAACCATTTTCACAAAAAAAGCTCAGATTTTTTTTTCTTCATTTTTTGACACAAAAACAGTGACCCCGGTCATGCCGAACTATCGACATTCTGGACAGGCCTAAAAAAACATTTTAAAACCATTTTCACAAAAAATTGCAGATTTCTATATTGTCCCTAAAAACGATGACTCCGATCATGCCGAAAAAGTTACATTCTGGACAGGCCTAAAAAAAAAAAGTAAAACCATTTTCACAAAAAATTGCAGATTTCTTTTTTCATTTTCGTGACACAAAAACAGTGACCCCGGTCATGCCGAACTATCGACATTCTGGACAGGCCTAAAAAAACATTTTAAAACCATTTTCACAAAAAATTGCAGATTTCTTTTTTCATTTTCGTGACACAAAAACAGTGACCCCGGTCATGCCGAACTAGCAACATTCTGGACAGGCCTAAAAAATTTTTTTAAACCATTTTCACAATTAATTGCAGATATTTTTTTTTCATTTTCGTGACACAAAAACTGTGACCCCGGTCATGCCGAACTAGCGACATTCTGGACAGGCCTAAAAAAAACATTTTAAACCATTTTCACAAAAAATTGCAGATATTTTTTTTTCATTTTCGTGACACAAAAACAGTGACCCGGTCATGCCGAACTATCGACATTCTGGACAGGCCTAAAAAAACATTTTAAAACCATTTTTACAAAAAATTGCAGATTTCTATATTGTCCCTAAAAACGATGACTCCGATCATGCCGAAAAAGTGACATTCTGGACAGGCCTAAAAAAAAAGTAAAACCATTTTCACAAAAAATTGCAGATTTCTGTTTTCATTTTCGTGACACAAAAACAGTGACCCCGGTCATGCCGAACTATCGACATTCTGGACAGGCCTAAAAAAAACATTTTAAAACCATTTTCACAAAAAATTGCAGATTTCTATTTTATCCCTAAAAACGATGACTCCGATCATGCCGAAAAAGCGACATTCTGGACAGGCCTAAAAAAAAATGTAAAAACCATTTTCACAAAAAATTGCAGATTTTTTTTTTTCATTTTCGTGACACAAAAACAGTGACCCCGGTCATGCCGAACTAGCGACATTCTGGACAGGCCTAAAAAAAAAATTAAAACCATTTCCACCAAAAATTGCAGTTTCTATTTTTGTCACCAAAAACGATGACTCCGATCATGCCGAACTAGCGACATTTTGGACAGGCCTAAAAAAAAACATTTTAGAACAATTTTCACAAAAAATTGCAGATTTCTATTTTGTCCCTAAAAACGATGACTCCGATCATGCCGAAAAAGCGACATTCTGGACAGGCCTAAAAAAAAAATGTAAAACCATTTTCACAAAAAATTGCAGATATTTTTTTTCATTTTCGTGACACAAAAACAGTGACCCCGGTCATGCCGAACTAGCGACATTCTGGACAGGCCTAAAAAAACATTTTAAAACCATTTTCACAAAAAATTGCAGATATTTTTTTTTCATTTTCGTGACACAAAAACAGTGACCCGGTCATGCCGAACTATCGACATTCTGGACAGGCCTAAAAAAACATTTTAAAACCATTTTTACAAAAAATTGCAGATTTCTATATTGTCCCTAAAAACGATGACTCCGATCATGCCGAAAAAGTGACATTCTGGACAGGCCTAAAAAAAAAGTAAAACCATTTTCACAAAAAATTGCAGATTTCTGTTTTCATTTTCGTGACACAAAAACAGTGACCCCGGTCATGCCGAACTATCGACATTCTGGACAGGCCTAAAAAAAACATTTTAAAACCATTTTCACAAAAAATTGCAGATTTCTATTTTATCCCTAAAAACGATGACTCCGATCATGCCGAAAAAGCGACATTCTGGACAGGCCTAAAAAAAAATGTAAAAACCATTTTCACAAAAAATTGCAGATTTTTTTTTTTCATTTTCGTGACACAAAAACAGTGACCCCGGTCATGCCGAACTAGCGACATTCTGGACAGGCCTAAAAAAAAAATTAAAACCATTTCCACCAAAAATTGCAGTTTCTATTTTTGTCACCAAAAACGATGACTCCGATCATGCCGAACTAGCGACATTTTGGACAGGCCTAAAAAAAAACATTTTAGAACAATTTTCACAAAAAATTGCAGATTTCTATTTTGTCCCTAAAAACGATGACTCCGATCATGCCGAAAAAGCGACATTCTGGACAGGCCTAAAAAAAAAATGTAAAACCATTTTCACAAAAAATTGCAGATATTTTTTTTCATTTTCGTGACACAAAAACAGTGACCCCGGTCATGCCGAACTAGCGACATTCTGGACAGGCCTAAAAAAACATTTTAAAACCATTTTCACAAAAAAAGCTCAGATTTTTTTTTCTTCATTTTTTGACACAAAAACAGTGACCCCGGTCATGCCGAACTATCGACATTCTGGACAGGCCTAAAAAAACATTTTAAAACCATTTTCACAAAAAATTGCAGATTTCTATATTGTCCCTAAAAACGATGACTCCGATCATGCCGAAAAAGTTACATTCTGGACAGGCCTAAAAAAAAAAAGTAAAACCATTTTCACAAAAAATTGCAGATTTCTTTTTTCATTTTCGTGACACAAAAACAGTGACCCCGGTCATGCCGAACTATCGACATTCTGGACAGGCCTAAAAAAACATTTTAAAACCATTTTCACAAAAAATTGCAGATTTCTATTTTGTCCCTAAAAACGATGATTCCGATCATGCCGAAAAAGCGACATTCTGGACAGGCCTAAAAAAAAAATGTAAAAACCATTTTCACAAAAAATTGCAGATTTTTTTTTTCATTTTCGTGACACAAAAACAGTGACCCCGGTCATGCCGAACTAGCGACATTCTGGACAGGCCAAAAAAAAAAAATTAAAACCATTTCCACCAAAAATTGCAGTTTCTATTTTTGTCACCAAAAACGATGACTCCGATCATGCCGAACTAGCGACATTTTGGACAGGCCTAAAAAAAAACATTTTAGAACAATTTTCACAAAAAATTGCAGATTTCTATTTTGTCCCTAAAAACGATGACTCCGATCATGCCGAAAAAGCGACATTCTGGACAGGCCTAAAAAAAAAATGTAAAACCATTTTCACAAAAAATTGCAGATATTTTTTTTCATTTTCGTGACACAAAAACAGTGACCCCGGTCATGCCGAACTATCGACATTCTGGACAGGCCTAAAAAAACATTTTAAAACCATTTTCACAAAAAATTGCAGATTTCTATTTTGTCCCTAAAAACGATGACTCCGATCATGCCGAAAAAGAGACATTCTTGACAGGCCTTATAAAAAAATGTAAAACGATTTTCACAAAAAATTGCAGATTTCTATTTTGTCCCTAAAAACGATGATTCCGATCATGCCGAAAAAGCGACATTCTGGACAGGCCTAAAAAAAAATGTAAAAACCATTTTCACAAAAAATTGCAGATTTCTTTTTTCATTTTCGTGACACAAAAACAGTGACCCCGATCATGCCGAACTAGCGACATTTTGGACAGGCCTAAAAAAAAACATTTTAAAACCATTTTCACAAAAAATTGCAGATTTCTATTTTGTCCCTAAAAACGATGATTCCGATCATGCCGAAAAAGCGACATTCTGGACAGGCCTAAAAAAACATTTTAAACCATTTTCACAAAAAATTGCAGATATTTTTTTTTCATTTTCGTGACACAAAAACAGTGACCCGGTCATGCCGAACTATCGACATTCTGGACAGGCCTAAAAAAACATTTTAAAAACATTTTCACAAAAAATTGCAGATTTCTTTTTTCATTTTCGTGACACAAAAACAGTGACCCCGGTCATGCCGAACTATCGACATTCTGGACAGGCCTAAAAAAACATTTTAAAACCATTTTCACAAAAAATTGCAGATTTCTATTTTGTCCCTAAAAACGATGATTCCGATCATGCCGAAAAAGCGACATTCTGGACAGGCCTAAAAAAAAAATGTAAAAACCATTTTCACAAAAAATTGCAGATTTTTTTTTTCATTTTCGTGACACAAAAACAGTGACCCCGGTCATGCCGAACTAGCGACATTCTGGACAGGCCAAAAAAAAAAAATTAAAACCATTTCCACCAAAAATTGCAGTTTCTATTTTTGTCACCAAAAACGATGACTCCGATCATGCCGAACTAGCGACATTTTGGACAGGCCTAAAAAAAAACATTTTAGAACAATTTTCACAAAAAATTGCAGATTTCTATTTTGTCCCTAAAAACGATGACTCCGATCATGCCGAAAAAGCGACATTCTGGACAGGCCTAAAAAAAAAATGTAAAACCATTTTCACAAAAAATTGCAGATATTTTTTTTCATTTTCGTGACACAAAAACAGTGACCCCGGTCATGCCGAACTATCGACATTCTGGACAGGCCTAAAAAAAACATTTTAAAACCATTTTCACAAAAAATTGCAGATTTCTATTTTGTCCCTAAAAACGATGACTCCGATCATGCCGAAAAAGAGACATTCTTGACAGGCCTTATAAAAAAATGTAAAACGATTTTCACAAAAAATTGCAGATTTCTATTTTGTCCCTAAAAACGATGATTCCGATCATGCCGAAAAAGCGACATTCTGGACAGGCCTAAAAAAAAATGTAAAAACCATTTTCACAAAAAATTGCAGATTTCTTTTTTCATTTTCGTGACACAAAAACAGTGACCCCGATCATGCCGAACTAGCGACATTTTGGACAGGCCTAAAAAAAAACATTTTAAAACCATTTTCACAAAAAATTGCAGATTTCTATATTGTCCCTAAAAACGATGACTCCGATCATGCCGAAAAAGTTACATTCTGGACAGGCCTAAAAAAAAAAAGTAAAACCATTTTCACAAAAAATTGCAGATTTCTTTTTTCATTTTCGTGACACAAAAACAGTGACCCCGGTCATGCCGAACTAGCGACATTCTGGACAGGCCTAAAAAAACATTTTAAAACCATTTTCACAAAAAATTGCAGATTTCTATTTTGTCCCTAAAAACGATGATTCCGATCATGCCGAAAAAGCGACATTCTGGACAGGCCTAAAAAAACATTTTAAACCATTTTCACAAAAAATTGCAGATATTTTTTTTTCATTTTCGTGACACAAAAACAGTGACCCGGTCATGCCGAACTATCGACATTCTGGACAGGCCTAAAAAAACATTTTAAAAACATTTTCACAAAAAATTGCAGATATTTTTTTTTCATTTTCTTGACACAACAACAGTGACCCCGGTCATGCCGAACTAGCGACATTCTGGACAGGCTTAAAAAAAACATTTTAAAACCATTTTCACAAAAAATTGCAGATTTCTATTTTGTCCCTAAAAACGATGATTCCGATCATGCCGAAAAAGCGACATTCTGGACAGGCCTAAAAAAAATTAAAAACCATTTTCACAAAAAATTGCAGATTTTTTTTTCATTTTCGTGACACAAAAACAGTGACCCCGGTCATGCCGAACTAGCAACATTCTGGACAGGCCTAAAAAATTTTTTTAAACCATTTTCACAATTAATTGCAGATATTTTTTTTTCATTTTCGTGACACAAAAACTGTGACCCCGGTCATGCCGAACTAGCGACATTCTGGACAGGCCTAAAAAAACATTTTAAACCATTTTCACAAAAAATTGCAGATATTTTTTTTTCATTTTCGTGACACAAAAACAGTGACCCGGTCATGCCGAACTATCGACATTCTGGACAGGCCTAAAAAAACATTTTAAAACCATTTTTACAAAAAATTGCAGATTTCTATATTGTCCCTAAAAACGATGACTCCGATCATGCCGAAAAAGTGACATTCTGGACAGGCCTAAAAAAAAAGTAAAACCATTTTCACAAAAAATTGCAGATTTCTGTTTTCATTTTCGTGACACAAAAACAGTGACCCCGGTCATGCCGAACTAGCGACATTCTGGACAGGCCTAAAAAAAAAATTAAAACCATTTCCACCAAAAATTGCAGTTTCTATTTTTGTCACCAAAAACGATGACTCCGATCATGCCGAACTAGCGACATTTTGGACAGGCCTAAAAAAAAACATTTTAGAACAATTTTCACAAAAAATTGCAGATTTCTATTTTGTCCCTAAAAACGATGACTCCGATCATGCCGAAAAAGCGACATTCTGGACAGGCCTAAAAAAAAAATGTAAAACCATTTTCACAAAAAATTGCAGATATTTTTTTTCATTTTCGTGACACAAAAACAGTGACCCCGGTCATGCCGAACTAGCGACATTCTGGACAGGCCTAAAAAAACATTTTAAAACCATTTTCACAAAAAAAGCTCAGATTTTTTTTTCTTCATTTTTTGACACAAAAACAGTGACCCCGGTCATGCCGAACTATCGACATTCTGGACAGGCCTAAAAAAACATTTTAAAACCATTTTCACAAAAAATTGCAGATTTCTATATTGTCCCTAAAAACGATGACTCCGATCATGCCGAAAAAGTTACATTCTGGACAGGCCTAAAAAAAAAAAGTAAAACCATTTTCACAAAAAATTGCAGATTTCTTTTTTCATTTTCGTGACACAAAAACAGTGACCCCGGTCATGCCGAACTATCGACATTCTGGACAGGCCTAAAAAAACATTTTAAAACCATTTTCACAAAAAATTGCAGATTTCTATTTTGTCCCTAAAAACGATGATTCCGATCATGCCGAAAAAGCGACATTCTGGACAGGCCTAAAAAAAAAATGTAAAAACCATTTTCACAAAAAATTGCAGATTTTTTTTTTCATTTTCGTGACACAAAAACAGTGACCCCGGTCATGCCGAACTAGCGACATTCTGGACAGGCCAAAAAAAAAAAATTAAAACCATTTCCACCAAAAATTGCAGTTTCTATTTTTGTCACCAAAAACGATGACTCCGATCATGCCGAACTAGCGACATTTTGGACAGGCCTAAAAAAAAACATTTTAGAACAATTTTCACAAAAAATTGCAGATTTCTATTTTGTCCCTAAAAACGATGACTCCGATCATGCCGAAAAAGCGACATTCTGGACAGGCCTAAAAAAAAAATGTAAAACCATTTTCACAAAAAATTGCAGATATTTTTTTTCATTTTCGTGACACAAAAACAGTGACCCCGGTCATGCCGAACTATCGACATTCTGGACAGGCCTAAAAAAACATTTTAAAACCATTTTCACAAAAAATTGCAGATTTCTATTTTGTCCCTAAAAACGATGACTCCGATCATGCCGAAAAAGAGACATTCTTGACAGGCCTTATAAAAAAATGTAAAACGATTTTCACAAAAAATTGCAGATTTCTATTTTGTCCCTAAAAACGATGATTCCGATCATGCCGAAAAAGCGACATTCTGGACAGGCCTAAAAAAAAATGTAAAAACCATTTTCACAAAAAATTGCAGATTTCTTTTTTCATTTTCGTGACACAAAAACAGTGACCCCGATCATGCCGAACTAGCGACATTTTGGACAGGCCTAAAAAAAAACATTTTAAAACCATTTTCACAAAAAATTGCAGATTTCTATTTTGTCCCTAAAAACGATGATTCCGATCATGCCGAAAAAGCGACATTCTGGACAGGCCTAAAAAAACATTTTAAACCATTTTCACCAAAAATTGCAGATATTTTTTTTTCATTTTCGTGACACAAAAACAGTGACCCGGTCATGCCGAACTATCGACATTCTGGACAGGCCTAAAAAAACATTTTAAAAACATTTTCACAAAAAATTGCAGATTTCTTTTTTCATTTTCGTGACACAAAAACAGTGACCCCGGTCATGCCGAACTATCGACATTCTGGACAGGCCTAAAAAAACATTTTAAAACCATTTTCACAAAAAATTGCAGATTTCTATTTTGTCCCTAAAAACGATGATTCCGATCATGCCGAAAAAGCGACATTCTGGACAGGCCTAAAAAAAAAATGTAAAAACCATTTTCACAAAAAATTGCAGATTTTTTTTTTCATTTTCGTGACACAAAAACAGTGACCCCGGTCATGCCGAACTAGCGACATTCTGGACAGGCCAAAAAAAAAAAATTAAAACCATTTCCACCAAAAATTGCAGTTTCTATTTTTGTCACCAAAAACGATGACTCCGATCATGCCGAACTAGCGACATTTTGGACAGGCCTAAAAAAAAACATTTTAGAACAATTTTCACAAAAAATTGCAGATTTCTATTTTGTCCCTAAAAACGATGACTCCGATCATGCCGAAAAAGCGACATTCTGGACAGGCCTAAAAAAAAAATGTAAAACCATTTTCACAAAAAATTGCAGATATTTTTTTTCATTTTCGTGACACAAAAACAGTGACCCCGGTCATGCCGAACTATCGACATTCTGGACAGGCCTAAAAAAACATTTTAAAACCATTTTCACAAAAAATTGCAGATTTCTATTTTGTCCCTAAAAACGATGACTCCGATCATGCCGAAAAAGAGACATTCTTGACAGGCCTTATAAAAAAATGTAAAACGATTTTCACAAAAAATTGCAGATTTCTATTTTGTCCCTAAAAACGATGATTCCGATCATGCCGAAAAAGCGACATTCTGGACAGGCCTAAAAAAAAATGTAAAAACCATTTTCACAAAAAATTGCAGATTTCTTTTTTCATTTTCGTGACACAAAAACAGTGACCCCGATCATGCCGAACTAGCGACATTTTGGACAGGCCTAAAAAAAAACATTTTAAAACCATTTTCACAAAAAATTGCAGATTTCTATATTGTCCCTAAAAACGATGACTCCGATCATGCCGAAAAAGTTACATTCTGGACAGGCCTAAAAAAAAAAAGTAAAACCATTTTCACAAAAAATTGCAGATTTCTTTTTTCATTTTCGTGACACAAAAACAGTGACCCCGGTCATGCCGAACTAGCGACATTCTGGACAGGCCTAAAAAAACATTTTAAAACCATTTTCACAAAAAATTGCAGATTTCTATTTTGTCCCTAAAAACGATGATTCCGATCATGCCGAAAAAGCGACATTCTGGACAGGCCTAAAAAAACATTTTAAACCATTTTCACAAAAAATTGCAGATATTTTTTTTTCATTTTCGTGACACAAAAACAGTGACCCGGTCATGCCGAACTATCGACATTCTGGACAGGCCTAAAAAAACATTTTAAAAACATTTTCACAAAAAATTGCAGATATTTTTTTTTCATTTTCTTGACACAACAACAGTGACCCCGGTCATGCCGAACTAGCGACATTCTGGACAGGCTTAAAAAAAACATTTTAAAACCATTTTCACAAAAAATTGCAGATTTCTATTTTGTCCCTAAAAACGATGATTCCGATCATGCCGAAAAAGCGACATTCTGGACAGGCCTAAAAAAAATTAAAAACCATTTTCACAAAAAATTGCAGATTTTTTTTTCATTTTCGTGACACAAAAACAGTGACCCCGGTCATGCCGAACTAGCAACATTCTGGACAGGCCTAAAAAAATTTTTTAAACCATTTTCACAATTAATTGCAGATATTTTTTTTTCATTTTCGTGACACAAAAACTGTGACCCCGGTCATGCCGAACTAGCGACATTCTGGACAGGCCTAAAAAAACATTTTAAACCATTTTCACAAAAAATTGCAGATATTTTTTTTTCATTTTCGTGACACAAAAACAGTGACCCGGTCATGCCGAACTATCGACATTCTGGACAGGCCTAAAAAAACATTTTAAAACCATTTTTACAAAAAATTGCAGATTTCTATATTGTCCCTAAAAACGATGACTCCGATCATGCCGAAAAAGTGACATTCTGGACAGGCCTAAAAAAAAAGTAAAACCATTTTCACAAAAAATTGCAGATTTCTGTTTTCATTTTCGTGACACAAAAACAGTGACCCCGGTCATGCCGAACTATCGACATTCTGGACAGGCCTAAAAAAAACATTTTAAAACCATTTTCACAAAAAATTGCAGATTTCTATTTTATCCCTAAAAACGATGACTCCGATCATGCCGAAAAAGCGACATTCTGGACAGGCCTAAAAAAAAATGTAAAAACCATTTTCACAAAAAATTGCAGATTTTTTTTTTTCATTTTCGTGACACAAAAACAGTGACCCCGGTCATGCCGAACTAGCGACATTCTGGACAGGCCTAAAAAAAAAATTAAAACCATTTCCACCAAAAATTGCAGTTTCTATTTTTGTCACCAAAAACGATGACTCCGATCATGCCGAACTAGCGACATTTTGGACAGGCCTAAAAAAAAACATTTTAGAACAATTTTCACAAAAAATTGCAGATTTCTATTTTGTCCCTAAAAACGATGACTCCGATCATGCCGAAAAAGCGACATTCTGGACAGGCCTAAAAAAAAAATGTAAAACCATTTTCACAAAAAATTGCAGATATTTTTTTTCATTTTCGTGACACAAAAACAGTGACCCCGGTCATGCCGAACTAGCGACATTCTGGACAGGCCTAAAAAAACATTTTAAAACCATTTTCACAAAAAAAGCTCAGATTTTTTTTTTTCATTTTTTGACACAAAAACAGTGACCCCGGTCATGCCGAACTATCGACATTCTGGACAGGCCTAAAAAAACATTTTAAAACCATTTTCACAAAAAATTGCAGATTTCTATTTTATCCCTAAAAACGATGACTCCGATCATTCCGAAAAAGCGACATTCTGGACAGGCCTAAAAAAAAATGGAAAAACCATTTTCACAAAAAATTGCAGATTTTTTTTTTTCATTTTCGTGACACAAAAACGATGACTCCGATCATGCCGAAAAAGTTACATTCTGGACAGGCCTAAAAAAAAAAAGTAAAACCATTTCCACCAAAAATTGCAGTTTCTATTTTTGTCACCAAAAACGATGACTCCGATCATGCCGAACTAGCGACATTTTGGACAGGCCTAAAAAAAAACATTTTAGAACAATTTTCACCAAAAATTGCAGATTTCTATTTTGTCCCTAAAAACGATGACTCCGATCATGCCGAAAAAGCGACATTCTGGACAGGCCTAAAAAAAAAAAGTAAAACCATTTTCACAAAAAATTGCAGATATTTTTTTTCATTTTCGTGACACAAAAACAGTGACCCCGGTCATGCCGAACTAGCGACATTCTGGACAGGCCTAAAAAAACATTTTAAAACCATTTCCACCAAAAATTGCAGTTTCTATTTTTGACACCAAAAACGATGACTCCGATCATGCCGAACTAGCGACATTTTGGACAGGCCTAAAAAAAAAACATTTTAAAACCATTTTCACAAAAAATTGCAGATTTCTATTTTGTCCCTAAAAACGATGACTCCGATCATGCCGAAAAAGTTACATTCTGGACAGGCCTAAAAAAAAAGTAAAACCATTTTCACAAAAAATTGCAGATTTCTTTTTTCATTTTCGTGACACAAAAACAGTGACCCCGGTCATGCCGAACTATCGACATTCTGGACAGGCCTAAAAAAACATTTTAAAACCATTTTCACAAAAAATTGCAGATTTCTATTTTGTCCCTAAAAACGATGATTCCGATCATGCCGAAAAAGCGACATTCTGGACAGGCCTAAAAAAAAAATGTAAAAACCATTTTCACAAAAAATTGCAGATTTTTTTTTTCATTTTCGTGACACAAAAACAGTGACCCCGGTCATGCCGAACTAGCGACATTCTGGACAGGCCCAAAAAAATTTTTTAAAACCATTTCCACCAAAAATTGCAGTTTCTATTTTTGTCACCAAAAACGATGACTCCGATCATGCCGAACTAGCGACATTTTGGACAGGCCTAAAAAAAAACATTTTAGAACAATTTTCACAAAAAATTGCAGATTTCTATTTTGTCCCTAAAAACGATGACTCCGATCATGCCGAAAAAGCGACATTCTGGACAGGCCTAAAAAAAAAATGTAAAACCATTTTCACAAAAAATTGCAGATATTTTTTTTCATTTTCGTGACACAAAAACAGTGACCCCGGTCATGCCGAACTATCGACATTCTGGACAGGCCTAAAAAAACATTTTAAAACCATTTTCACAAAAAATTGCAGATTTCTATTTTGTCCCTAAAAACGATGACTCCGATCATGCCGAAAAAGAGACATTCTTGAAAGGCCTTATAAAAAAATTTAAAATGAATTTCACAAAAAATTGCAGATTTCTATTTTGTCCCTAAAAACGATGATTCCGATCATGCCGAAAAAGCGACATTCTGGACAGGCCTAAAAAAAAATGTAAAAACCATTTTCACAAAAAATTGCAGATTTCTTTTTTCATTTTCGTGACACAAAAACAGTGACCCCGATCATGCCGAACTAGCGACATTTTGGACAGGCCTAAAAAAAAACATTTTAAAACCATTTTCACAAAAAATTGCAGATTTCTATATTGTCCCTAAAAACGATGACTCCGATCATGCCGAAAAAGTTACATTCTGGACAGGCCTAAAAAAAAAAAGTAAAACCATTTTCACAAAAAATTGCAGATTTCTTTTTTCATTTTCGTGACACAAAAACAGTGACCCCGGTCATGCCGAACTATCGACATTCTGGACAGGCCTAAAAAAACATTTTAAAACCATTTTCACAAAAAATTGCAGATTTCTATTTTGTCCCTAAAAACGATGACTCCGATCATGCCGAAAAAGAGACATTCTTGACAGGCCTTATAAAAAAATTTAAAACGATTTTCACAAAAAATCTAAAATCTAAAAACGATGACTCCGATCATTCCGAAAAAGTGACATTCTGGACAGGCCAAAAAAAAAAAGTAAAACCATTTTCACAAAAAATTGCAGATTTCTTTTTTCATTTTCGTGACACAAAAACAGTGACCCCGGTCATGCCGAACTAGCGACATTCTGGACAGGCCAAATTTTTTTTTTTAAACCATTTTCACAATTAATTGCAGATATTTTTTTTTCATTTTCGTGACACAAAAACAGTGACCCCGGTCATGCCGAACTAGCGACATTCTGGACAGGCCTAAAAAAAACATTTTAAACCATTTTCACAAAAAATTGCAGATATTTTTTTTTCATTTTCGTGACACAAAAACAGTGACCCGGTCATGCCGAACTATCGACATTCTGGACAGGCCTAAAAAAACATTTTAAAACCATTTTCACAAAAAATTGCAGATTTCTATTTTGTCCCTAAAAACGATGACTCCGATCATGCCGAAAAAGCGACATTCTTGACAGGCCTAAAAAAAATTTTAAAACGATTTTCACAAAAAATTGCAGATTTCTATTTTGTCCCTAAAAACGATGATTCCGATCATGCCGAACTAGCGACATTCTGGACAGGCCTAAAAAAACATTTTAAAACCATTTTCACAAAAAATTGCAGATTTCTATATTGTCCCTAAAAACGATGACTCCGATCATGCCGAAAAAGTGACATTCTGGACAGGCCTAAAAAAAAAGTAAAACCATTTTCACAAAAAATTGCAGATTTCTTTTTTCATTTTCGTGACACAAAAACAGTGACCCCGGTCATGCCGAACTATCGACATTCTGGACAGGCCTAAAAAAACATTTTAAAACCATTTTCACAAAAAATTGCAGATTTCTATTTTGTCCCTAAAAACGATGACTCCGATCATGCCGAAAAAGCGACATTCTTGACAGGCCTAAAAAAAAATTTAAAACGATTTTCACAAAAAATTGCAGATTTCTATTTTGTCCCTAAAAACGATGATTCCGATCATGCCGAAAAAGCGACATTCTGGACAGGCCTAAAAAAAATATAGAAACCATTTTCACAAAAAATTGCTGATTTTTTTTTCATTTTCGTGACACAAAAACAGTGACCCCGGTCATGCCGAACTAGCGACATTCTGGACAGGCCTAAAAATTTTTTTTAAACCATTTCCACAAAAAATTGCAGTTTCTATTTTTGTCACCAAAAACGATGACTCCGATCATGCCGAACTAGCGACATTCTGGACAGGCCTAAAAAATTTTTTTAAACCATTTCCACAAAAAATTGCAGTTTCTATTTTTGTCACCAAAAACGATGACTCCGATCATGCCGAACTAGCGACATTTTGGACAGGCCTAAAAAAAAACATTTTAGAACCATTTTCACAAAAAATTGCAGATATTTTTTTTTCATTTTCGTGACACAAAAACAGTGACCCCGGTCATGCAGAACTAGCGACATTCTGGACAGGCCTAAAAAAAACATTTTAAAACCATTTTCACAAAAAATTGCAGATTTCTATTTTTGTCACCAAAAACGATGACTCCGATCATGCCGAACTAGCGACATTTTGGACAGGCCTAAAAAAAAAGCATTTTAGAACCATTTTCAAAAAAAAAGCACAGAATTATTTTTTTCATTTTTTTACACAAAAACAGTGACCCCGGTCATGCCGAACTAGCGACATTCTGGACAGGCCTAAAAAAACATTTTAAAACCATTTTCACAAAAAATTGCAGATTTCTATTTTGTCCCTAAAAACGATGATTCCGATCATGCCGAAAAAGCGACATTCTGGACAGGCCTAAAAAAAAATTAAAAACCATTTTCACAAAAAATTGCAGATTTTTTTTTCATTTTCGTGACACAAAAACAGTGACCCGGTCATGCCGAACTATCGACATTCTGGACAGGCCTAAAAAAACATTTTAAAACCATTTTCACAAAAAATTGCAGATTTCTATTTTGTCCCTAAAAACGATGACTCCGATCATGCCGAAAAAGCGACATTCTGGACAGGCCTAAAAAAAAAATGTAAAACCATTTTCACAAAAAATTGCAGATATTTTTTTTCATTTTCGTGACACAAAAACAGTGACCCCGGTCATGCCGAACTAGCGACATTCTGGACAGGCCTAAAAAAAAACATTTTAGAACAATTTTCACAAAAAAAGCTCAGATTTTTTTTTTTCATTTTATGACACAAAAACAGTGACCCAGGACATGCCGAACTATCGACATTCTGGACAGGCCTAAAAAAACATTTTAAAACCATTTTCACAAAAAATTGCAGATTTCTATATTGTCCCTAAAAACGATGACTCCGATCATGCCGAAAAAGTGACATTCTGGACAGGCCTAAAAAAATAGTAAAACCATTTTCACAAAAAATTGCAGATTTCTTTTTTCATTTTCGTGACACAAAAACAGTGACCCCGGTCATGCCGAACTATCGACATTCTGGACAGGCCTAAAAAAACATTTTAAAACCATTTTCACAAAAAATTGCAGATTTCTATTTTGTCCCTAAAAACGATGATTCCGATCATGCCGAAAAAGCGACATTCTGGACAGGCCTAAAAAAAAATTAAAAACCATTTTCACAAAAAATTGCAGATTTATTTTTCATTTTCGTGACACAAAAACAGTGACCCGGTCATGCCGAACTATCGACATTCTGGACAGGCCTAAAAAAACATTTTAAAACCATTTTCACAAAAAATTGCAGATTTCTATTTTGTCCCTAAAAACGATGACTCCGATCATGCCGAAAAAGCGACATTCTGGACAGGCCTAAAAAAAAAATGTAAAACCATTTTCACAAAAAATTGCAGATATTTTTTTTCATTTTCGTGACACAAAAACAGTGACCCCGGTCATGCCGAACTAGCGACATTCTGGACAGGCCTAAAAAAAAACATTTTAGAACAATTTTCACAAAAAAAGCTCAGATTTTTTTTTTTCATTTTATGACACAAAAACAGTGACCCAGGACATGCCGAACTATCGACATTCTGGACAGGCCTAAAAAAACATTTTAAAACCATTTTCACAAAAAATTGCAGATTTCTATATTGTCCCTAAAAACGATGACTCCGATCATGCCGAAAAAGTGACATTCTGGACAGGCCTAAAAAAAAAGTAAAACCATTTTCACAAAAAATTGCAGATTTCTTTTTTCATTTTCGTGACACAAAAACAGTGACCCCGGTCATGCCGAACTATCGACATTCTGGACAGGCCTAAAAAAACATTTTAAAACCATTTTCACAAAAAATTGCAGATTTCTATTTTGTCCCTAAAAACGATGATTCCGATCATGCCGAACTAGCGACATTCTGGACAGGCCTAAAAAAAAACATTTTAGAACAATTTTCACAAAAAAAGCTCAGATTTTTTTTTTTTCATTTTATGACACAAAAACAGTGACCCAGGACATGCCGAACTATCGACATTCTGGACAGGCCTAAAAAAACATTTTAAAACCATTTTCACAAAAAATTGCAGATTTCTATATTGTCCCTAAAAACGATGACTCCGATCATGCCGAAAAAGTGACATTCTGGACAGGCCTAAAAAAAAAGTAAAACCATTTTCACAAAAAATTGCAGATTTCTTTTTTCATTTTCGTGACACAAAAACAGTGACCCCGGTCATGCCGAACTATCGACATTCTGGACAGGCCTAAAAAAACATTTTAAAACCATTTTCACAAAAAATTGCAGATTTCTATTTTGTCCCTAAAAACAATGACTCCGATCATGCCGAAAAAGCGACATTCTTGACAGGCATAAAAAAAAATTTAAAACGATTTTCACAAAAAATTGCAGATTTCTATTTTGTCCCTAAAAACGATGATTCCGATCATGCCGAAAAAGCGACATTCTGGACAGGCCTAAAAAAAATATAAAAACCATTTTCACAAAAAATTGCAGATTTTTTTTTCATTTTCGTGACACAAAAACAGTGACCCAGGACATGCCGAACTATCGACATTCTGGACAGGCCTAAAAAAACATTTTAAAAACATTTTCACAAAAAATTGCTGATATTTTTTTTTCATTTTCTTGACACAAAAACAGTGACCCCGGTCATGCCGAACTAGCGACATTCTGGACAGGCCTAAAAAAAACATTTTAAAACCATTTTCACAAAAAATTGCAGATATTTTTTTTTCATTTTCGTGACACAAAAACAGTGACCCGGTCATGCCGAACTATCGACATTCTGGACAGGCCTAAAAAAACATTTTAAAACCATTTTCACAAAAAATTGCAGATTTCTATTTTGTCCCTAAAAACGATGACTCCGATCATGCCGAAAAAGCGACATTCTGGACAGGCCTAAAAAAAAAATGTAAAACCATTTTCACAAAAAATTGCAGTTATTTTTTTTCATTTTCGTGACACAAAAACAGTGACCCCGGTCATGCCGAACTAGCGACATTCTGGACAGGCCTAAAAAAAAACATTTTAGAATAATTTTCACAAAAAAAGCTCAGATTTTTTTATTTTTATTTTATGACACAAAAACAGTGACCCAGGACATGCCGAACTATCGACATTCTGGACAGGCCTAAAAAAACATTTTAAAACCATTTTCACAAAAAATTGCAGATTTCTATATTGTCCCTAAAAACGATGACTCCGATCATGCCGAAAAAGTGACATTCTGGACAGGCCTAAAAAAAAAGTAAAACCATTTTCACAAAAAATTGCAGATTTCTTTTTTCATTTTCGTGACACAAAAACAGTGACCCCGGTCATGCCGAACTATCGACATTCTGGACAGGCCTAAAAAAACACTTTAAAACCATTTTCACAAAAAATTGCAGATTTCTATTTTGTCCCTAAAAACGATGACTCCGATCATGCCGAAAAAGCGACATTCTTGACAGGCCTAAAAAAAATTTTAAAACGATTTTCACAAAAAATTGCAGATTTCTATTTTGTCCCTAAAAACGATGATTCCGATCATGCCGAACTAGCGACATTCTGGACAGGCCTAAAAAAACATTTTAAAACCATTTTCACAAAAAATTGCAGATTTCTATATTGTCCCTAAAAACGATGACTCCGATCATGCCGAAAAAGTGACATTCTGGACAGGCCTAAAAAAAAAGTAAAACCATTTTCACAAAAAATTGCAGATTTCTTTTTTCATTTTCGTGACACAAAAACAGTGACCCCGGTCATGCCGAACTATCGACATTCTGGACAGGCCTAAAAAAACATTTTAAAACCATTTTCACAAAAAATTGCAGATTTCTATTTTGTCCCTAAAAACGATGACTCCGATCATGCCGAAAAAGCGACATTCTTGACAGGCCTAAAAAAAATTTTAAAACGATTTTCACAAAAAATTGCAGATTTCTATTTTGTCCCTAAAAACGATGATTCCGATCATGCCGAAAAAGCGACATTCTGGACAGGCCTAAAAAAAATATAGAAACCATTTTCACAAAAAATTGCTGATTTTTTTTTCATTTTCGTGACACAAAAACAGTGACCCCGGTCATGCCGAACTAGCGACATTCTGGACAGGCCTAAAAATTTTTTTTAAACCATTTCCACAAAAAATTGCAGTTTCTATTTTTGTCACCAAAAACGATGACTCCGATCATGCCGAACTAGCGACATTCTGGACAGGCCTAAAATTTTTTTTTAAACCATTTCCACAAAAAATTGCAGTTTCTATTTTTGTCACCAAAAACGATGACTCCGATCATGCCGAACTAGCGACATTTTGGACAGGCCTAAAAAAAAACATTTTAGAACCATTTTCACAAAAAATTGCAGATATTTTTTTTTCATTTTCGTGACACAAAAACAGTGACCCCGGTCATGCAGAACTAGCGACATTCTGGACAGGCCTAAAAAAAACATTTTAAAACCATTTTCACAAAAAATTGCAGATTTCTATTTTTGTCACCAAAAACGATGACTCCGATCATGCCGAACTAGCGACATTTTGGACAGGCCTAAAAAAAAAGCATTTTAGAACCATTTTCAAAAAAAAAGCACAGAATTATTTTTTTCATTTTTTTACACAAAAACAGTGACCCCGGTCATGCCGAACTAGCGACATTCTGGACAGGCCTAAAAAAACATTTTAAAACCATTTTCACAAAAAATTGCAGATTTCTATTTTGTCCCTAAAAACGATGATTCCGATCATGCCGAAAAAGCGACATTCTTGACAGGCCTAAAAAAAATTTTAAAACGATTTTCACAAAAAATTGCAGATTTCTATTTTGTCCCTAAAAACGATGATTCCGATCATGCCGAACTAGCGACATTCTGGACAGGCCTAAAAAAACATTTTAAAACCATTTTCACAAAAAATTGCAGATTTCTATATTGTCCCTAAAAACGATGACTCCGATCATGCCGAAAAAGTGACATTCTGGACAGGCCTAAAAAAAAAGTAAAACCATTTTCACAAAAAATTGCAGATTTCTTTTTTCATTTTCGTGACACAAAAACAGTGACCCCGGTCATGCCGAACTATCGACATTCTGGACAGGCCTAAAAAAACATTTTAAAACCATTTTCACAAAAAATTGCAGATTTCTATTTTGTCCCTAAAAACGATGACTCCGATCATGCCGAAAAAGCGACATTCTTGACAGGCCTAAAAAAAATTTTAAAACGATTTTCACAAAAAATTGCAGATTTCTATTTTGTCCCTAAAAACGATGATTCCGATCATGCCGAAAAAGCGACATTCTGGACAGGCCTAAAAAAAATATAGAAACCATTTTCACAAAAAATTGCTGATTTTTTTTTCATTTTCGTGACACAAAAACAGTGACCCCGGTCATGCCGAACTAGCGACATTCTGGACAGGCCTAAAAAAAATTTTTAAACCATTTCCACAAAAAATTGCAGTTTCTATTTTTGTCACCAAAAACGATGACTCCGATCATGCCGAACTAGCGACATTCTGGACAGGCCTAAAAAATTTTTTTAAACCATTTCCACAAAAAATTGCAGTTTCTATTTTTGTCACCAAAAACGATGACTCCGATCATGCCGAACTAGCGACATTTTGGACAGGCCTAAAAAAAAACATTTTAGAACCATTTTCACAAAAAATTGCAGATATTTTTTTTTCATTTTCGTGACACAAAAACAGTGACCCCGGTCATGCAGAACTAGCGACATTCTGGACAGGCCTAAAAAAAACATTTTAAAACCATTTTCACAAAAAATTGCAGATTTCTATTTTTGTCACCAAAAACGATGACTCCGATCATGCCGAACTAGCGACATTTTGGACAGGCCTAAAAAAAAAGCATTTTAGAACCATTTTCAAAAAAAAAGCACAGAATTATTTTTTTCATTTTTTTACACAAAAACAGTGACCCCGGTCATGCCGAACTAGCGACATTCTGGACAGGCCTAAAAAAACATTTTAAAACCATTTTCACAAAAAATTGCAGATTTCTATTTTGTCCCTAAAAACGATGATTCCGATCATGCCGAAAAAGCGACATTCTGGACAGGCCTAAAAAAAAATTAAAAACCATTTTCACAAAAAATTGCAGATTTTTTTTTCATTTTCGTGACACAAAAACAGTGACCCGGTCATGCCGAACTATCGACATTCTGGACAGGCCTAAAAAAACATTTTAAAACCATTTTCACAAAAAATTGCAGATTTCTATTTTGTCCCTAAAAACGATGACTCCGATCATGCCGAAAAAGCGACATTCTGGACAGGCCTAAAAAAAAAATGTAAAACCATTTTCACAAAAAATTGCAGATATTTTTTTTCATTTTCGTGACACAAAAACAGTGACCCCGGTCATGCCGAACTAGCGACATTCTGGACAGGCCTAAAAAAAAACATTTTAGAACAATTTTCACAAAAAAAGCTCAGATTTTTTTTTTTCATTTTATGACACAAAAACAGTGACCCAGGACATGCCGAACTATCGACATTCTGGACAGGCCTAAAAAAACATTTTAAAACCATTTTCACAAAAAATTGCAGATTTCTATATTGTCCCTAAAAACGATGACTCCGATCATGCCGAAAAAGTGACATTCTGGACAGGCCTAAAAAAATAGTAAAACCATTTTCACAAAAAATTGCAGATTTCTTTTTTCATTTTCGTGACACAAAAACAGTGACCCCGGTCATGCCGAACTATCGACATTCTGGACAGGCCTAAAAAAACATTTTAAAACCATTTTCACAAAAAATTGCAGATTTCTATTTTGTCCCTAAAAACGATGATTCCGATCATGCCGAAAAAGCGACATTCTGGACAGGCCTAAAAAAAAATTAAAAACCATTTTCACAAAAAATTGCAGATTTATTTTTCATTTTCGTGACACAAAAACAGTGACCCGGTCATGCCGAACTATCGACATTCTGGACAGGCCTAAAAAAACATTTTAAAACCATTTTCACAAAAAATTGCAGATTTCTATTTTGTCCCTAAAAACGATGACTCCGATCATGCCGAAAAAGCGACATTCTGGACAGGCCTAAAAAAAAAATGTAAAACCATTTTCACAAAAAATTGCAGATATTTTTTTTCATTTTCGTGACACAAAAACAGTGACCCCGGTCATGCCGAACTAGCGACATTCTGGACAGGCCTAAAAAAAAACATTTTAGAACAATTTTCACAAAAAAAGCTCAGATTTTTTTTTTTCATTTTATGACACAAAAACAGTGACCCAGGACATGCCGAACTATCGACATTCTGGACAGGCCTAAAAAAACATTTTAAAACCATTTTCACAAAAAATTGCAGATTTCTATATTGTCCCTAAAAACGATGACTCCGATCATGCCGAAAAAGTGACATTCTGGACAGGCCTAAAAAAAAAGTAAAACCATTTTCACAAAAAATTGCAGATTTCTTTTTTCATTTTCGTGACACAAAAACAGTGACCCCGGTCATGCCGAACTATCGACATTCTGGACAGGCCTAAAAAAACATTTTAAAACCATTTTCACAAAAAATTGCAGATTTCTATTTTGTCCCTAAAAACGATGATTCCGATCATGCCGAACTAGCGACATTCTGGACAGGCCTAAAAAAAAACATTTTAGAACAATTTTCACAAAAAAAGCTCAGATTTTTTTTTTTTCATTTTATGACACAAAAACAGTGACCCAGGACATGCCGAACTATCGACATTCTGGACAGGCCTAAAAAAACATTTTAAAACCATTTTCACAAAAAATTGCAGATTTCTATATTGTCCCTAAAAACGATGACTCCGATCATGCCGAAAAAGTGACATTCTGGACAGGCCTAAAAAAAAAGTAAAACCATTTTCACAAAAAATTGCAGATTTCTTTTTTCATTTTCGTGACACAAAAACAGTGACCCCGGTCATGCCGAACTATCGACATTCTGGACAGGCCTAAAAAAACATTTTAAAACCATTTTCACAAAAAATTGCAGATTTCTATTTTGTCCCTAAAAACAATGACTCCGATCATGCCGAAAAAGCGACATTCTTGACAGGCATAAAAAAAAATTTAAAACGATTTTCACAAAAAATTGCAGATTTCTATTTTGTCCCTAAAAACGATGATTCCGATCATGCCGAAAAAGCGACATTCTGGACAGGCCTAAAAAAAATATAAAAACCATTTTCACAAAAAATTGCAGATTTTTTTTTCATTTTCGTGACACAAAAACAGTGACCCAGGACATGCCGAACTATCGACATTCTGGACAGGCCTAAAAAAACATTTTAAAAACATTTTCACAAAAAATTGCTGATATTTTTTTTTCATTTTCTTGACACAAAAACAGTGACCCCGGTCATGCCGAACTAGCGACATTCTGGACAGGCCTAAAAAAAACATTTTAAAACCATTTTCACAAAAAATTGCAGATTTCTATTTTTGTCACCAAAAACGATGACTCCGATCATGCCGAACTAGCGACATTTTGGACAGGCCTAAAAAAAAAGCATTTTAGAACCATTTTCAAAAAAAAAGCTCAGAATTATTTTTTTCATTTTTTGACACAAAAACAGTGACCCCGGTCATGCCGAACTATCGACATTCTGGACAGGCCTAAAAAAACATTTTAAAAACATTTTCACAAAAAATTGCAGATATTTTTTTTTCATTTTCTTGACACAAAAACAGTGACCCCGGTCATGCCGAACTAGCGACATTCTGGACAGGCCTAAAAAAACATTTTAAACCATTTTCACAAAAAATTGCAGATATTTTTTTTTCATTTTCGTGACACAAAAACAGTGACCCGGTCATGCCGAACTATCGACATTCTGGACAGGCCTAAAAAAACATTTTAAAACCATTTTCACAAAAAATTGCAGATTTCTATTTTGTCCCTAAAAACGATGACTCCGATCATGCCGAAAAAGCGACATTCTGGACAGGCCTAAAAAAAAAAGGTAAAACCATTTTCACAAAAAATTGCAGATATTTTTTTCCATTTTCGTGACACAAAAACAGTGACCCCGGTCATGCCGAACTAGCGACATTCTGGACAGGCCTAAAAAAAAACATTTTAGAATAATTTTCACAAAAAAAGCTCAGATTTTTTTTTTTTCATTTTATGACACAAAAACAGTGACCCAGGACATGCCGAACTATCGACATTCTGGACAGGCCTAAAAAAACATTTTAAAACCATTTTCACAAAAAATTGCAGATTTCTATTTTTGTCACCAAAAACGATGACTCCGATCATGCCGAACTAGCGACATTTTGGACAGGCCTAAAAAAAAGCATTTTAGAACCATTTTCAAAAAAAAAGCTCAGAATTCTTTTTTTCATTTTTTGACACAAAAACAGTGACCCCGGTCATGCCGAACTATCGACATTCTGGACAGGCCTAAAAAAACCCATTTTTAAACCATTTTCACAATTAATTGCAGATATTTTTTTTTCATTTTCGTGACACAAAAACAGTGACCCCGGTCATGCCGAACTAGCGACATTCTGGACAGGCCTAAAAAAACATTTTAAACCATTTTCACAAAAAATTGCAGATATTTTTTTTCATTTTCGTGACACAAAAACAGTGACCCCGGTCATGCCGAACTAGCGACATTCTGGACAGGCCTAAAAAAACATTTTAAAACCATTTTCACAAAAAATTGCAGATTTCTATTTTATCCCTAAAAACGATGACTCCGATCATGCCGAAAAAGCGACATTCTGGACAGGCCTAAAAAAAAATGTAAAAACCATTTTCACAAAAAATTGCAGATTTTTTTTTTTTCATTTTCGTGACACAAAAACAGTGACCCCGGTCATGCCGAACTAGCGACATTCTGGACAGGCCTAAAAAAAAAAATTAAAACCATTTCCACCAAAAATTGCAGTTTCTATTTTTGTCACCAAAAACGATGACTCCGATCATGCCGAACTAGCGACATTTTGGACAGGCCTAAAAAAAAACATTTTAGAACAATTTTCACAAAAAAAGCTCAGATTTTTTTTTTTTCATTTTATGACACAAAAACAGTGACCCAGGACATGCCGAACTATCGACATTCTGGACAGGCCTAAAAAAACATTTTAAAACCATTTTCACAAAAAATTGCAGATTTCTATATTGTCCCTAAAAACGATGACTCCGATCATGCCGAAAAAGTGACATTCTGGACAGGCCTAAAAAAAAAAAGTAAAACCATTTTCACAAAAAAATTGCAGATTTTTTTTTCATTTTCGTGACACAAAAACAGTGACCCCGGTCATGCCGAACTATCAACATTCTGGACAGGCCTAAAAAAACATTTTAAAACCATTTCCACCAAAAATTGCAGTTTCTATTTTTGTCACCAAAAACGATGACTCCGATCATGCCGAACTAGCGACATTTTGGACAGGCCTAAAAAAAAACATTTTAGAACAATTTTCACAAAAAAAGCTCAGATTTTTTTTTTTTCATTTTATGACACAAAAACAGTGACCCCGGTCATGCCGAACTATCAACATTCTGGACAGGCCTAAAAAAACATTTTAAAACCATTTTCACAAAAAATTGCAGATTTCTATTTTGTCCCTAAAAACGATGACTCCGATCATGCCGAAAAAGCGACATTCTGGACAGGCCTAAAAAAAAATTTAAAACGATTTTCACAAAAAATTGCAGATTTCTATTTTGTCCCTAAAAACAGAGACCCCGGTCATGCCGAACTAGCGACATTCTGGACAGGCCTAAAAATTTTTTTTAAACCATTTCCACAAAAAATTGCAGTTTCTATTTAAGTCACCAAAAACGATGACTCCGATCATGCCGAACTGGCGACATTTTGGACAGGCCTAAAAAAAAAACATTTTAGAACCATTTTCACAAAAAAAGCTCAGATTTTTTTTTTTCATTTTTTGACACAAAAACAGTGACCCCGGTCATGCCGAACTAGCGACATTCTGGACAGGCCTAAAAAAAACATTTTAAAACCATTTTCACAAAAAATTGCAGATTTCTATTTTTGTCACCAAAAACGATGACTCCGATCATGCCGAACTAGCGACATTCTGGACAGGCCTAAAAAAAAACATTTTAAAACCATTTTCACAAAAAAAGCTCAGATTTTTTTTTTTCATTTTTTGACACAAAAACAGTGACCCCGGTCATGCCGAACTAGCGACATTCTGGACAGGCCTAAAAAAAACATTTTAAAACCATTTTCACAAAAAATTGCAGATTTCTATTTTTGTCACCAAAAACGATGACTCCGATCATGCCGAACTAGCGACATTTTGGACAGGCCTAAAAAAAAAGCATTTTAGAACCATTTTCAAAAAAAAAGCTCAGAATTCTTTTTTTCATTTTTTGACACAAAAACAGTGACCCCGGTCATGCCGAACTATCGACATTCTGGACAGGCCTAAAAAAAAACATTTTTAAACCATTTTCACAATTAATTGCAGATATTTTTTTTTCATTTTCGTGACACAAAAACAGTGACCCCGGTCATGCCGAACTAGCGACATTCTGGACAGGCCTAAAAAAAATTTTTAAAACCATTTTCACAAAAAATTGCAGATTTCTATTTTATCCCTAAAAACGATGACTCCGATCATGCCGAAAAAGCGACATTCTGGACAGGCCTAAAAAAAAATGTAAAAACCATTTTCACAAAAAATTGCTGATTTTTTTTTTTTCATTTTCGTGACACAAAAACAGTGACCCCGGTCATGCCGAACTAGCGACATTCTGGACAGGCCTAAAAAAAAAAATTAAAACCATTTCCACCAAAAATTGCAGTTTCTATTTTTGTCACCAAAAACGATGACTCCGATCATGCCGAACTAGCGACATTTTGGACAGGCCTAAAAAAAAACATTTTAGAACAATTTTCACAAAAAAAGCTCAGATTTTTTTTTTCTTCATTTTATGACACAAAAACAGTGACCCAGGACATGCCGAACTATCGACATTCTGGACAGGCCTAAAAAAACATTTTAAAACCATTTTCACAAAAAATTGCAGATTTCTATTTTGTCCCTAAAAACGATGACTCCGATCATGCCGAAAAAGCGACATTGTGGACAGGCCTAAAAAAAAACATTTTAAAACCATTTTCACAAAAAATTGCAGATTTCTATTTTGTCCCTAAAAACGATGATTCCGATCATGCCGAAAAAGCGACATTCTGGACAGGCCTAAAAAAAAAATTAAAACCATTTTCACAAAAAATTGCAGATTTTTTTTTCATTTTCGTGACACAAAAACAGTGACCCCGGTCATGCCGAACTAGCGACATTCTGGACAGGCCCAAAAAAATTTTTTCAACCATTTTCACAATTAATTGCAGATGTTTTTTTTTCATTTTCGTGACACAAAAACAGTGACCCCGGTCATGCCGAACTAGCGACATTCTGGACACGCCTAAAAAAACATTTTAAACCATTTTCACAAAAAATTGCAGATATTTTTTTTTCATTTTCGTGACACAAAAACAGTGACCCCGGTCATGCCGAACTAGCGACATTCTGGACAGGCCTAAAAAAAACATTTTAAACCATTTTCACAAAAAATTGCAGATATTTTTTTTTCATTTTCATGACACAAAAACAGTGACCCGCTCATGCCGAACTATCGACATTCTGGACAGGCCTAAAAAAAAATTTTAAAACCATTTTCACAAAAAATTGCAGATTTCTATTTTATCCCTAAAAACGATGACTCCGATCATGCCGAAAAAGCGACATTCTGGACAGGCCTAAAAAAAAATGTAAAAACCATTTTCACAAAAAATTGCTGATTTTTTTTTTTTCATTTTCGTGACACAAAAACAGTGACCCCGGTCATGCCGAACTAGCGACATTCTGGACAGGCCTAAAAAAAAAAATTAAAACCATTTCCACCAAAAATTGCAGTTTCTATTTTTGTCACCAAAAACGATGACTCCGATCATGCCGAACTAGCGACATTTTGGACAGGCCTAAAAAAAAACATTTTAGAACAATTTTCACAAAAAAAGCTCAGATTTTTTTTTTTTCATTTTATGACACAAAAACAGTGACCCAGGACATGCCGAACTATCGACATTCTGGACAGGCCTAAAAAAACATTTTAAAACCATTTTCACAAAAAATTGCAGATTTCTATATTGTCCCTAAAAACGATGACTCCGATCATGCCGAAAAAGTGACATTCTGGACAGGCCTAAAAAAAAAAAGTAAAACCTTTTTCACAAAAAATTGCAGATTTCTTTTTTCATTTTCGTGACACAAAAACAGTGACCCCGGTCATGCCGAACTATCGACATTCTGGACAGGCCTAAAAAAACATTTTAAAACCATTTTCACAAAAAATTGCAGATTTCTATTTTGTCCCTAAAAACGATGACTCCGATCATGCCGAAAAAGCGACATTCTTGACAGGCCTAAAAAAAAATTTAAAACGATTTTCACAAAAAATTGCAGATTTCTATTTTGTCCCTAAAAACGATGACCCCGGTCATGCCGAACTATCGACATTCTGGACAGGCCTAAAAAAACATTTTAAAACCATTTTCACAAAAAATTGCAGATTTCTATTTTGTCCCTAAAAACGATGACTCCGATCATGCCGAAAAAGCGACATTCTGGACAGGCCTAAAAAAAAAATGTAAAACCATTTTCACAAAAAATTGCAGATATTTTTTTTCATTTTCGTGACACAAAAACAGTGACCCCGGTCATGCCAAACTAGCGACATTCTGGACAGGCCTAAAAAAACATTTTAAAACCATTTTCACAAAAAAAGCTCAGATTTTTTTTTTTCATTTTTTGACACAAAAACAGTGACCCCGGTCATGCCGAACTATCGACATTCTGGACAGGCCTAAAAAAAACCATTTTTAAACCATTTTCACAATTAATTGCAGATATTTTTTTTTCATTTACGTGACACAAAAACAGTGACCCCGGTCATGCCGAACTAGCGACATTCTGGACAGGCCTAAAAAAACATTTTAAACCATTTTCACAAAAAATTGCAGATATTTTTTTTTCATTTTCGTGACACAAAAACAGTGACCCGGTCATGCCGAACTATCGACATTCTGGACAGGCCTAAAAAAACATTTTAAAACCATTTTCACAAAAAATTGCAGATATTTTTTTTCATTTTCGTGACACAAAAACAGTGACCCCGGTCATGCCGAACTAGCGACATTCTGGACAGGCATAAAAAACATTTTAAAACCATTTTCACAAAAAAAGCTCAGATTTTTTTTTTTCATTTTTTGACACAAAAACAGTGACCCCGGTCATGCCGAACTATCGACATTCTGGACAGGCCTAAAAAAAACCATTTTTAAACCATTTTCACAATTAATTGCAGATATTTTTTTTTCATTTTCGTGACACAAAAACAGTGACCCCGGTCATGCCGAACTAGCGACATTCTGGACAATCCTAAAAAAACATTTTAAAACCATTTTCACAAAAAAAGCTCCGATTTTTTTTTTTCATTTTTTGACACAAAAACAGTGACCCCGGTCATGCCGAACTATCGACATTCTGGACAGGCCTAAAAAAAAAATTTAAAACCATTTTCACAAAAAATTGCAGATTTCTATTTTATCCCTAAAAACGATGACTCCGATCATGCCGAAAAAGCGACATTCTGGACAGGCCTAAAAAAAAATGTAAAAACCATTTTCACAAAAAATTGCAGATTTTTTTTTTTTCATTTTCGTGACACAAAAACAGTGACCCCGGTCATGCCGAACTAGCGACATTCTGGACAGGCCAAAAAAAAAAAATTAAAACCATTTCCACCAAAAATTGCAGTTTCTATTTTTGTCACCAAAAACGATGACTCCGATCATGCCGAACTAGCGACATTTTGGACAGGCCTAAAAAAAAAACATTTTAGAACAATTTTCACAAAAAAAGCTCAGATTTTTTTTTTTCATTTTTTGACACAAAAACAGTGACCCCGGTCATGCCGAACTATCGACATTCTGGACAGGCCTAAAAAAATTTTTTAAAACCATTTTCACAAAAAATTGCAGATTTCTATTTTATCCCTAAAAACGATGACTCCGATCATGCCGAAAAAGCGACATTCTGGACAGGCCTAAAAAAAAATGTAAAAACCATTTTCACAAAAAATTGCAGATTTTTTTTTTTTCATTTTCGTGACACAAAAACAGTGACCCCGGTCATGCCGAACTAGCGACATTCTGGACAGGCCAAAAAAAAAAAATTAAAACCATTTCCACCAAAAATTGCAGTTTCTATTTTTGTCACCAAAAACGATGACTCCGATCATGCCGAACTAGCGACATTTTGGACAGGCCTAAAAAAAAAACATTTTAGAACAATTTTCACAAAAAAAGCTCAGATTTTTTTTTTTCATTTTTTGACACAAAAACAGTGACCCCGGTCATGCCGAACTATCGACATTCTGGACAGGCCTAAAAAAAATTTTTAAAACCATTTTCACAAAAAATTGCAGATTTCTATTTTATCCCTAAAAACGATGACTCCGATCATGCCGAAAAAGCGACATTCTGGACAGGCCTAAAAAAAAATGTAAAAACCATTTTCACAAAAAATTGCAGATTTTTTTTTTTTCATTTTCGTGACACAAAAACAGTGACCCCGGTCATGCCGAACTAGCGACATTCTGGACAGGCCAAAAAAAAAAAATTAAAACCATTTCCACCAAAAATTGCAGTTTCTATTTTTGTCACCAAAAACGATGACTCCGATCATGCCGAACTAGCGACATTTTGGACAGGCCTAAAAAAAAAACATTTTAGAACAATTTTCACAAAAAAAGCTCAGATTTTTTTTTTTTTCATTTTATGACACAAAAACAGTGACCCAGGACATGCCGAACTATCGACATTCTGGACAGGCCTAAAAAAACATTTTAAAACCATTTTCACAAAAAATTGCAGATTTCTATTTTATCCCTAAAAACGATGACTCCGATCATGCCGAAAAAGCGACATTCTGGACAGGCCTAAAAAAAAATGTAAAAACCATTTTCACAAAAAATTGCAGATTTTTTTTTTTTCATTTTCGTGACACAAAAACAGTGACCCCGGTCATGCCGAACTAGCGACATTCTGGACAGGCCAAAAAAAAAAAATTAAAACCATTTCCACCAAAAATTGCAGTTTCTATTTTTGTCACCAAAAACGATGACTCCGATCATGCCGAACTAGCGACATTTTGGACAGGCCTAAAAAAAAAACATTTTAGAACAATTTTCACAAAAAAAGCTCAGATTTTTTTTTTTCATTTTTTGACACAAAAACAGTGACCCCGGTCATGCCGAACTATCGACATTCTGGACAGGCCTAAAAAAATTTTTTAAAACCATTTTCACAAAAAATTGCAGATTTCTATTTTATCCCTAAAAACGATGACTCCGATCATGCCGAAAAAGCGACATTCTGGACAGGCCTAAAAAAAAATGTAAAAACCATTTTCACAAAAAATTGCAGATTTTTTTTTTTTCATTTTCGTGACACAAAAACAGTGACCCCGGTCATGCCGAACTAGCGACATTCTGGACAGGCCAAAAAAAAAAAATTAAAACCATTTCCACCAAAAATTGCAGTTTCTATTTTTGTCACCAAAAACGATGACTCCGATCATGCCGAACTAGCGACATTTTGGACAGGCCTAAAAAAAAACATTTTAGAACAATTTTCACAAAAAAAGCTCAGATTTTTTTTTTTTTCATTTTATGACACAAAAACAGTGACCCAGGACATGCCGAACTATCGACATTCTGGACAGGCCTAAAAAAACATTTTAAAACCATTTTCACAAAAAATTGCAGATTTCTATATTGTCCCTAAAAACGATGACTCCGATCATGCCGAAAAAGCGACATTCTGGACAGGCCTAAAAAAAAATGTAAAAACCATTTTCACAAAAAATTGCAGATTTTTTTTTTTTCATTTTCGTGACACAAAAACAGTGACCCCGGTCATGCCGAACTAGCGACATTCTGGACAGGCCTAAAAAAACATTTTAAACCATTTTCACAAAAAATTGCAGATATTTTTTTTTCATTTTCGTGACACAAAAACAGTGACCCGGTCATGCCGAACTATCGACATTCTGGACAGGCCTAAAAAAACATTTTAAAACCATTTTCACAAAAAATTGCAGATATTTTTTTTCATTTTCGTGACACAAAAACAGTGACCCCGGTCATGCCGAACTAGCGACATTCTGGACAGGCATAAAAAACATTTTAAAACCATTTTCACAAAAAAAGCTCAGATTTTTTTTTTTCATTTTTTGACACAAAAACAGTGACCCCGGTCATGCCGAACTATCGACATTCTGGACAGGCCTAAAAAAAACCATTTTTAAACCATTTTCACAAAAAATTGCAGATTTCTATATTGTCCCTAAAAACGATGACTCCGATCATGCCGAAAAAGTGACATTCTGGACAGGCCTAAAAAAAAAAAGTAAAACCATTTTCACAAAAAATTGCAGATTTCTTTTTTCATTTTCGTGACACAAAAACAGTGACCCCGGTCATGCCGAACTATCGACATTCTGGACAGGCCTAAAAAAACATTTTAAAACCATTTTCACAAAAAATTGCAGATTTCTATTTTGTCCCTAAAAACGATGACTCCGATCATGCCGAAAAAGCGACATTCTGGACAGGCCTAAAAAAAAAATGTAAAACCATTTTCACAAAAAATTGCAGATATTTTTTTTCATTTTCGTGACACAAAAACAGTGACCCCGGTCATGCCGAACTAGCGACATTCTGGACAGGCCTAAAAAAAACATTTTAAACCATTTTCACAAAAAATTGCAGATATTTTTTTTTCATTTTCGTGACACAAAAACAGTGACCCGGTCATGCCGAACTATCGACATTCTGGACAGGCCTAAAAAAACATTTTAAAACCATTTTCACAAAAAATTGCAGATATTTTTTTTCATTTTCGTGACACAAAAACAGTGACCCCGGTCATGCCGAACTAGCGACATTCTGGACAGGCATAAAAAACATTTTAAAACCATTTTCACAAAAAAAGCTCAGATTTTTTTTTTTCATTTTTTGACACAAAAACAGTGACCCCGGTCATGCCGAACTATCGACATTCTGGACAGGCCTAAAAAAAACCATTTTTAAACCATTTTCACAATTAATTGCAGATATTTTTTTTTCATTTTCGTGACACAAAAACAGTGACCGAACTAGCGACATTCTGGACAGGCCAAAAAAAAAAATTAAAACCATTTCCACCAAAAATTGCAGTTTCTATTTTTGTCACCAAAAACGATGACTCCGATCATGCCGAACTAGCGACATTTTGGACAGGCCTAAAAAAAAACATTTTAGAACAATTTTCACAAAAAAAGCTCAGATTTTTTTTTTTCATTTTTTGACACAAAAACAGTGACCCCGGTCATGCCGAACTATCGACATTCTGGACAGGCCTAAAAAAAAATTTTAAAACCATTTTCACAAAAAATTGCAGATTTCTATTTTATCCCTAAAAACGATGACTCCGATCATGCCGAAAAAGCGACATTCTGGACAGGCCTAAAAAAAAATGTAAAAACCATTTTCACAAAAAATTGCAGATTTTTTTTTTTTCATTTTCGTGACACAAAAACAGTGACCCCGGTCATGCCGAACTATCGACATTCTGGACAGGCCTAAAAAAATTTTTTAAAACCATTTTCACAAAAAATTGCAGATTTCTATTTTGTCCCTAAAAACGATGACTCCGATCATGCCGAAAAAGCGACATTGTGGACAGGCCTAAAAAAAAACATTTTAAAACCATTTTCACAAAAAATTGCAGATTTCTATTTTGTCCCTAAAAATGATGACCCCGGTCATGCCGAACTATCGACATTCTGGACAGGCCTAAAAAAACATTTTAAAACCATTTTCACAAAAAATTGCAGATTTCTATTTTGTCCCTAAAAACGATGACTCCGATCATGCCGAAAAAGCGACATTCTGGACAGGCCTAAAAAAAAAATGTAAAACCATTTTCACAAAAAATTGCAGATATTTTTTTTCATTTTCGTGACACAAAAACAGTGACCCCGGTCATGCCGAACTAGCGACATTCTGGACAGGCCTAAAAAAACATTTTAAACCATTTTCACAAAAAATTGCAGATATTTTTTTTTCATTTTCGTGACACAAAAACAGTGACCCGGTCATGCCGAACTATCGACATTCTGGACAGGCCTAAAAAAACATTTTAAAACCATTTTCACAAAAAATTGCAGATATTTTTTTTCATTTTCGTGACACAAAAACAGTGACCCCGGTCATGCCGAACTAGCGACATTCTGGACAGGCATAAAAAACATTTTAAAACCATTTTCACAAAAAAAGCTCAGATTTTTTTTTTTCATTTTTTGACACAAAAACAGTGACCCCGGTCATGCCGAACTATCGACATTCTGGACAGGCCTAAAAAAAACCATTTTTAAACCATTTTCACAATTAATTGCAGATATTTTTTTTTCATTTTCGTGACACAAAAACAGTGACCCCGGTCATGCCGAACTAGCGACATTCTGGACAATCCTAAAAAAACATTTTAAAACCATTTTCACAAAAAAAGCTCAGATTTTTTTTTTTCATTTTTTGACACAAAAACAGTGACCCCGGTCATGCCGAACTATCGACATTCTGGACAGGCCTAAAAAAAAAATTTAAAACCATTTTCACAAAAAATTGCAGATTTCTATTTTATCCCTAAAAACGATGACTCCGATCATGCCGAAAAAGCGACATTCTGGACAGGCCTAAAAAAAAATGTAAAAACCATTTTCACAAAAAATTGCAGATTTTTTTTTTTTCATTTTCGTGACACAAAAACAGTGACCCCGGTCATGCCGAACTAGCGACATTCTGGACAGGCCAAAAAAAAAATATTTAAACCATTTCCACCAAAAATTGCAGTTTCTATTTTTGTCACCAAAAACGATGACTCCGATCATGCCGAACTAGCGACATTTTGGACAGGCCTAAAAAAAAACATTTTAGAACAATTTTCACAAAAAAAGCTCAGATTTTATTTTTTTCATTTTATGACACAAAAATAGAGACCCAGGACATGCCGAACTATCGACATTCTGGACAGGCCTAAAAAAACATTTTAAAACCATTTTCACAAAAAATTGCAGATTTCTATTTTGTCCCTAAAAACGATGACCCCGGTCATGCCAAACTATCGACATTCTGGACAGGCCTAAAAAAAAACATTTTAAAACCATTTTCACAAAAAATTGCAGATATTTTTTTTTCATTTTCGTGACACAAAAACAGTGACCCCGGTCATGCCGAACTAGCGACATTCTGGACAGGCCTAAAAAAACATTTTAAAACCATTTTCACAAAAAATTGCAGATTTCTATTTTGTCCCTAAAAACGATAACTCCGATCAAGCCCGAAAAAGCGACATTCTGGACAGGCCTAAAAAAAATGTTTAAAACCATTTTCACAAAAAATTGCAGATTTCTATTTTGTCGCTAAAAACGATGATTCCGAACATGCCAAAAAAGCGACATTCTGGACAGGCCTAAAAAAAAAATTTAAAAACATTTTCACAAAAAATTGCAGATTTTTTTTTCATTTTCGTGACACAAAAACAGTGACCCCGGTCATGCCGATCTAGCGACATTCTTGACAGGCCTAAAAAAACATTTTAAAACCATTTTCACAAAAAATTGCAGATTTTTTTTTTCATTTTCGTGACACAAAAACAGTGACCCCGGTCATGCCGAACTAGCGACATTCTGGACAGGCCAAAAAAAAAAATTTAAAACCATTTCCACCAAAAATTGCAGTTTCTATTTTTGTCACCAAAAACGATGACTCCGATCATGCCGAACTAGCGACATTTTGGACAGGCCTAAAAAAAAACATTTTAGAACAATTTTCACAAAAAATTGCAGATATTTTTTTTTCATTTTCGTGACACAAAAACAGTGACCCGGTCATGCCGAACTATCGACATTCTGGACAGGCCTAAAAAAACATTTTAAAAACATTTTCACAAAAAATTGCAGATTTTTTTTTTTCATTTTCTTGACACAACAACAGTGACCCCGGTCATGCCGAACTAGCGACATTATGGACAGGCCTAAAAAAAAACATTTTAAAACCATTTTCACAAAAAATTGCAGATTTCTATTTTGTCCCTAAAAACGATGATTCCGATCATGCCGAAAAAGCGACATTCTGGACAGGCCTAAAAAAAATTAAAAACCATTTTCACAAAAAATTGCAGATTTTTTTTTCATTTTCGTGACACAAAAACAGTGACCCCGGTCATGCCGAACTAGCAACATTCTGGACAGGCCTAAAAATTTTTTTTAAACCATTTTCACAATTAATTGCAGATATTTTTTTTTCATTTTCGTGACACAAAAACTGTGACCCCGGTCATGCCGAACTAGCGACATTCTGGACAGGCCTAAAAAAAAAATTTAAAACCATTTCCACCAAAAATTGCAGTTTCTATTTTTGTCACCAAAAACGATGACTCCGATCATGCCGAACTAGCGACATTTTGGACAGGCCTAAAAAAAAACATTTTAGAACAATTTTCACAAAAAATTGCAGATTTCTATTTTGTCCCTAAAAACGATGACTCCGATCATGCCGAAAAAGCGACATTCTGGACAGGCCTAAAAAAAAAATGTAAAACCATTTTCACAAAAAATTGCAGATATTTTTTTTCATTTTCGTGACACAAAAACAGTGACCCCGGTCATGCCGAACTAGCGACATTCTGGACAGGCCTAAAAAAACATTTTAAAACCATTTTCACAAAAAAAGCTCAGATTTTTTTTTTTCATTTTTTGACACAAAAACAGTGACCCCGGTCATGCCGAACTATCGACATTCTGGACAGGCCTAAAAAAACATTTTAAAACCATTTTCACAAAAAATTGCAGATTTCTATTTTATCCCTAAAAACGATGACTCCGATCATTCCGAAAAAGCGACATTCTGGACAGGCCTAAAAAAAAATGGAAAAACCATTTTCACAAAAAATTGCAGATTTTTTTATTTCATTTTCGTGACACAAAAACGATGACTCCGATCATGCCGAAAAAGTTACATTCTGGACAGGCCTAAAAAAAAAAAGTAAAACCATTTCCACCAAAAATTGCAGTTTCTATTTTTGTCACCAAAAACGATGACTCCGATCATGCCGAACTAGCGACATTTTGGACAGGCCTAAAAAAAAACATTTTAGAACAATTTTCACCAAAAATTGCAGATTTCTATTTTGTCCCTAAAAACGATGACTCCGATCATGCCGAAAAAGCGACATTCTGGACAGGCCTAAAAAAAAAATGTAAAACCATTTTCACAAAAAATTGCAGATATTTTTTTTCATTTTCGTGACACAAAAACAGTGACCCCGGTCATGCCGAACTAGCGACATTCTGGACAGGCCTAAAAAAACATTTTAAAACCATTTCCACTAAAAATTGCAGTTTCTATTTTTGACACCAAAAACGATGACTCCGATCATGCCGAACTAGCGACATTTTGGACAGGCCTAAAAAAAAACATTTTAAAACCATTTTCACAAAAAAAGCTCAGATTTTTTTTTTTCATTTTTTGACACAAAAACAGTGACCCAGGACATGCCGAACTATCGACATTCTGGACAGGCCTAAAAAAACATTTTAAAACCATTTTCACAAAAAATTGCAGATTTCTATATTGTCCCTAAAAACGATGACTCCGATCATGCCGAAAAAGAGACATTCTTGACAGGCCTAAAAAAAATGTAAAAACCATTTTCACAAAAAATTGCAGATTTTTTTTTTCATTTTCGTGACACAAAAACAGTGACCCCGGTCATGCCGAACTAGCGACATTCTGGACAGGCCTAAAAAAACATTTTAAAACCATTTCCACCAAAAATTGCAGTTTCTATTTTTGTCACCAAAAACGATGACTCCGATCATGCCGAACTAGCGACATTTTGGACAGGCCTAAAAAAAAACATTTTAAAACCATTTTCACAAAAAATTGCAGATTTCTATATTGTCCCTAAAAACGATGACTCCGATCATGCCGAAAAAGTTACATTCTGGACAGGCCTAAAAAAAAAAAGTAAAACCATTTTCACAAAAAATTGCAGATTTCTTTTTTCATTTTCGTGACACAAAAACAGTGACCCCGGTCATGCCGAACTATCGACATTCTGGACAGGCCTAAAAAAACATTTTAAAACCATTTTCACAAAAAATTGCAGATTTCTATTTTGTCCCTAAAAACGATAACTCCGATCAAGCCCGAAAAAGCGACATTCTGGACAGGCCTAAAAAAAATGTTTAAAACCATTTTCACAAAAAATTGCAGATTTCTATTTTGTCGCTAAAAACGATGATTCCGAACATGCCAAAAAAGCGACATTCTGGACAGGCCTAAAAAAAAAATTTAAAAACATTTTCACAAAAAATTGCAGATTTTTTTTTCATTTTCGTGACACAAAAACAGTGACCCCGGTCATGCCGATCTAGCGACATTCTTGACAGGCCTAAAAAAACATTTTAAAACCATTTTCACAAAAAATTGCAGATTTTTTTTTTCATTTTCGTGACACAAAAACAGTGACCCCGGTCATGCCGAACTAGCGACATTCTGGACAGGCCAAAAAAAAAAAATTAAAACCATTTCCACCAAAAATTGCAGTTTCTATTTTTGTCACCAAAAACGATGACTCCGATCATGCCGAACTAGCGACATTTTGGACAGGCCTAAAAAAAAACATTTTAGAACAATTTTCACAAAAAATTGCAGATTTATATTTTGTCCCTAAAAACGATGATTCCGATCATGCCGAAAAAGCGACATTCTGGACAGGCCTAAAAAAACATTTTAAACCATTTTCACAAAAAATTGCAGATATTTTTTTTTCATTTTCGTGACACAAAAACAGTGACCCGGTCATGCCGAACTATCGACATTCTGGACAGGCCTAAAAAAACATTTTAAAAACATTTTCACAAAAAATTGCAGATTTTTTTTTTTCATTTTCTTGACACAACAACAGTGACCCCGGTCATGCCGAACTAGCGACATTATGGACAGGCCTAAAAAAAACATTTTAAAACCATTTTCACAAAAAATTGCAGATTTCTATTTTGTCCCTAAAAACGATGATTCCGATCATGCCGAAAAAGCGACATTCTGGACAGGCCTAAAAAAAATTAAAAACCATTTTCACAAAAAATTGCAGATTTTTTTTTCATTTTCGTGACACAAAAACAGTGACCCCGGTCATGCCGAACTAGCAACATTCTGGACAGGCCTAAAAAAATTTTTTAAACCATTTTCACAATTAATTGCAGATATTTTTTTTTCATTTTCGTGACACAAAAACTGTGACCCCGGTCATGCCGAACTAGCGACATTCTGGACAGGCCTAAAAAAAAAATTTAAAACCATTTCCACCAAAAATTGCAGTTTCTATTTTTGTCACCAAAAACGATGACTCCGATCATGCCGAACTAGCGACATTTTGGACAGGCCTAAAAAAAAACATTTTAGAACAATTTTCACAAAAAATTGCAGATTTCTATTTTGTCCCTAAAAACGATGACTCCGATCATGCCGAAAAAGCGACATTCTGGACAGGCCTAAAAAAAAAATGTAAAACCATTTTCACAAAAAATTGCAGATATTTTTTTTCATTTTCGTGACACAAAAACAGTGACCCCGGTCATGCCGAACTAGCGACATTCTGGACAGGCCTAAAAAAACATTTTAAAACCATTTTCACAAAAAAAGCTCAGATTTTTTTTTTTCATTTTTTGACACAAAAACAGTGACCCCGGTCATGCCGAACTATCGACATTCTGGACAGGCCTAAAAAAACATTTTAAAACCATTTTCACAAAAAATTGCAGATTTCTATTTTATCCCTAAAAACGATGACTCCGATCATTCCGAAAAAGCGACATTCTGGACAGGCCTAAAAAAAAATGGAAAAACCATTTTCACAAAAAATTGCAGATTTTTTTTTTTCATTTTCGTGACACAAAAACGATGACTCCGATCATGCCGAAAAAGTTACATTCTGGACAGGCCTAAAAAAAAAAAGTAAAACCATTTCCACCAAAAATTGCAGTTTCTATTTTTGTCACCAAAAACGATGACTCCGATCATGCCGAACTAGCGACATTTTGGACAGGCCTAAAAAAAAACATTTTAGAACAATTTTCACCAAAAATTGCAGATTTCTATTTTGTCCCTAAAAACGATGACTCCGATCATGCCGAAAAAGCGACATTCTGGACAGGCCTAAAAAAAAAATGTAAAACCATTTTCACAAAAAATTGCAGATATTTTTTTTCATTTTCGTGACACAAAAACAGTGACCCCGGTCATGCCGAACTAGCGACATTCTGGACAGGCCTAAAAAAACATTTTAAAACCATTTCCACTAAAAATTGCAGTTTCTATTTTTGACACCAAAAACGATGACTCCGATCATGCCGAACTAGCGACATTTTGGACAGGCCTAAAAAAAAACATTTTAAAACCATTTTCACAAAAAAAGCTCAGATTTTTTTTTTTCATTTTTTGACACAAAAACAGTGACCCAGGACATGCCGAACTATCGACATTCTGGACAGGCCTAAAAAAACATTTTAAAACCATTTTCACAAAAAATTGCAGATTTCTATATTGTCCCTAAAAACGATGACTCCGATCATGCCGAAAAAGAGACATTCTTGACAGGCCTAAAAAAAATGTAAAAACCATTTTCACAAAAAATTGCAGATTTTTTTTTTCATTTTCGTGACACAAAAACAGTGACCCCGGTCATGCCGAACTAGCGACATTCTGGACAGGCCTAAAAAAACATTTTAAAACCATTTCCACCAAAAATTGCAGTTTCTATTTTTGTCACCAAAAACGATGACTCCGATCATGCCGAACTAGCGACATTTTGGACAGGCCTAAAAAAAAACATTTTAAAACCATTTTCACAAAAAATTGCAGATTTCTATATTGTCCCTAAAAACGATGACTCCGATCATGCCGAAAAAGTTACATTCTGGACAGGCCTAAAAAAAAAAAGTAAAACCATTTTCACAAAAAATTGCAGATTTCTTTTTTCATTTTCGTGACACAAAAACAGTGACCCCGGTCATGCCGAACTATCGACATTCTGGACAGGCCTAAAAAAACATTTTAAAACCATTTTCACAAAAAATTGCAGATTTCTATTTTGTCCCTAAAAACGATGACTCCGATCATGCCGAAAAAGAGACATTCTTGACAGGCCTTATAAAAAAATGTAAAACGATTTTCACAAAAAATTGCAGATTTCTATTTTGTCCCTAAAAACGATGATTCCGATCATGCCGAAAAAGCGACATTCTGGACAGGCCTAAAAAAAAATGTAAAAACCATTTTCACAAAAAATTGCAGATTTCTTTTTTCATTTTCGTGACACAAAAACAGTGACCCCGATCATGCCGAACTAGCGACATTTTGGACAGGCCTAAAAAAAAACATTTTAAAACCATTTTCACAAAAAATTGCAGATTTCTATATTGTCCCTAAAAACGATGACTCCGATCATGCCGAAAAAGTTACATTCTGGACAGGCCTAAAAAAAAAAAGTAAAACCATTTTCACAAAAAATTGCAGATTTCTTTTTTCATTTTCGTGACACAAAAACAGTGACCCCGGTCATGCCGAACTAGCGACATTCTGGACAGGCCTAAAAAAACATTTTAAAACCATTTTCACAAAAAATTGCAGATTTCTTTTTTGTCCCTAAAAACGATGATTCCGATCATGCCGAAAAAGCGACATTCTGGACAGGCCTAAAAAAACATTTTAAACCATTTTCACAAAAAATTGCAGATATTTTTTTTTCATTTTCGTGACACAAAAACAGTGACCCGGTCATGCCGAACTATCGACATTCTGGACAGGCCTAAAAAAACATTTTAAAAACATTTTCACAAAAAATTGCAGATATTTTTTTTTCATTTTCTTGACACAACAACAGTGACCCCGGTCATGCCGAACTAGCGACATTCTGGACAGGCTTAAAAAAAACATTTTAAAACCATTTTCACAAAAAATTGCAGATTTCTATTTTGTCCCTAAAAACGATGATTCCGATCATGCCGAAAAAGCGACATTCTGGACAGGCCTAAAAAAAATTAAAAACCATTTTCACAAAAAATTGCAGATTTTTTTTTCATTTTCGTGACACAAAAACAGTGACCCCGGTCATGCCGAACTAGCAACATTCTGGACAGGCCTAAAAAATTTTTTTAAACCATTTTCACAATTAATTGCAGATATTTTTTTTTCATTTTCGTGACACAAAAACTGTGACCCCGGTCATGCCGAACTAGCGACATTCTGGACAGGCCTAAAAAAACATTTTAAACCATTTTCACAAAAAATTGCAGATATTTTTTTTTCATTTTCGTGACACAAAAACAGTGACCCGGTCATGCCGAACTATCGACATTCTGGACAGGCCTAAAAAAACATTTTAAAACCATTTTTACAAAAAATTGCAGATTTCTATATTGTCCCTAAAAACGATGACTCCGATCATGCCGAAAAAGTGACATTCTGGACAGGCCTAAAAAAAAAGTAAAACCATTTTCACAAAAAATTGCAGATTTCTGTTTTCATTTTCGTGACACAAAAACAGTGACCCCGGTCATGCCGAACTATCGACATTCTGGACAGGCCTAAAAAAAACATTTTAAAACCATTTTCACAAAAAATTGCAGATTTCTATTTTATCCCTAAAAACGATGACTCCGATCATGCCGAAAAAGCGACATTCTGGACAGGCCTAAAAAAAAATGTAAAAACCATTTTCACCAAAAATTGCAGTTTCTATTTTTGTCACCAAAAACGATGACTCCGATCATGCCGAACTAGCGACATTTTGGACAGGCCTAAAAAAAAACATTTTAGAACAATTTTCACAAAAAATTGCAGATATTTTTTTTTCATTTTCGTGACACAAAAACAGTGACCCCGGTCATGCCGAACTAGCGACATTCTGGACAGGCCTAAAAAAAAAATTAAAACCATTTCCACCAAAAATTGCAGTTTCTATTTTTGTCACCAAAAACGATGACTCCGATCATGCCGAACTAGCGACATTTTGGACAGGCCTAAAAAAAAACATTTTAGAACAATTTTCACAAAAAATTGCAGATTTCTATTTTGTCCCTAAAAACGATGACTCCGATCATGCCGAAAAAGCGACATTCTGGACAGGCCTAAAAAAAAAATGTAAAACCATTTTCACAAAAAATTGCAGATATTTTTTTTCATTTTCGTGACACAAAAACAGTGACCCCGGTCATGCCGAACTAGCGACATTCTGGACAGGCCTAAAAAAACATTTTAAAACCATTTTCACAAAAAAAGCTCAGATTTTTTTTTTTCATTTTTTGACACAAAAACAGTGACCCCGGTCATGCCGAACTATCGACATTCTGGACAGGCCTAAAAAAACATTTTAAAACCATTTTCACAAAAAATTGCAGATTTCTATATTGTCCCTAAAAACGATGACTCCGATCATGCCGAAAAAGTTACATTCTGGACAGGCCTAAAAAAAAAAAGTAAAACCATTTTCACAAAAAATTGCAGATTTCTTTTTTCATTTTCGTGACACAAAAACAGTGACCCCGGTCATGCCGAACTATCGACATTCTGGACAGGCCTAAAAAAACATTTTAAAACCATTTTCACAAAAAATTGCAGATTTCTTTTTTCATTTTCGTGACACAAAAACAGTGACCCCGGTCATGCCGAACTAGCAACATTCTGGACAGGCCTAAAAAATTTTTTTAAACCATTTTCACAATTAATTGCAGATATTTTTTTTTCATTTTCGTGACACAAAAACTGTGACCCCGGTCATGCCGAACTAGCGACATTCTGGACAGGCCTAAAAAAAACATTTTAAACCATTTTCACAAAAAATTGCAGATATTTTTTTTTCATTTTCGTGACACAAAAACAGTGACCCGGTCATGCCGAACTATCGACATTCTGGACAGGCCTAAAAAAACATTTTAAAACCATTTTTACAAAAAATTGCAGATTTCTATATTGTCCCTAAAAACGATGACTCCGATCATGCCGAAAAAGTGACATTCTGGACAGGCCTAAAAAAAAAGTAAAACCATTTTCACAAAAAATTGCAGATTTCTGTTTTCATTTTCGTGACACAAAAACAGTGACCCCGGTCATGCCGAACTATCGACATTCTGGACAGGCCTAAAAAAAACATTTTAAAACCATTTTCACAAAAAATTGCAGATTTCTATTTTATCCCTAAAAACGATGACTCCGATCATGCCGAAAAAGCGACATTCTGGACAGGCCTAAAAAAAAATGTAAAAACCATTTTCACAAAAAATTGCAGATTTTTTTTTTTCATTTTCGTGACACAAAAACAGTGACCCCGGTCATGCCGAACTAGCGACATTCTGGACAGGCCTAAAAAAAAAATTAAAACCATTTCCACCAAAAATTGCAGTTTCTATTTTTGTCACCAAAAACGATGACTCCGATCATGCCGAACTAGCGACATTTTGGACAGGCCTAAAAAAAAACATTTTAGAACAATTTTCACAAAAAATTGCAGATTTCTATTTTGTCCCTAAAAACGATGACTCCGATCATGCCGAAAAAGCGACATTCTGGACAGGCCTAAAAAAAAAATGTAAAACCATTTTCACAAAAAATTGCAGATATTTTTTTTCATTTTCGTGACACAAAAACAGTGACCCCGGTCATGCCGAACTAGCGACATTCTGGACAGGCCTAAAAAAACATTTTAAAACCATTTTCACAAAAAATTGCAGATTTTTTTTTTTTTTTCTTCATTTTTTGACACAAAAACAGTGACCCCGGTCATGCCGAACTATCGACATTCTGGACAGGCCTAAAAAAACATTTTAAAACCATTTTCACAAAAAATTGCAGATTTCTATATTGTCCCTAAAAACGATGACTCCGATCATGCCGAAAAAGTTACATTCTGGACAGGCCTAAAAAAAAAAAGTAAAACCATTTTCACAAAAAATTGCAGATTTCTTTTTTCATTTTCGTGACACAAAAACAGTGACCCCGGTCATGCCGAACTATCGACATTCTGGACAGGCCTAAAAAAACATTTTAAAACCATTTTCACAAAAAATTGCAGATTTCTATTTTGTCCCTAAAAACGATGATTCCGATCATGCCGAAAAAGCGACATTCTGGACAGGCCTAAAAAAAAAATGTAAAAACCATTTTCACAAAAAATTGCAGATTTTTTTTTTCATTTTCGTGACACAAAAACAGTGACCCCGGTCATGCCGAACTAGCGACATTCTGGACAGGCCAAAAAAAAAAAATTAAAACCATTTCCACCAAAAATTGCAGTTTCTATTTTTGTCACCAAAAACGATGACTCCGATCATGCCGAACTAGCGACATTTTGGACAGGCCTAAAAAAAAACATTTTAGAACAATTTTCACAAAAAATTGCAGATTTCTATTTTGTCCCTAAAAACGATGACTCCGATCATGCCGAAAAAGCGACATTCTGGACAGGCCTAAAAAAAAAATGTAAAACCATTTTCACAAAAAATTGCAGATATTTTTTTTCATTTTCGTGACACAAAAACAGTGACCCCGGTCATGCCGAACTATCGACATTCTGGACAGGCCTAAAAAAACATTTTAAAACCATTTTCACAAAAAATTGCAGATTTCTATTTTGTCCCTAAAAACGATGACTCCGATCATGCCGAAAAAGAGACATTCTTGACAGGCCTTATAAAAAAATGTAAAACGATTTTCACAAAAAATTGCAGATTTCTATTTTGTCCCTAAAAACGATGATTCCGATCATGCCGAAAAAGCGACATTCTGGACAGGCCTAAAAAAAAATGTAAAAACCATTTTCACAAAAAATTGCAGATTTCTTTTTTCATTTTCGTGACACAAAAACAGTGACCCCGATCATGCCGAACTAGCGACATTTTGGACAGGCCTAAAAAAAAACATTTTAAAACCATTTTCACAAAAAATTGCAGATTTCTATATTGTCCCTAAAAACGATGACTCCGATCATGCCGAAAAAGTTACATTCTGGACAGGCCTAAAAAAAAAAAGTAAAACCATTTTCACAAAAAATTGCAGATTTCTTTTTTCATTTTCGTGACACAAAAACAGTGACCCCGGTCATGCCGAACTAGCGACATTCTGGACAGGCCTAAAAAAACATTTTAAAACCATTTTCACAAAAAATTGCAGATTTCTATTTTGTCCCTAAAAACGATGATTCCGATCATGCCGAAAAAGCGACATTCTGGACAGGCCTAAAAAAACATTTTAAACCATTTTCACAAAAAATTGCAGATATTTTTTTTTCATTTTCGTGACACAAAAACAGTGACCCGGTCATGCCGAACTATCGACATTCTGGACAGGCCTAAAAAAACATTTTAAAAACATTTTCACAAAAAATTGCAGATTTCTTTTTTCATTTTCGTGACACAAAAACAGTGACCCCGGTCATGCCGAACTATCGACATTCTGGACAGGCCTAAAAAAACATTTTAAAACCATTTTCACAAAAAATTGCAGATTTCTATTTTGTCCCTAAAAACGATGATTCCGATCATGCCGAAAAAGCGACATTCTGGACAGGCCTAAAAAAAAAATGTAAAAACCATTTTCACAAAAAATTGCAGATTTTTTTTTTCATTTTCGTGACACAAAAACAGTGACCCCGGTCATGCCGAACTAGCGACATTCTGGACAGGCCAAAAAAAAATAATTAAAACCATTTCCACCAAAAATTGCAGTTTCTATTTTTGTCACCAAAAACGATGACTCCGATCATGCCGAACTAGCGACATTTTGGACAGGCCTAAAAAAAAACATTTTAGAACAATTTTCACAAAAAATTGCAGATTTCTATTTTGTCCCTAAAAACGATGACTCCGATCATGCCGAAAAAGCGACATTCTGGACAGGCCTAAAAAAAAAATGTAAAACCATTTTCACAAAAAATTGCAGATATTTTTTTTCATTTTCGTGACACAAAAACAGTGACCCCGGTCATGCCGAACTATCGACATTCTGGACAGGCCTAAAAAAACATTTTAAAACCATTTTCACAAAAAATTGCAGATTTCTATTTTGTCCCTAAAAACGATGACTCCGATCATGCCGAAAAAGAGACATTCTTGACAGGCCTTATAAAAAAATGTAAAACGATTTTCACAAAAAATTGCAGATTTCTATTTTGTCCCTAAAAACGATGATTCCGATCATGCCGAAAAAGCGACATTCTGGACAGGCCTAAAAAAAAATGTAAAAACCATTTTCACAAAAAATTGCAGATTTCTTTTTTCATTTTCGTGACACAAAAACAGTGACCCCGATCATGCCGAACTAGCGACATTTTGGACAGGCCTAAAAAAAAACATTTTAAAACCATTTTCACAAAAAATTGCAGATTTCTATATTGTCCCTAAAAACGATGACTCCGATCATGCCGAAAAAGTTACATTCTGGACAGGCCTAAAAAAAAAAAGTAAAACCATTTTCACAAAAAATTGCAGATTTCTTTTTTCATTTTCGTGACACAAAAACAGTGACCCCGGTCATGCCGAACTAGCGACATTCTGGACAGGCCTAAAAAAACATTTTAAAACCATTTTCACAAAAAATTGCAGATTTCTATTTTGTCCCTAAAAACGATGATTCCGATCATGCCGAAAAAGCGACATTCTGGACAGGCCTAAAAAAACATTTTAAACCATTTTCACAAAAAATTGCAGATATTTTTTTTTCATTTTCGTGACACAAAAACAGTGACCCGGTCATGCCGAACTATCGACATTCTGGACAGGCCTAAAAAAACATTTTAAAAACATTTTCACAAAAAATTGCAGATATTTTTTTTTCATTTTCTTGACACAACAACAGTGACCCCGGTCATGCCGAACTAGCGACATTCTGGACAGGCTTAAAAAAAACATTTTAAAACCATTTTCACAAAAAATTGCAGATTTCTATTTTGTCCCTAAAAACGATGATTCCGATCATGCCGAAAAAGCGACATTCTGGACAGGCCTAAAAAAAATTAAAAACCATTTTCACAAAAAATTGCAGATTTTTTTTTCATTTTCGTGACACAAAAACAGTGACCCCGGTCATGCCGAACTAGCAACATTCTGGACAGGCCTAAAAAAAATTTTTAAACCATTTTCACAATTAATTGCAGATATTTTTTTTTCATTTTCGTGACACAAAAACTGTGACCCCGGTCATGCCGAACTAGCGACATTCTGGACAGGCCTAAAAAAACATTTTAAACCATTTTCTCAAAAAATTGCAGATATTTTTTTTTCATTTTCGTGACACAAAAACAGTGACCCGGTCATGCCGAACTATCGACATTCTGGACAGGCCTAAAAAAACATTTTAAAACCATTTTTACAAAAAATTGCAGATTTCTATATTGTCCCTAAAAACGATGACTCCGATCATGCCGAAAAAGTGACATTCTGGACAGGCCTAAAAAAAAAGTAAAACCATTTTCACAAAAAATTGCAGATTTCTGTTTTCATTTTCGTGACACAAAAACAGTGACCCCGGTCATGCCGAACTATCGACATTCTGGACAGGCCTAAAAAAAACATTTTAAAACCATTTTCACAAAAAATTGCAGATTTCTATTTTATCCCTAAAAACGATGACTCCGATCATGCCGAAAAAGCGACATTCTGGACAGGCCTAAAAAAAAATGTAAAAACCATTTTCACAAAAAATTGCAGATTTTTTTTTTTCATTTTCGTGACACAAAAACAGTGACCCCGGTCATGCCGAACTAGCGACATTCTGGACAGGCCTAAAAAAAAAATTAAAACCATTTCCACCAAAAATTGCAGTTTCTATTTTTGTCACCAAAAACGATGACTCCGATCATGCCGAACTAGCGACATTTTGGACAGGCCTAAAAAAAAACATTTTAAAACCATTTTCACAAAAAATTGCAGATTTCTATATTGTCCCTAAAAACGATGACTCCGATCATGCCGAAAAAGTTACATTCTGGACAGGCCTAAAAAAAAAAAGTAAAACCATTTTCACAAAAAATTGCAGATTTCTTTTTTCATTTTCGTGACACAAAAACAGTGACCCCGGTCATGCCGAACTAGCGACATTCTGGACAGGCCTAAAAAAACATTTTAAAACCATTTTCACAAAAAATTGCAGATTTCTATTTTGTCCCTAAAAACGATGATTCCGATCATGCCGAAAAAGCGACATTCTGGACAGGCCTAAAAAAACATTTTAAACCATTTTCACAAAAAATTGCAGATATTTTTTTTTCATTTTCGTGACACAAAAACAGTGACCCGGTCATGCCGAACTATCGACATTCTGGACAGGCCTAAAAAAACATTTTAAAAACATTTTCACAAAAAATTGCAGATATTTTTTTTTCATTTTCTTGACACAACAACAGTGACCCCGGTCATGCCGAACTAGCGACATTCTGGACAGGCTTAAAAAAAACATTTTAAAACCATTTTCACAAAAAATTGCAGATTTCTATTTTGTCCCTAAAAACCATGATTCCGATCATGCCGAAAAAGCGACATTCTGGACAGGCCTAAAAAAAATTAAAAACCATTTTCACAAAAAATTGCAGATTTTTTTTTCATTTTCGTGACACAAAAACAGTGACCCCGGTCATGCCGAACTAGCAACATTCTGGACAGGCCTAAAAAAATTTTTTAAACCATTTTCACAATTAATTGCAGATATTTTTTTTTCATTTTCGTGACACAAAAACTGTGACCCCGGTCATGCCGAACTAGCGACATTCTGGACAGGCCTAAAAAAACATTTTAAACCATTTTCACAAAAAATTGCAGATATTTTTTTTTCATTTTCGTGACACAAAAACAGTGACCCGGTCATGCCGAACTATCGACATTCTGGACAGGCCTAAAAAAAAACATTTTAAAACCATTTTTACAAAAAATTGCAGATTTCTATATTGTCCCTAAAAACGATGACTCCGATCATGCCGAAAAAGTGACATTCTGGACAGGCCTAAAAAAAAAGTAAAACCATTTTCACAAAAAATTGCAGATTTCTGTTTTCATTTTCGTGACACAAAAACAGTGACCCCGGTCATGCCGAACTATCGACATTCTGGACAGGCCTAAAAAAAACATTTTAAAACCATTTTCACAAAAAATTGCAGATTTCTATTTTATCCCTAAAAACGATGACTCCGATCATGCCGAAAAAGCGACATTCTGGACAGGCCTAAAAAAAAATGTAAAAACCATTTTCACAAAAAATTGCAGATTTTTTTTTTTCATTTTCGTGACACAAAAACAGTGACCCCGGTCATGCCGAACTAGCGACATTCTGGACAGGCCTAAAAAAAAAATTAAAACCATTTCCACCAAAAATTGCAGTTTCTATTTTTGTCACCAAAAACGATGACTCCGATCATGCCGAACTAGCGACATTTTGGACAGGCCTAAAAAAAAACATTTTAGAACAATTTTCACAAAAAATTGCAGATTTCTATTTTGTCCCTAAAAACGATGACTCCGATCATGCCGAAAAAGCGACATTCTGGACAGGCCTAAAAAAAAAATGTAAAACCATTTTCACAAAAAATTGCAGATATTTTTTTTCATTTTCGTGACACAAAAACAGTGACCCCGGTCATGCCGAACTAGCGACATTCTGGACAGGCCTAAAAAAACATTTTAAAACCATTTCCACCAAAAATTGCAGTTTCTATTTTTGACACCAAAAACGATGACTCCGATCATGCCGAACTAGCGACATTTTGGACAGGCCTAAAAAAAAACATTTTAAAACCATTTTCACAAAAAAAGCTCAGATTTTTTTTTTTCATTTTTTGACACAAAAACAGTGACCCAGGACATGCCGAACTATCGACATTCTGGACAGGCCTAAAAAAACATTTTAAAACCATTTTCACAAAAAATTGCAGATTTCTATATTGTCCCTAAAAACGATGACTCCGATCATGCCGAAAAAGAGACATTCTTGACAGGCCTTATAAAAAAATTTAAAACGATTTTCACCAAAAATTGCAGATTTCTATTTTGTCCCTAAAAACGATGATTCCGATCATGCCGAAAAAGCGACATTCTGGACAGGCCTAAAAAAAAATGTAAAAACCATTTTCACAAAAAATTGCAGATTTTTTTTTTCATTTTCGTGACACAAAAACAGTGACCCCGGTCATGCCGAACTAGCGACATTCTGGACAGGCCAAAAAAAAAATATTAAAACCATTTCCACCAAAAATTGCAGTTTCTATTTTTGTCACCAAAAACGATGACTCCGATCATGCCGAACTAGCGACATTTTGGACAGGCCTAAAAAAAAACATTTTAGAACAATTTTCACAAAAAATTGCAGATTTCTATTTTGTCCCTAAAAACGATGACTCCGATCATGCCGAAAAAGCGACATTCTGGACAGGCCTAAAAAAAAAATGTAAAACCATTTTCACAAAAAATTGCAGATATTTTTTTTCATTTTCGTGACACAAAAACAGTGACCCCGGTCATGCCGAACTAGCGACATTCTGGACAGGCCTAAAAAAACATTTTAAAACCATTTCCACCAAAAATTGCAGTTTCTATTTTTGTCACCAAAAACGATGACTCCGATCATGCCGAACTAGCGACATTTTGGACAGGCCTAAAAAAAAAACATTTTAAAACCATTTTCACAAAAAATTGCAGATTTCTATATTGTCCCTAAAAACGATGACTCCGATCATGCCGAAAAAGTTACATTCTGGACAGGCCTAAAAAAAAAAAGTAAAACCATTTTCACAAAAAATTGCAGATTTCTTTTTTCATTTTCGTGACACAAAAACAGTGACCCCGGTCATGCCGAACTATCGACATTCTGGACAGGCCTAAAAAAACATTTTAAAACCATTTCCACCAAAAATTGCAGTTTCTATTTTTGTCCCTAAAAACGATGATTCCGATCATGCCGAAAAAGCGACATTTTGGACAGGCCTAAAAAAAAAACATTTTAAAACCATTTTCACAAAAAATTGCAGATTTCTATATTGTCCCTAAAAACGATGACTCCGATCATGCCGAAAAAGTTACATTCTGGACAGGCCTAAAAAAAAAATGTAAAACCATTTTCACAAAAAATTGCAGATTTCTTTTTTCATTTTCGTGACACAAAAACAGTGACCCCGGTCATGCCGAACTATCGACATTCTGGACAGGCCTAAAAAAACATTTTAAAACCATTTTCACAAAAAATTGCAGATTTCTATTTTGTCCCTAAAAACGATGATTCCGATCATGCCGAAAAAGCGACATTCTGGACAGGCCTAAAAAAAAAATGTAAAAACCATTTTCACAAAAAATTGCAGATTTTTTTTTTCATTTTCGTGACACAAAAACAGTGACCCCGGTCATGCCGAACTAGCGACATTCTGGACAGGCCAAAAAAAATTTTTTAAAACCATTTCCACCAAAAATTGCAGATTTCTATTTTTGTCACCTAAAAACGATGACTCCGATCATGCCGAACTAGCGACATTTTGGACAGGCCTAAAAAAAAACATTTTAGAACAATTTTCACAAAAAATTGCAGATTTCTATTTTGTCCACTAAAAACGATGACTCCGATCATGCCGAAAAAGCGACATTCTGGACAGGCCTAAAAAAAAAATGTAAAACCATTTTCACAAAAAATTGCTGATATTTTTTTTCAATTTTCGTTACACTAAAAACGAGTGACCCCGGTCATGCCGAACTAGCGACATTCTGGACAGGCCTAAAAAAACATTTTAAAACCATTTTCACAAAAAATTGCAGATTTCTATTTTGTCACCTAAAAACGATGACTCCGATCATGCCGAAAAAGCAGACATTCTGGACAGGCCTTATAAAAAACATTTAAAATGATTTTCACAAAAAATTGCAGATTTCTATTTTGTCCCTAAAAACGATGATTCCGATCATGCCGAAAAAGCGACATTCTGGACAGGCCTAAAAAAAACATTTTAAAACCATTTTCACAATAAATTGCAGATTTCTTTTTCATTTTCGTGACACAAAAACAGTGACCCCGATCATGCCGAACTAGCGACATTCTGGACAGGCCTAAAAAAAACATTTTAAAACCATTTTCACAAAAAATTGCAGATTTCTATTTTGTCCCTAAAAACGATGACTCCGATCATGCCGAAAAAGCGACATTCTGGACAGGCCTAAAAAAAAATTTTAAAACCATTTTCACAAAAAATTGCAGATTTCTTTTTTCATTTTCGTGACACAAAAACAGTGACCCCGGTCATGCCGAACTATCGACATTCTGGACAGGCCTAAAAAAAAAATTTAAAACCATTTTCACAAAAAATTGCAGATTTCTATTTTGTCCCTAAAAACGATGACTCCGATCATGCCGAAAAAGCGACATTCTGGACAGGCCTAAAAAAATGTTTTAAAACCATTTTCACAAAAAATTGCAGATATTCTTTTTTGTCACAAAAACGATGACTCCGATCATGCCGAAAAAGCGACATTCTGGACAGGCCTAAAAAAAAAAGTAAAACCATTTTCACAAAAAATTGCAGATTTCTATTTTTGTCACCAAAAACGATGACTCCGATCATGCCGAAAAAGCAACATTCTGGACAGGCCTAAAAAAACATTTTAAAACCATTTTCACAAAAAATTGCAGATTTCTATTTCTTGTCGGACCAAAAACAGATGACTCCGATCATGCCGAAATAGCGACATTCTGGACAGGCCTAAAAAAAACATTTTAAAACCATTTTCACAAAAAATTGCAGATATTTCTTTTTCATTTTCGTGACACAAAAACAGTGACTCCGATCATGCCGAAAAAGCAACATTCTGGACAGGCCTAAAAAAACATTTTAAAACCATTTTCACAAAAAATTGCAGATTTCTATTTTGTCCCTAAAAACGATGACTCCGATCATGCCGAAAAAGCGACATTCTGGACAGGCCTAAAAAACATTTGTAAAACCACTTTCACAAAAAATTGCAGATATTTCTTTTTCATTTTCGTGACACAAAAACAGTGACCCCGGTCATGCCGAAAAAGCGACATTCTGGACAGGCCTAAAAAAAAACATTTTAGAATCCATTTTCACAAAAAATCTGCAGATTTTTTTTTTTCTTCATTTTGTGCCACTAAAAACGAGTGACCCCGGTCATGCCGAACTATCGACATTCTGGACAGGCCTAAAAAACATTTTAAAACCATTTTCACCAAAAATTGCAGATTTCTATTTTGTCCATAAAAACGATGACTCCGATCATGCCTAACTATCGACATTCTGGACAGGCCTAAAAAAAAAATTAAAACCATTTTCACAAAAAATTGCAGATTTCTATTTTGTCCCTAAAAACGATGACTCCGATCATGCCGATAAAGCGACATTCTGGACAGGCCTAAAAATTTGTTTTAAAACCAATTACACAAAAAATTGCAGATCTTTTTTTTTCATTTTCGTGACACAAAAACACTGACCCAGGTCATGCCGAACTATCGACATTCTGGACAGGCCTAAAAAAACATTTTAAAACCATTTCAACAAAAAATTGCAGTTTCTATTTTTGTCACCAAAAACGATGACTCCGATCATGCCGAACTAGCGACATTTTGGACAGGCCGAAAAAAACACATTTTAGAACCATTTTCACAAAAAAAGCTCAGTTTTTTTTTTCTTCATTTTATGACACAAAAACAGTGACCCAGGTCATGCCGAACTATCGACATTCTGGACAGGCCTAAAAAAACATTTTAAAACCATTTTCACAAAAATTTGACGATTTCTATTTTGTCCATAAAAACGATGACTCCGATCATGCCTAACTATCGACATTCTGGACAGGCCTAAAAAACTAAATTAAAACCATTTTCACAAAAAATTGCAGATTTCTATTTTGTCCCTAAAAACGATGACTCCAATCATGCCGAAAAAGCGACATTCTGGACAGGCATAATCATTTTTTTTTAAACCATTTTCAAAAAAATTGCTGATTTTTTTTTTGCCTTTTCGTGACAAAAAAACAGTGACCCCGGTCATGCCGAACTAGCGACATTCTGGACAGGCCTAAAAAAAACATTTTAAAACCATTTTCACAAATAATTGCAGATTTCTATTTTGTCCCTAAAAACGATGACTCCGATCATGCCGATAAAGCAACATTCTGGACAGGCCTAAAAAAAATTTAAAACCATTTTCACAAAAAATTGCAGATATTTTTTTTTCATTTTCGTGACACAAAAACAGTGACCCCGGTCATGCCGAACTAGCGACATTCTGGACAGGCCTAAAAAAAAACATTTTAAAACCATTTTCACAAATAATTGCAGATTTCTATTTTGTCCATAAAAACGATGACTCCGATCATGCCTAACTATCGACATTCTGGACAGGCCTAAAAAAAAAAATTAAAACCATTTTCACAAAAAATTGCAGATTTCTATTTTGTCCATAAAAACGATGACTCCGAATATGCCTAACTATCGACATTCTGGACAGGCCTAAAAAACAAAATTAAAACCATTTTCACAAAAAATTGCAGATTTCTATTTTGTCCCTAAAAACGATGACTCCAATCATGCCGAAAAAGCGACATTCTGGACAGGCATAAACATTTTTTTTTAAACCATTTTCAAAAAAATTGCTGATTTTTTTTTTGCATTTTCGTGACAAAAAAACAGTGACCCCGGTCATGCCAAACTAGCGACATTCTGGACAGGCCTAAAAAAAACATTTTAAAACCATTTTCACAAAAAATTGCAGATTTCTATTTTGTCCATAAAAACGATGACTCCGATCATGCCTAACTATCGACATTCTGGACAGGCCTAAAAAAAATTTTTAAAACCATTTTCACAAAAAATTGCAGATTTCTATTTTGTCCCTAAAAACGATGACTCCGATCATGCCGATAAAGCTACATTCTGGACAGGCCTAAAAAAAATTTAAAACCATTTTCACAAAAAATTGCAGATATTTTATTTTCATTTTCGTGACACAAAAACAGTGACCCCGGTCATGCCGAACTAGCGACATTCTGGACAGGCCTAAAAAAAACATTTTAGAACAATTTTCACAAAAATAGCTCAGATTTTTTTTTCTTCATTTTTTGACACAAAAACAGTGACCCCGGTCATGCCGAACTAGCGACATTCTGGACAGTCCTAAAAAAAACATTTTAAAACCATTTTCACAAAAAATTGCAGATTTCTATTTTGTCCCTAAAAACGATGACTCCGATCATGCCGAAAAAGCGACATTCTGGACAGGCCTAAAAAAACACATTTTAGAACCATTTTCACAAAAAAAGCTCAGATATTTTTTTTACATTTTTTGACACAAAAACAGTGACCCCGGTCATGCCGAACTATCGACATTCTGGACAGGCCTAAAAAAAACATTTTAAAACCATTTTCACAAAAAATTGCAGATATTTTTTTTTCATTTTCTTGACACAAAAACAGTGACCCGGTCATGCCGAACTAGCGACATTCTGGACAGGCCTAAAAAAACATTTTAAAACCATTTTCACAAAAAATTGCAGATTTCTATATTGTCCCTACAAACGATGACTCCGATCATGCCGAAAAAGTGACATTCTGGACAGGCCTAAAAAAAACATTTTAGAACAATTTTCACAAAAATAGCTCAGATTTTTTTTTCTTCATTTTTTGACACAAAAACAGTGACCCCGGTCATGCCGAACTATCGACATTCTGGACAGGCCTAAAAAAAAAATTCAAACCATTTTCACAAAAAATTGCAGATTTCTATTTTGTCCCTAAAAACGATGACTCCAATCATGCCGAAAAAGCGACATTCTGGACAGGCCTAAACATTTTTTTTTAACCCTCCCGTTGTCCAGGCCGTGTCAGAGCGACCCGCCGGCTCGGCCGCGCGTTAGGAGCCGTTCCCCCGCGTCCAGGCCGGGTCAGAGAGACCCCCCCTGGCTCGGCCACGCGTTAGGAGCCGTTCCACCCCGAGTCCAGGCCGGGTCAGAGAGACCCGGGGGGAAGCGTCAGCAGCGCGTACGTCGTAATCACCCCTCTGCAGTTGTCCAGGCCCGGGTCAGAGAGACCCCCCCGGGGCCGGGCGCGCGTCAGCAACGCGTACGTCGTAATCACCCCTCTGCAGTTGTCCAGGCCCGGGTCAGAGAGACCCCCCCCCCCGGGGCCGGGCGCGCGTCAGCAACGCGTACGTCGTAATCACCCCTCTGCAGTTGTCCAGGCCCGGGTCAGAGATACCCCCCCGGGGCCGGGCGCGCGTCAGCAACGCGTACGTCGTAATCACCCCTCTGCAGTTGTCCAGGCCCGGGTCAGAGAGACCCCCCGGGGGCCGGGCGCGCGTCAGCAACGCGTCGGCGGCGCGTTAGGAGCCGTTCCACCCCGAGTCCAGGCCGGGTCAGAGAGACCCGGGGGGGGAAGCGTCAGCAGCGCGTACGTCGTAATCACCCCTCTGCAGTTGTCCAGGCCCGGGTCAGAGAGACCCCCCGGGGCCGGGCGCGCGTCAGCAACGCGTCGGCGGCGCGTTAGGAGCCGTTCCACCCCGAGTCCAGGCCGGGTCAGAGAGACCCGGGGGGAAGCGTCAGCAGCGCGTACGTCGTAATCACCCCTCTGCAGTTGTCCAGGCCCGGGTCAGAGAGACCCCCCCCCGGGCCGGGCGCGGCGCGTCAGCGTGCAGTCGGCCGGCCGTAGAGAGGCTACTAATATTGTCAGGAAGAAGAAGAAGAAGAAGAAGAAGAAGAAGAAAAAGAAAAAGAAAAAGACAAACACGACGAACACGACGAGGACGACGATGAGGACGATGGCGAGGTGTACGGCCCCGCCGAGCGCGAGGCAGCAGCCGGCGCCTCGCCGCGATCCCGATTTCAGCGCGGCTCAGGTCCTGGAACAGATAGCCTCCAGCGTCGACCGAGAAGACGAAGAAGACTTTTGCGATTCCGAAGAGGAGGACGTTTCGGAAGACGAAGACGGCGAGGAATATGACCCCGAACGTGACGCGGACGACTCGGCCTTGCGGTCGCGCTCCTCTTCTTCTTGTTCTTCTTCTTCTTGTTCTTCGGAGGAGGAAGAGCGAGAGGGAGAGCGAGAGGGAGACACGGCCGCCGCCCAAGAGCGAGACAGAGAGCCAGAGCCAGAGGACACGGCGGCGGCGGCGGCGGCCTCTGCCCAAAGGGCCCGAAGGGAGACGTTGCTGTCAAAAAACGGCAAAATCAAATGGTCCTCCGAGGCCTATCGTGGCCCGGACCCGCCCCGCGCCGTCCGCCACCCCGGCCCCGCGGTGACGCCCGGCCCTACGGCCTACGCGGCGTCGCGCGCGCTCGACATCGAGTCCACCTTCCGGCTGTTTGTCACGCCGGCGATAGAAAGGATCGTGGTGGACATGACCAATCTGCAGGGGGTGAGAAAATACGGCGATGGCTGGCGACCCATGGACTCGGTCGACCTGCGCGCCTACCTAGGGCTGCTGATCCTAGCGGGCGTCTACAGGTCCCGGGGCGAGGCCGCGGCCAGCCTGTGGGACGCGGAGAGCGGCAGGACCGTGTTCCGAGCCACCATGCCGCTCAAGGTCTTTCACAAGTACTCGAGGCTGCTGCGATTCGACGACCGCCGGTCGAGACCCGCGAGACTCGCCGCCGACAGACTGGCGGCCATAAGAGAGGTCTGGGACCTGTGGGAGGAGCGGCTGCCGGCCCTCTACAACCCGGGGCCCGACTTGACGGTGGACGAACAACTGGTCCCGTTCAGAGGTACCGTCTGCGTGTGTGTGCGTGTGTGTGCGTGTGTGTGTGCTTGTGTGTGTGCGTGTGTGTGTGTGTGTGCGTGTGTGTGTGCGTGTGCGTCTGCTGTGAGTGTCTGTGCGTCTGCTGTGAGTGTCTGTGCGTATCTGCAGTGAGTGTACTATAGAGAGGTAGCGTCGGCGTGTAACATAAACGCCGTGCGTGCGCCCCCGATGATGAGCCAGCGGTAGTATAGAGGGGTAGCGGCATCATCGTCAGCAACAGCATCATCATCGTCGGCAACAGCGGCGTCGTCAGCAACAGCAGCAGTAGCATCAGCAGCAGTAGCATCAGCAGCACGACGCTGCTAATCTCCTTCCTCTCAACCCGGGGTCTGACTTGACGGTGGACCAACAACTGGTCCCGTTCAGAGGTACCGTCTGTGTATCTGTGTATCTGTGTATCTGTGTATCTGTGTATCTGTGTATCTGTGTAGTATAGAGAGGTAGCGTCAGCGGTAGCATCGGCGGCGTGTAACATAAACGCCGTTCGACCCCCACCCCCAATGATGAGCCAGCGGTAGTATAGAGGGGTAGCGGCATCATCATCATCATCAACATCATCATCATCATCAGCAGCAGCATCAGCGTCAGCATGACGCTACTTGATGAGCCAGCGGTAGTATAGAGAGTTAGCGTCAGCATCAGTGACTCCGCCGCCGCCGCCTCCTCTAATCTCCTTCCTCTCCCTCTCCCGAAAGGGCGCTGTCCTTTCCGACAGTACATCCCCAGCAAGCCGGCCAAATACGGAATCAAGTCGTGGGTGGCCTGCGACGCCAAGTCCAGCTACGCTTGGAAGATGCAAGTCTACACCGGTAAGGCGGCCGGCGGAGCCCCCGAGAAGAACCAGGGCGCCCGCGTCGTCCTCGATCTCACGCAGGGGCTGCCCGCCGGTCACAACGTCACCTGCGACAATTTCTTCACCTCCTACGAACTCGGCCAGCGGCTCCTCGAGAGGAACCTCACCATGGTCGGCACGGTGCGAAAGAACAAGCCCGAGCTCCCTCCCGCGCTGCTCCAGTCAAAGGGCAGACAGGTCTCGTCCTCCAGGTTCGCCTTCACGCCCACCGCCACTCTGGTGTCCTACCTGGCAAAGAGAAATAAGAACGTGCTGCTCCTGAGCACGCTGCACGCGGAGGCCGACGTCAGCGATCGCCGCGACCGGAAGCCGGCCCTCATCCTAGACTACAACCGCAACAAGGGCGGCGTGGACAACCTAGACAAGGTGGTCGGCACCTACAGCTGCAGACGGATGACCGCCCGCTGGCCCCTGGTCATCTTCCACAACATCCTCGACGTGTCCTCCTACAACGCCTTTGTCATATGGCGAGAGATCAAGCCCGACTGGATGCCTCGGAAGCGGAACAAGAGGAGGGTGTTCCTGGAGCAGCTGGGAAAGGCGCTTGTCAAGCCCTTGATACAAAGAAGGCAGCGTCTCCCCCGCACCGAAGCCGCGTCCGCGCTCGTCAAAGTCCTGCAGAGTGCCGACCGCGACGCCGCTCCTCCGCCGGCCCGGGAGCGCGCCGCCGGCCCGGACGCCGCTGGCCCGGCCGCCGCCCCGCTGGTGGCCAGTAAGAGGAAGAGGTGTCAGCTCTGCCCGCCCAAGAAGGACGCCAAGACACACACGGCGTGCTGCAGGTGTAAGAAATACATCTGCAAAGGCTGTTCGAACGCCTACTGTCACACTTGTGCCCTCTGGGCCTTTAGCCGAGACGGGACAGGGTGACCCGCCCGGGGACACGGGGAGTAGGCAGAATGGGAGGACAACGGGAGGGTTATCCCTCCCGTTGTCCAGGCCGGGTCAGAGCGACCCGCCGGCTCGGCCGCGCGTTAGGAGCCGTTCCCCCGCGTCCAGGCCGGGTCAGAGAGACCCCCCCTGGCTCGGCCACGCGTTAGGAGCCGTTCCACCCCGAGTCCAGGCCGGGTCAGAGAGACCCGGGGGGAAGCGTCAGCAGCGCGTACGTCGTAATCACCCCTCTGCAGTTGTCCAGGCCCGGGTCAGAGAGACCCCCCCGGGGGCCGGGCGCGCGTCAGCAACGCGTACGTCGTAATCACCCCTCTGCAGTTGTCCAGGCCCGGGTCAGAGAGACCCCCCCCGGGGCCGGGCGCGCGTCAGCAACGCGTACGTCGTAATCACCCCTCTGCAGTTGTCCAGGCCCGGGTCAGAGAGACCCCCCCCCGGGGCCGGGCGCGCGTCAGCAACGCGTACGTCGTAATCACCCCTCTGCAGTTGTCCAGGCCCGGGTCAGAGAGACCCCCCCGGGGGCCGGGCTCGCGTCAGCAGCGCGTACGTCGTAATCACCCCTCTGCAGTTGTCCAGGCCCGGGTCAGAGAGACCCCCCCGGGGGCCGGGCGCGCGTCAGCAACGCGTACGTCGTAATCACCCCTCTGCAGTTGTCCAGGCCCGGGTCAGAGAGACCCCCCGGGGGCCGGGCGCGCGTCAGCAACGCGTCGGCGGCGCGTTAGGAGCCGTTCCACCCCGAGTCCAGGCCGGGTCAGAGAGACCCGGGGGGGAAGCGTCAGCAGCGCGTACGTCGTAATCACCCCTCTGCAGTTGTCCAGGCCCGGGTCAGAGAGACCCGGGGGGGGGGAAGCGTCAGCAGCGCGTACGTCGTAATCACCCCTCTGCAGTTGTCCAGGCCCGGGTCAGAGAGACCCCCCCCGGGCCGGGCGCGGCGCGTCAGCGTGCAGTCGGCCGGCCGTAGAGAGGCTACTAATATTGTCAGGAAGAAGAAGAAGAAGAAGAAGAAGAAGAAGAAGAAGAAGAAGAAAAAGAAAAAGAAAAAGACAAACACGACGAACACGACGAGGACGACGATGAGGACGATGGCGAGGTGTACGGCCCCGCCGAGCGCGAGGCAGCAGCCGGCGCCTCGCCGCGGTCCCGATTTCAGCGCGGCTCAGGTCCTGGAACAGATAGCCTCCAGCGTCGACCGAGAAGACGAAGAAGACTTTTGCGATTCCGAAGAGGAGGACGTTTCGGAAGACGAAGACGGCGAGGAATACGACCCCGAACGTGACGCGGACGACTCGGCCTTGCGGTCGCGCTCCTCTTCTTCTTGTTCTTCTTCTTCTTCTTCTTGTTCTTCGGAGGAGGAAGAGCGAGAGGGAGACACGGCCGCCGCCCGAGAGCGAGACAGAGAGCCAGAGCCAGAGGACACGGCGGCGGCGGCGGCGGCGGCGGCCTCTGCCCAAAGGGCCCGAAGGGAGACGTTGCTGTCAAAAAACGGCAAAATCAAATGGTCCTCCGAGGCCTATCGCGGCCCGGACCCGCCCCGCGCCGTCCGCCACCCCGGCCCCGCGGTGACGCCCGGCCCTACGGCCTACGCGGCGTCGCGCGCGCTCGACATCGAGTCCGCCTTCCGGCTGTTTGTCACGCCGGCGATAGAAAGGATCGTGGTGGACATGACCAATCTGCAGGGGGTGAGAAAATACGGCGACGGCTGGCGACCCATGGACTCGGTCGACCTGCGCGCCTACCTAGGGCTGCTGATCCTAGCGGGCGTCTACAGGTCCCGGGGCGAGGCCGCGGCCAGCCTGTGGGACGCGGAGAGCGGCAGGACCGTGTTCCGAGCCACCATGCCGCTCAAGGTCTTTCACAAGTACTCGAGGCTGCTGCGATTCGACGACCGCCGGTCGAGACCCGCGAGACTCGCCGCCGACAGACTGGCGGCCATAAGAGAGGTCTGGGACCTGTGGGAGGAGCGGCTGCCGGCCCTCTACAACCCGGGGCCCGACTTGACGGTGGACGAACAACTGGTCCCGTTCAGAGGTACCGTCTGCGTGTGTGTGCGTGTGTGTGCGTGTGTGTGCGTGTGTGTGTGTGCGTGTGTGTGCGTGTGTGTGTGCGTGTGCGTCTGCTGTGAGTGTCTGTGCGTCTGCTGTGAGTGTCTGTGCGTATCTGCAGTGAGTGTACTATAGAGAGGTAGCGTCGGCGTGTAACATGAACGCCGTGCGTGCGCCCCCGATGATGAGCCAGCGGTAGTATAGAGGGGTAGCGGCATCATCGTCGGCAACAGCATCATCATCGTCGGCAACAGCGGCGTCGTCAGCAACAGCAGCAGTAGCATCAGCGGCAGTAGCATCAGCAGCACGACGCTGCTAATCTCCTTCCTCTCAACCCGGGGTCTGACTTGACGGTGGACCAACAACTGGTCCCGTTCAGAGGTACCGTCTGTGTATCTGTGTATCTGTGTATCTGTGTATCTGTGTATCTGTGTATCTGTGTATCTGTGTATCTGTGTAGTATAGAGAGGTAGCGTCAGCGGTAGCATCGGCGGCGTGTAACATAAACGCCGTTCGACCCCCACCCCCAATGATGAGCCAGCGGTAGTATAGAGGGGTAGCGGCATCATCATCATCATCAACATCATCATCATCATCATCATCATCATCAGCAGCAGCAGCATCAGCATCAGCGTCAGCATGACGCTGCTTGATGAGCCAGCGGTAGTATAGAGAGTTAGCGTCAGCATCAGTGACTCCGCCGCCGCCGCCGCCTCCTCTAATCTCCTTCCTCTCCCTCTCCCGAAAGGGCGCTGTCCTTTCCGACAGTACATCCCCAGCAAGCCGGCCAAATACGGAATCAAGTCGTGGGTGGCCTGCGACGCCAAGTCCAGCTACGCTTGGAAGATGCAAGTCTACACCGGTAAGGCGGCCGGCGGAGCCCCCGAGAAGAACCAGGGCGCCCGCGTCGTCCTCGATCTCACGCAGGGGCTGCCCGCCGGTCACAACGTCACCTGCGACAATTTCTTCACCTCCTACGAACTCGGCCAGCGGCTCCTCGAGAGGAACCTCACCATGGTCGGCACGGTGCGAAAGAACAAGCCCGAGCTCCCTCCCGCGCTGCTCCAGTCAAAGGGCAGACAGGTCTCGTCCTCCAGGTTCGCCTTCACGCCCACCGCCACTCTGGTGTCCTACCTGGCAAAGAGAAATAAGAACGTGCTGCTCCTGAGCACGCTGCACGCGGAGGCCGACGTCAGCGATCGCCGCGACCGGAAGCCGGCCCTCATCCTAGACTACAACCGCAACAAGGGCGGCGTGGACAACCTAGACAAGGTGGTCGGCACCTACAGCTGCAGACGGATGACCGCCCGCTGGCCCCTGGTCATCTTCCACAACATCCTCGACGTGTCCTCCTACAACGCCTTTGTCATATGGCGAGAGATCAAGCCCGACTGGATGCCTCGGAAGCGGAACAAGAGGAGGGTGTTCCTGGAGCAGCTGGGAAAGGCGCTTGTCAAGCCCTTGATACAAAGAAGGCAGCGTCTCCCCCGCACCGAAGCCGCGTCCGCGCTCGTCAAAGTCCTGCAGAGTGCCGACCGCGACGCCGCTCCTCCGCCGGCCCGGGAGCGCGCCGCCGGCCCGGACGCCGCTGGCCCGGCCGCCGCCCCGCTGGTGGCCAGTAAGAGGAAGAGGTGTCAGCTCTGCCCGCCCAAGAAGGACGCCAAGACACACACGGCGTGCTGCAGGTGTAAGAAATACATCTGCAAAGGCTGTTCGCACGCCTACTGTCACACTTGTGCCCTCTGGGCCTTTAGCCGAGACGGGACAGGGTGACCCGCCCGGGGACACGGGGAGTAGGCAGAATGGGAGGACAACGGGAGGGTTATATAACAACAAACACACACAATGTCCACATCAAAGGGAAGGTAGTGTAGGAAGGGGGGGGCGTTTTTAGAATCCATACCCAAACTCACACGGGGCCCAAGGGCAGTACGGGGGGCCACCTGGCTGTTCGCGAACAGAGCCCTTGGTCGGAATGTGTCGCGTGTGAGAATAGATCCAGCTATCAGTAGTGTAGCAACCCATGTATCAGTTATCCAACGTTTGATGTTCTACCCAACGTAATAATACAGGGAAGTACTTATATGTCAGTTCGGGTTGTTAGAAGAGTTTACATTTATCAACAACACTGGGGAAGAGGTATCAGCTACAGCTATATCCAGCATGACTATTATGTGTAACCTGTTCATCTTTGTTGCAACAATGCACTTGTCTCTATGTGTGCATCTGTACGGAAAGCACAGTGTCATCAGTGATGGACCTGTACTTGAAGAAAACTACCTGGGTGTGGATGGGGGACTTGAACTTGACGGAGAATATCATGGTATGGACGGGGGACCTGAGTTTGTCGGAGAAGACGGGGTTGTGACCCGAGGCCTTGAGTTCGACAGACCCCGATTACAAGGGAGATCTAGAGTGTCCCGCTCTATCCGAGGTGGTTCGAATGACCACTCTACGCCTGACCTCATTCGGGTAGACAATGGTTATTGCTACAGAAACATTTGTAGGCAATTTGACACCTGGAACGTAACTTACCGGGTGACATTGATGAAACCATACCAAGTGTATACATTTGATGGTAAATGTCTGCCTATCACTCTAGTGCACTACTACGGAAAAGGAAAGCCTGACGTCTCAGTGTTCGCTGTGGTGTTTAACTGGAAGACAACGTCTACTCAGTCTCTATTACCCAGTGTATCACAATACAAGGCAGGTGCACAGCTCTTGGTGAACTGTGCATCTGGAAGAGACATGGATGGCCCCGGAACAGCCGTGGTAGATCGGCCTTACTACGCAGCCTGTCCTGTGGACTGTACCGGATACAACGTGAACACTGGCGCCAGACTACATTCCCTGGGTCTCAGTGTACTGAAGACTGAAGGTGTGAGGATGATGGACCCGGCATCGGTCTCACTGAATATGACACTGCTCCGTGAAAGTATGGGGGAGATGTAATTATCCTAACAGTTGAAATGTTATATTGTATTCATTTGGTAATATGGACCTCTTTTATCAATAAAGTACTTGACAGTTGCTTGTCTGAGCATACTTTATTTGTACTTGCATTCAACACTATTATAAACTATAACATGGCTATAATGTTAGTGTAATGGTGCTATTTACAAGTGTAGCTGTACATTTCACTTTCCATGTCATTACCTAGAGCATAGTGGTTAATAACATGTCCATAATAGCCTCATACCCAAGCCCTCTCAGTGAGCAAGCCAGGAAACCTTATGGGCTCCTGTGGCTTCTGTCAAGCTCTGTGTGATTGATGACGCATTCCTTTAGGCCCGCACTATCATGACTCAGTGAGCAAGCCTGGAAACCTTATGGGCTCCTGTGGCTTCTGTCAAGCTCTGTGTGATTGATGACGCATTCCTCTAGGCCCGCACTATCATGACTCAAGTGAGCAGAACTGTGTGTCTTTGACAATAGGGGTCAAATCGATATATTAATGACTATACTGATGTCTCTCAAGAAGCAGAACAGATTGTATAATGGCACATGGGGAATCACAGTCTTTCTATAAACTCAGATGTGGTAATACAGCAAAGGAAAATGACAGTAGTGACGACTCAGACATTGACTTTGTCAGTGACAGCACATGCAGAGAGCTGCAGTTCAACCCTGTTACAGTTGAAGATGCCCAGTTGCTGTGTACTAGGCTGAAGGTGCAGTGTAAGAAGAGGTCTCTCAGTCAAACTGCGTCTGGTGTGTTAGGTGCTCCTTGTAAGAATGTGAAAATAAAAGCTGACGGAAATTGTTTCTTCAGAGCGGTCAGTGAAGCACTATGTGGTACAGAGGAGTACCATGAACCGATTAGACATGCGGTGGTGCAGCAGCTACAGAGCAACCAACATAGGTATAGGACCATCCTGAGAGTGTGTTACCGTTCAGTGTCAGAGTACATTACGGAGTCCAAAATGAATTGTGTAGGTAGTTGGGCGACCGAAGTGGAGATTCAAGCCGCTGCAGACATTTTGGGTGTAAGCATATATACATACTATACCAACCGTTGGATTGAATACAGATCTAATGGTTCAGAGGTGTCTAAGCAGGGCATATATTTAGAGAATAGTCGGAACCATTATGAGACAGTTGTTTGTGTCAAGAGGCCTCAGTCTCAGTCTTGTTACGGTTACTGCCAGGTTTATGAGATTGAGAACAGCGGTATACCACAAGCAGTTAGGTCCTCAGGCTCGAACTCATCCGATTCCGAAAACAGTTGTAACTCGGCCATGGCAGGTGACTACGAGGATTGGATGTGTGATGATTATCAGGACTATTGTCAAGAGGACTATACCCATGACCGAGATACTCCCGATGCTGACACAGAGGATACCAGAGACCAGGAGGCTGAAACTAGTCCCCATGATCGTTCAACCGATAGTCTTGTGGACTACGATATTTTCGACTCCGAGGAGTCAGACTACGAGGTCCACAACCAAGACGTCGATAGTGAACAGCTCTACTGTGAACAGGTTGACGACGAAGATGTGGTATACTGCGAAGAGGTCTACGGTGAAGAGGTTGACACCGGCGCTGTCGTGGAATGTGAACAAGTCTATGATGACGAAGTGGTGGACTGTGGTGACGCGGTGTACGATGAAGAGGTTTACGATGACAAAGTGGTGGACAGCAACGAAGGATACGATGAAGAGGGTGGCGAGAGACAGGTTTACTGTGAAGAGGGTGACGACTCGATTCGAGCTGTGCAAGATTCGGGAAAGCAACATCAGATGGAAAGCATGCTTAATTGGTCTATACTGAACACATCATGGCATTCCTTCCTAGAATGGCTGGGGGAGCGCTGGTGGGGATCAGTCTCTAAAGAGCAGATTATCACATTCATGGATACAGCTGACAGTCGCAAAGGGGACATTGTCGTCGCAGCACACTTCGGTGGCATGCAAGGAGGAGTGTGTTCTATTATGGTGAAGACACAGGATTCTGTCATGACCTTTACTGTTGTTATTAGTCGAGGCAGGTACATCTGTACCGATATGGTACAAGGTCTATTTTCAACTCCTATTGACATTATGAAAGTTCTGGTGCGTAAACTGGGAGAAGGACACTTGCTACGTAGACCCAGGTGGATGGCTCATAACCCCAAATACTTTGCTATGACACAAATAGTGGACGAGCTGTGCTATGTTGTAAAGCTGATGAAAGACTCATGGTGGGAAGCTACATTCCTCAGTTTGGAATTGTCCCCACCACATGGTAAAGTGATAGAGCTTCTACGAATGAGGACAGACATGTACACCAACCCAGCTGCCGCAATCCATTATATGAACGAGGACAGTTTGGGATACCTGTTTGATATTGTAACTGCCAAGGGAAAGAGATTCAAGGTGACGTTTGATAACTTGGGGTTTACGATTGGGACAGGTGCACGCTTTCCAGATATCACATCTGTACTTTCCCGCATCTGCCGCCTTGAAGATGCAACCTTTGTAGGCCGACCAAAGAACGACGAAGACCTGGAACGTCACCCAGGTGTGACAGATGCCAGAAACACTATCTAGAGTAGGAAATGTATAGGTGGAGATCATATGTAATCACTGTCATATAGCTTGGTAAATGTGCCATTACAAAGTGCTTGTGGTGTATTATTCAATGTTCAGATCCTTATGTGAATAAAGACAATAATATTCTGAGCAAGAATACCAGGTCACATTTATTTACAGAGTATATTACATTTAAATACATCCACACCAAAACTAGGACATAGTGGCAGCTCAAAAAGGAATAAATGGGTTCTGTGTAGTCAGGTCCCAACACATTGCAACCTAGTCATGTCCATCTTCATCATCTCCATATCCATCCTCACCATATCCATCGTCACCGTCTCCATCCTCATAATTTCCGTCCTCATCATCAGCCATATACTTGAGAGAAAGAGACATAACCGCATTACCAACAAGTCATACACACAATCAAAAGTGTAATCACTGTATACACACCATATCTACCATATAATCTTCTACATTCAGCTGGGGAAGAGGAGGTAATGCTAGGTGAGGTTGAGGCTGGTCATGGTTGACCACTTCTGGGGGTAACAATTGAGGAGCTTGTTCCAATACAAGGTTCCGAGGTCCATCATCGTCAGATGATAGTAGGTAATCACTCTCCTGAATGTGTATTAAAGGCATGGGAAATATATCACATATAAAGATGGTATATTGTACAATAGTGAATGGCAGGACAGCAAACATAGTTAGTCTCAATCAATCGGAGTACCTACAGAACGGCTCAGACTTATGGGAGACACCTGTGGAAGAGAGTTGAGTGTTAGAATCAGTACAAGCTATATGTCTATGGTCAGCATGGTCTATGAACACGTTGTGTATAGAGTATAATATAACCATGAGTGTAGCTTACCAGGCTCAGCTCGCTATTGTCAGTTTCTATACCACTGTCCTCTGACATGATTGTAGGTCTGAAATCTACAATTGCCTGAGGTAAGGAGATAGAGGTCTATGATTAGCTGTTAAATGTGACAGTTACAGTTAGGCATGGTTGTACAGAGGTGAACGTTGTTAATAAGGCTGCATATGATCATTATCATGATGAGCAACTAGCCACATCTCTAGCAACAGTTAGAAACATAAGGCCATTTCCTTGCGTTGGTAACGGTGTGCGACGGTGGGGTATTTCCTACTATTTACAATTGCTGAATCACAAGAACTATGACACACACGAACACAGAGGCTGGAGGTTCTTAAATGAAACTCAACTGTGAATTGTTACAATATATGACTTTCTTTGAACATGTGTCAATAAAAACTCACCAGACTCTCATTACATGGTTCCCTTGTCATTTATTCACATACATAGCAAGGAACGAAATATAAAACAGACCATGTGTTATATAACAAGTGTTTAGAATGGCACGTAGGGTCTATTCTTGAGGGACTGTCTTCCGAAGGCCCCAGTGCAGACCATCTGCTAATCTCTATTGCTGATGTAGCTCCTGACAAAATGGAGAGTGTAACCACAATGTAAGAAACATTTAGGGTTCCTTGTAAAATATAATAATAGCCAGACCTATTAAGTAAAGGTTTCCCAATGATCTCAGGGGAGCCCTGAGGGGTTGGTGACTGCCTGCGTGGTCGAACTGAGGTACAGCTCCGAGCTCCCCTTTGCCCCTCGGCTGCATGGGCTGAGACTTTTGGGGGGGAGAGGCTGGAGGTCCTTAAATGAAACTCGACTGTGAATTGTAAGAGTTGATGCTTCTGCTGAAGTAGTCACGAGCTGTGGAGGGGATGGGCACGGCCTCGGGGATGTCTCGCGGAGCATCAACCGTGGCCACTTCGTGCTTCCCCTTTAGCACGGTTGACGTCAGCACCATGGTCACCACATACATGATGTAGATTATGATGTTGAACACTGCGATGGCGCACTCCATGTTATGCAACCTTTGTGCGTCGCTGATCATAGGTTGGTAAAGCAGCTCCATGCAGCCCGCGATCACAGCCATGAACAGCTCAATGTTCATCATGACGAGGCACGCAATCACGGTCCTGGTGCTCCTCACGGCCTCTGGATGCTTGTAGGGGCCTTCGGAGTCGTCCATTTTGCGCTTGCTCTTGGAGGCGAAGTAGCTGAGTACTATGCTCACCACCATGGCAAGACAGCCAAGCGTGATGAGGGCAATCCCCGAGTGGATGTACGCGTACTCGTAGTCAGGTCTGCCTTGGGAAGAGGGAGTCGTACTCAAGTCTGAGTTCTGCCTGCATGTGGTCCTTGTACCATGCTTGTTGTTGATGAAGTAGAGAATGTTGTTGGGGATGGTAAGAAACCCCACGGTGAGAGATGTGATGACAGCGATGGAGGCTCCCAGCTTGCCCCTGAAACGGGCAGCGTTCAGTATGTTGCCGTTTGGAACCCCTAACTTTCTGCTGTTAAACAGCTCCTTGCTCGCGGATATCAGAGACTCGACGCCTCCCATGATTGGTTTCTTGCGATTCATATCTCTAATCTCTAACGGGGGATCTCTCGATCCTTGTTCCCAGCTTCTGCTTTGTACTTCTTTACTTACTGACGGTGCAATACTACGGGTCACTTTAGCTGTGCCACTTTCTGTTTCTCACAAAGGGATACGGTTATCACAGCAACCTACCGCTCATATAACATTTAATACAATGAAGCTCCAGGACCCCGTGATCGAGTTCCGGGGCTCCGGTGGTGAGCTGTGTGCAAAGTCGACAGCTGACCACCGTTGGTACAAGGTCAAGGGTATCACCAGAACCCTAACTTCTATCATGTGCTGCAGGAAGCGCTCAGATGGGCACAATATGATAAGCATGGATCTGTTCACCAGGGTTGTGAAGGACCTGAATGCCAACCCCGAGAGCTCGCTCGAGTGGCTGCCTGAGTACCTAAGAAGCCTTAACGCTCCCGATTCCAAGGGGTCTGCGTTCAAGGAAGAGCTGCTGCAACTGTTCAGGTGTAGAGCCCTGACTCCAGACGCCTGCAGACGTCTGTGGGACAGGAGCCGTATGTCCACAGGCATAGGCGTTGCGGTAGACTCGCAGTGCAAGGGCGTGTTTAATGGAAAAAAGAAACTGTGCGATGTAGGACCCGTGTCCCGCCTCATTCTCACGCAGCTCGAGGCTCTGCGTCTCGCTCCCATTTGTGCAGGCCTCAAGGTTGCCGGGGTGCCAACGCCCGACAGGCTCCTTAAATCCGGATCCTACACGTACCACAACGACTGTACGCGAGGCTGCAAGTCCATCCGCTGCACATGGGGCTTCTACACCGAGGTGGACCTAGTGGCCCACGACACCGTAACCGGAAACGTAGCACTGCTGGAGCTTAAGACCAGGAACAAAGACATTCTTGACCAGGTCACGTTGTGGCGATACAACACGCAACTGTGGCTTACGTGGCTGATGTTCTCGCTCACGTATCCCAGCATGGCAGAGAGGTCTGCCGCGTATCTGGTGATAGTCAGGCCAGGCACCAACCAGGTTACCATACGGAGTTGTTTAAGGCCAACGATCTCTAAGACTATGCGACGCAAGTTCCCGTGGCTGACCTGTTTCTGCTCCCAGGTGCTCAACTGTCTGGCTCCTACGTGTGTGAACATGAGAGTCGAGACCAGCGGAGCGTCAAATGCAAGGGGAGAGTCCTCTCGATTAGAGCCTACCGATCTGTGTTACAGGAACATACTTTTCAATCAAGCGAAAGTGAACACCAGGAACAGTGTACCGGTGATAACCACCTGAGACGCCGACGCAGTCTGCCCTGTTTGGAATCGACCAGGGTGAACAGGAATAAATGTACATGTTGCGTCCATGCTAGCAACACAATAGCACCCTTGCAACCCATCCAAACAGGGCTCGCGTCGCCAGCACTAGAGCACTTCGTTGTAGCAGGGCTCATTGACCACCGAGGGCTCCGACCGTACAGCATTTACCCACCGAGGTGCACGAAAACTCCAACCAAGGGTGACCCAGGGCTACATATTGCCTGGCTACACTGTCCCGCTAGACAGACTTCACACCTACTCAGTCCCGCTCCCGCTCAACTGAATAACGCATTGACCGACATGGGGTTGAAACACAAGGCCATTCACGCGATGTTCGCAAACCCTCACTTGGCGTCGTTTGAATTGATCGACAGACCGTGGCAAAAACAGGATTGGACTCTGATAGACCATCTCATGGTAATCCACAAAGTGAAGGACACTGACTATATCTGGGATGATCCTCAGACGTCCATAGTTAGCATGGCCAGAACCCTGGCGAGTTATTACATCTGGGAAAGGACAGGCAGTCAGTGTGTAGTCCTTGTAAAGGACGGAGCGAAAGCGCCGAAGCCGGCAGTGAGGGAGATGAGACTAAACCGTCCCCCCGTACCTCACATTGACTTCTGTAAGCGCAATCTGTGCGCCATAGAATACACCATGATGAAGCTTTTGGCCGACATGGGTATGAAAAACAAGTTGTTTCTAGTGACCGGCGCCAAGGGAGACTCCTCTGGCGATCAGCTCCTAGAGGGAACCTCGGTCGATAACCTGGTGTCTTTCCACCAGAAGTACCTGGACTACCAGGAGTACCAGGATGACTGTCTATTCGGCAACACGCTCGAAGATCTGAACCCTCCTGAGGGTGAACTGTCAGACCTAGATGCCAGTTATGCCGACGGCTCGATAGACAGGCCTGAGGGACACGAGGGCGTCTTTGTGGCAACCTTCGCGGACCCCGAGACTATACAATTGTCTACACTGAGAGACGCCTGTCTAGCGTGTACGAGCACAGAGGCCGACACGCTGCTCGTGGAGTTGGCAAACGTTCTGAAAGGTAGTGTGACCGTGTGCACAGGAGACTCGGACCTGGTGGCCGTGCTGACGGCTTGTGGCCGCGAGGGCATTACTATGAGGCTAGACAACAAGAGCTACCGGGAGGAGCGTGACATGCACATGTCGATCTTCGGAGAGCTGCTGTTTGACATTCCTGACAACCGCACACCCAAGCTTAAGTTTAGGGACTTGGCTTCAAGTGACGATAGGTTCCGAGTGCTCTGCGACATCGGCACTGAGGACGAATACCTGCTTCCGATGACTCGAAAGGAACACGACTCATTCGAGGTCATTCTGGACAAGCACCGTAACGTCAACTTTAAGACAACAGTAGCTATGTACCTGTACCTAGTCGGGATCAGGGGATCTCTCTACCGTACCTTCCTGTCTAGGTTTTTCGAGTCGAACGCCCGGGACAGATTGGATCAGTTGGGGCTCATTGTAGACAAGGGCTGTGTCAGTACAAAGACGGTGTGTTACGTCTTCGAAACGCTATGCCCGGCATCTGACCAGAGTCCGCTATCCGGCTCAGAATCGGATACCCCACCGTGTACCGGTGAGAAGAGGAAGATCTTGTGTCAGCAGGAGGACGAGGTCCCCGGGCCCTACCTAGACGACAGCTCGCAATATAGGATGGTCATGAGCAAAGACCAGAAACATGTCATGAACGGCCTCAAGCGGTTGAGTAATGCCTACGTGAACGGGATGGTACCGAGGGGCAGTTACGGCCGTTTCTTGAGGATGAACCGAGCGGGCAGGCACTTTTTCCTGCGTATCAAAGGAGATGTAATCCGAGACGAGACAGAGCGAAGGGAAAAGCTCTTTTTCATGGCGCTGTGTGGGACCGACTACAACATAGTTCCGATGGGACTGGGAATTAAGAGATTGATGACCGGAGTGGTGACCAACTACAAGGCCTTTTCCTCTTGGTGCCGAGAGCTGAAGAGTCTACTCTGGAGCTTCGGGGGCGCTTCTTCTCAGGACTGCGACTATTACAAAATGGGTATGAAGCTGGCCGGGTTCACAAAGGTCCCAGCGACGATTCGGGCTAAGTACTGGACCGAGGTGAATTGTCGATTAATGGCTAAGACAATGAAATACGTCTGCGAACTGTGGACCCTGAAGAACCCGAGACCCGGATCCGAGTACGGCTTCTCTGTGTGCGACGGTGTAGTCCGATTCGACTGCGACAACGACTCACTCACAGTAGACGAAGCATTGTGAAATGTACCTCGCGTTGACAAAATGGGATCTTGATGTGGGATCTTAATGATAAAAAAGGCAGAATGCACGGGCACTAAGGAGAAGAATGTGATCTGTAATACAAGTCTGTGTTGTGTACAATAATAAACTATATCACCTGGACTGTCTGTGAGAGTGTTTTCTATGCCATACTCTTTGTGACATGTTTTCCACCAATATTCATTTCAACTCTATGAGTTATAGGATGAGTTATAAGGGTTATGATTTCATGCCGTCTTGGGACCTCACAAGGGTCCTTGTTCCATGTCGTCAGTGCTCAACTAGGGCCCTGTAGCAATGTTTATCTTTTGAACAACTCATTATACTTGGAATAAAATAACATAGTGTATGTGTGATTGTTTGTGGTATATCCATCATGCTCATTGACTCCACTAGACAATAGGATAATCAACCAGGGACATATGTGTAATGCACACCTTATTTTTTTGTAAAGGTCAGGACATTTTTGGGTGCCTATCATCCTATGGACCTTTATACATATAAGTAAAGGACTCCTATGGTAATAAAGGGAAACATCAAAACATTTATTTTCACCAGTGTTTATTTCCTTTGTAATACATAGATGAACAACATGGGTTGGCACAGGACTCACTCACTGTACTATACATACACAAAGACATCGTTCATTCGCATGGTTATAATGTTGGGAATATCAAACACATGCATGTTAAAGGAAGACACTACCAAGGAGATGAACTTTCGGTTCGGTTCAGGGATGGTAGTGTCCCTGATCATGTCTTCCAGTTGCTTAATCATAGCATTGTCATTGTTGCGGTTTAACCAGAACTCTGCACGGTCTTCTGGAAGCAGTTGGTCGTGAGACACTAGTACGTCTAGCACGGACATGATAACCGTGATCCTCCGGCTGTAAGCGGGTATCATAATCATGGACCATAGATCGTGGACCTTGTCACCGAGTGCAGTGCACACCTTGTCTGTCAATTTCACAACGGGAGGATCTTTCCTGACTGAAACAAAGACACAGGAGAGCAGTTTAGTTATAGAGATGGTGATGATCCATTCATCCAGGCCCTCTTTTCACTATATGTGGTTGTACTCACCGAACTTTCCCAGTGGTTTGGTTTTTTGCAGGTCATCATATAAAAACGGATCCGTTTTATGTAACGCCTTGAGGAATTTCGCCGCTAGTTCCTCGGTCTGGAGGCAGTGGTCAATGAGCTCATGCATCATCTTAACCTGATTACCCTTACTGTGAAAATAACTGAGTAGATTCGCATCATCGGGGTTGTTTGTCAGGACCTCATCCACGATAGGTCTGATGTAACAATGCCTCTCGGCTATGTCGTCCTTGTAACTCTTCAACAACTGGCAATTCATTATACAGAAAGAGGAGGTTGTATCTAGTGAATTTATATCTAGTCAATAGTGGAACATTGGTGCTCCCACTTTATAATAAATAACATATTCATACATAACGGAACAATAGCAACATGTGGTGTCACTTCAACTTGTTTATTTCGTTTGTAATACAAGGATACACATCATGGGTTGTTACAGGGCCCAGTTGTACTATGCAAACAGAACGACATCTTCCATTGACATAATGTTCGGAATGTCAAACACATGCATGTTAAATGAAGACACTACCAAGGAGATGAAGTTGCGGGACGACTCGGGGATGGTAGTGTCCCAGCACATCTCTTCCAGTTGCACAATCATAGCTTTGCAATCGTTGCTGTTTACCCGGAACTCTGCATATTCTTTGGGAAGCAGTTGGTCATAAACGTACAGTACGTCTAGCGCTGGCACGATAGACGTGATCCTCTGGTTGTAGAAGGGTATCATAGTCATCGACCATAGATCGTGGACCTTATCACCGAGTGTCATGCGCACCTTGTCTGTCAATGTCACGACAGGAGGATCTTTCCTCACTGAAACAAATACACAGAACGTGATTTAGTGTACGAGCACGTGTCGATCCATTACAGCCCTTACCATTACAACCCTTACGCTCACTGTACATGTGTTTATACCCACTGAAACTTCCCTGTGGCCCGTGGTTTTGCAGGTCATAGTATAAGCAGGGATGTGTTTCACATAACACCTTGAGGAATCTCTCGGCTCTTTCCTCGGTCTTGAGGCAGTGTTCAATGACCTTATGCATCATCGTAACTGTATTGCTCTTACTGTGAAAAGACCCGAGTAGATTCTCACCCTCGGGTCTTTTTGTCAGGACCGGATCGGAGATACTTCTGAAGCCCCGATGCCTCTCGGCTATGTCCTCCTTGTAACTGTTCAATAACTGGCAATTCATTTTACAGACCAGAGGTTGTGAATAATGGAACTGTGTTGAGCTGCATGTCTCTATATATAAATATATATATGGTAAAGTCTGAATCGTGGCATGATACATCACCCATGGTTGTATGAATGTTCTCTCGTAGAAGTACCCTTGGTTGGATACATTTGGTAGGATACATGAGCCCTGTTTGGATGTATGGTCCTCGGTGGGAAAGGTGAGCCCTTGCTGTATGAAGTGCGTTTTAAGTAGAAACTTGGAGTTCCCCGAACTCACCGCTTTGGTCGACTTTACCACCAGTACCATCTAGAGGTTCACATTGGTAAACAACAGGTTTATGAAAAGATTCTACAAACAGAAACATGTCTTCTGAACCCATTTTATTGACGTGTAATTCTATGAAATGTTTGTTGATATCAGCCCCACTGTCGAGCTTCTGATACCACAGACGCACAGTGTCTGTGTTGTTAAGTAGAACCCGAGTTGTACCCGATTCATTCACCTTGGTCCAGTTTACAATAAGTTCCATCTGAGTCGAGACCTCTAAAGGTACACCCTCGGCATCTTGGGTGAGCTCAATGATCCTGGATGCAGACATGGTTGTCGTCCGGTCGATACTGAGCTGTGTGTACAAGGACAACCTCACCGTTTGATTTGAGACAACCCGTGTAATAATGTTCCTTGATGGGGTGAATAACTACTGGTTGGATGATACACGGTCAATCTGCATTGTTAAGGATGAGCTATGTTATCTAAATGGGTCTGAACACACCAAGGTCAGAGTCGGTAGTCTTTGCATGTATATTTAATATTGGAGAAACGTATAGCATTACCATAACAATGTAAACCTACAAAACATTGATTGTACACTTGCCATATCCATCCAAGGTGCATATTCATTCACTACATAATAAAGGTTACATAAGCCTGTTAAAAAGGTAGCAATTTAACAGCTGTGGTTAGAAACGTATACATTTAAAAACCTGTGGATGTTTCCAGGTTTGCATGTGGATGATACACAGTTGCTATCCTATTGGATTTCTGTCTCATACAATAGCCACAACAGCATACCATACAAGCAGTTGCACTGATAATCAACACAGCTGCAACACAGATAATTATATACAACCAATAACTTTCCCAAAAGAGGACACTTTTGTCTGGGTGGTCCTGGTGTAGATCTTGGCCTCTCACAAGGTCCTCCTTTTCAGCCTCGAGGTACCTAAATAGATTCGTGTAGTTGATCTCACCGTCCTCCAAATGGGTCTCGATCTCTTCCTCTTCTTCTTTGCTCAGTGGGCGACCGGTCAATTCAACCAATGCCTTTAGTCCCCCATCAAAATCTCTCGTGTAAAAGGAGTTACCCAGTCGAATGATCTGATCCATGTTCTTCATGGAGTCTTCAGGAACTCCAATAACCTTGGCTAGTTTGAGGATGTTGTCTTTGTTGTTGATCACTGTGGCGCCTATTGCCGATGCTACCCCTTTGGCCTTGTCAGAGGTGACAAATGTCTTGATCTTTTCCAGGGACTGTTTAAGTTTTTCGGTTTTTGAGGTCTTTGTATCAACTTGATAGGTACCTCTAGCTATAGATACTCTACCAGAACTAACCTTCTTGGTTCCGACATAGACCTCACAGTTCTTTGAATTCTTGCATTCATCACATTGAGTAGTCAGGCATTGTTTCATGGTAGAACTGGTGTAACAGAGTACCTTCTTGACATCGCCTCCAGGACATTTGTAGGACACTTCGATTTCATCTGACCCGTAATTCTTCAGACTTAGACCAGCCAAATTACCTAAATTCACGATTCTGTCACCATCATTCTTCTTCTTGAAGTTATCAAACAGTCTTGTTTCTTTACAGTTCGTCACACCGCAGGCAACACAGACAACTTCCTTATAGTCTTTATATTTGGAAATCATGTTTATGTCAGGAGCCTCTACCCTTAGGGTTGAGCCACTAAGACAATGGACATTGTAGGTCTTGGTCGAGGCTAGGACCTTGTATGCAGCAATAAGAACTACTATTACGATTATGTTCATGGTTGTCCCCATGGTTTGGGTTTCAACTTAGTAGGACCTCTGTGAATGTGAATGCTGAGGGAGTTGTTACAGCTTGCATATATACACACACACACCCTGTATCTGGAAATCCCCTGGCATGAGGCTTGGGTAAAGGATTGCTCTGGTTGGGGGGGATCCTCTGTTATCGGACGTTTCTACATAGATATGTTTAACAGTGGTTGGGGGACTCCTCTGTTATCGGACTTTTCTACATAGATATGTTTAACAGTGGTTGGGGGAATCCTCTGATATTGGACGTATCTACTTACATATGTTTAACAGTGGTTGGATAACACCTACTTGGTTTTTGCTTACATATTGGTTGAAAGGGTCCTCCATGGTTGGAATGTTGTGAAACCTTTAACTAGGCTATAAAAAGGCTGGTCTCTTTCTTCAAACCATGTCGCAGTCATGTTTACATTACTGGTGCTGGTGTATCTTGTTACCCCGAACAAAGGCTGTGGATTGAATGACAATTGTTGCAAGTGTCCACCTGGGGCAAGGCTGGGTGACAGCGGAACATGTGAGGATCCCCAGTGTACACCTTGTGAGAATGACGAATATATGCCATCGTACAACCGGGAAAGAATATGTCGTCTACAACCATACTGTGATCCCAACCTAAACTTTGAGATACGACATTATTATGATCTGACTAAAAGACACACCTGTAGGTGTAAAAAAGGCTTCCATTGTTCCAATTCTGATTTTTGTTTACTATGCATTCCTCATTCCACATGTGAAAAAGATTATGTTGCTATTTCCCTGGGTAACCACACTCATGATGTTGAGTGTGGACCTAGACCGGACCGGCCATCTACTTTTAACCCGATGTTATTACTTTGCGGGATTCCTGTCTTGGCTGTGGTAGTGGGCATGGTTGTGATCTGCACAAAACAAGTCCCGGTACAATGTCCAGATGTACTTAATGTGTTCAGATGCCTTTATAATTTCCTTACGATTAGGACCGAAGGAATGGTCACTGATGTTAATGGCACAGAAGGCCTCGAACTAGAAGGAGTGGTCACTGATGTTAATGACACAGAAGGCCTCGAGCTAGAAGGAGTTACGCATACAAAGTCCTATATCAGCAATGGTGAACAACAGGGACAGCAACAGGGACCTCGTATAATGCGGTGTATTTGTAAACTACCAAAGACCGTATGCCTCATCATGGTCATAACCTTGCCTTTGGGACTGAGCTGTGCACTCATTACCGTGGTGGACTGGTGCTTGGCAGCTTACTGCGACGCTTCGGTTTCTATCTACACTTTCCCCTTAGGTCATTCCATAACATCACATGGCCTTGGACAGATTGAGGCTATACCACTGTCTACTTTTTTGAACAGATGCAAAAATCAAAATGAGTTCACTGTACCCGGGACTGTGAGGTTCCACAAGGCTATCAAGTGTGTCAGGACAACCAAGTATCATAAACAAGGCAATTCTGGGACATACTCGCGAAAGAACAATACTGGTTCAAAGGATTCAATTTCGGTACACGCGGGAGCGTCTGGATCATTTGTTGGAGTGACTGCTTCGGCAGAAGCGTCTTTCAGCAAAATCGACGCTGTGGAGAACACAGTAGAGAGCAGTGTCTCGAATAGCGACAACGTGGCAATCTCTCTTACATCATACAAATGCGAAGTGGGTACTGTGATGTTTTCCTCCTACACGCCCAGTAGTGCACTCAAACAAGACATACACACCCTTAACCAAGATCCTTACAAGACCATCGATGACTTTTTACATAACTGGGGTTACGCATTTGTGAGCTCTACTACAGTGGGTGGATATTACAGTTCATTCAATATATTTTCAACCTGTAACAAGGACGCAATGACAAGTCTGGACTTTGCCACAGAGCACTGTAATGAATTTGGTGCGAAAGCAGAGGCAACAGGTGGTGTGTTTGGAGCAAGTGTTGGTGTGGAAAAGGTCAAATGTAACACTGAAGGGTTGTCTGACTCCCAAAGACAAACATTGACGGACATCACCAAAGAATCTCAGACACTTCAGGTTGGGGGTGATACTCTGGGAGGTGAGGCGAACTGGGAACTGACATTGAAAATGAATCCATACCCATTACAAATGACAATAACCCCGATAACAACAATTGTTGGATTCTCCGAAGAGTCTGTGACCCTGATAAAGAGCAGAGCTGCAAATGTTCAGCTATCTGTGGCTTCCTTGATGGAGAAGGTGCCTGATATGACAAGACAGTGTTAGCAATGTCTATCTAACCAATTGCTGCCATTGCTATGGTATATGTAGTTATCCAATAGGGATGTTTATGGGGTTGCCAGAGTGAGGAACCTCTTTCCTTTGTCATAGTAAAAGAGTGTGCAATGTAACTAGTGATGTATACCCTATATCTATGTGAATGTAAATACAGGTTTTATATTGATGGTACAAGCATGTTACACGAACCTTATCCATTGACCGAAGAGTGTGTAATGGTGATGTATACCCTATACCTATGTGAATGTGAATAAAAGTTTTATATTGCTGGTACAAGAGTCTCACATCCTTGAACATGTGTGGAGAATGATTTATCCAACAACATTGGACTAGGAATATGTAAGCTGAATCAGACCTAGTTCATTTCGTTGTATATTCATATAATATTTTATTCTGACTTGGAGGAACGATCACCGATCTGATATACGACCTATATTCGGATGACTGTTCTCACATACACACAATATCGGTTGGATAAGTGTAAGAAGCATAACTTATGCCATATACATTCACACTTGCAGTATCCTTGCAATAACTACAATTGTAGGCATGTCTCTCTGTTCCGATGAAAACATGGCTCCTCTCTCTACCTCGAGATCATGGTCAGAATCACATTCGCCTCACAACGTATTCGGATACCGGGTACGACATATGGACCGGTACACCATAAAGTGTAGTTATAAGGACCATGACACTATCAAGAAGGCACTGGACACATGTCCGTTTTTTGGCATGTTGGACAAGAGTGATATGGGTAACATTCGGATCCTGAGAAGTCCCGACTGTTTGTGGCTGCCTCACAACTTTCCCTGTAATATTATACCTGATATCAAGGTAGGCAATGACCTTAACCTAATTGTGGAACGTACCTCTACTCCCCAAGCACACTATCCAGAGAGAAGCGTAAGGCCACGAAATGGACTCTTCACTATAAAGATAACTGTAAAGGACGGTTCCGCAGGTGTTCGTAAACTCAATGTAAAAAGGACAGCTTTAACACCTCCAGTATTATTGGTGGTGGTGGACCCAAAGAAGACCATAAGGGAATCTTTAAAAGAGGATGGTCGGTTCAGCACAGAAGTACTGGAAGGCATCTACACTCACCTCAGCTCTGAATCCGGGCTGTACCCAGCTGATATACCCGGTGAGGTTCTGGAATGTAATACCTGGTACGATATATATACCAAAACACCTAGAGCTCTTCGGCTTGGTCCTAGGCGTCCTAGGCGTCGTAGCCGAAACTCTCCAGAACTTTAATGGTCCCTCAACGATGTTTCAGACATTTCTGAATAACCGAGAGATAAGAGGAACTTTGAGAGTGTCTCCAAAAGTAATTGGTGTGGTATCCTCATAGCCAGTGATACTTTGTTTTCTGGCCAAACATATCCCTGATCTGTCTGTGTTTCATGATAGATGTCTTTGTTACAAATACAAAAACCATGTGATGTTTATGAAACTAAATAAACTATTCCCAATCTATTACATTTTAATGTGCAGTGTGTGTTTTGTTTTAAGATTGTCATCGTAATACGGGTAAGGGGTTGTTGAATCATGCCTTCCACGCGCAGTAGTTCATCTCTGTGCAGAAAGAGGACCCGAGAAGAGTCATCTGGTCAGTGTGATGACTGTTCCCACATAAAGATGATAGCAGACTTGAAACGTCAAATCCTTGAACTTAACAAGTCACTGGATGTGGAGCACGAACAGAGGATTGAGTTTCTCCGTCAAAGAACTGAGTGGAGCGCGGGACGTGTGAAATGGGACGGAGAACCAACATCGGCGGGAGGAGACGTGATAGAGGATACAACGCTAAAAACCACTATCAACGGCTCGGGTGATACCAGCATGCACACGCTGCATGAACTTGAGTTGTGTAAACGGGAGCTGGAGGATACAAGAGAGGCACTCCAAGAAGCCTGTGAAGAACGAGAAGCCCTGAGAACTAAGTTGTCAGAGAGCCAGACTAGCAAGGCTGTGGAGGCCAAGGAAGCAGCAGGTGACACGGACAAGATCGAAGAGTCACACCCTCACTTAGATTGGGTAGGGAGACATTACCTTGCGGTGTCGATCCCGGAGGATCGCATGTTCAAACCAGGTCAGTCCGTCACTCCGGTCGGGGTGTTACAGAAGCTGTTTGAGATGAGGGTAGGCGATAAACTTGCGGTTGGGTTCAGTGTGCTGTTAGAGAATATAAACATCATGCTATCTCAACTGGAGCCCGAGTGGTACGCCAAACAGTTTGGGTTCTGTAGAGCCTACGCGCATGGCAACAAATACAGACTCACCGACAGGGTGGACACGGAAGACTTTGCGTGGCTGTTGTTCGAGTACGGAGCGCATGCTCCCTTGATTGAAGTGCTAGCAGGCCTCCAGAATATCCTACAAAGCACGGGAAAGGGAGGGGTGACCACCGCAGCTCTGTACACGAGCAAGAACATGTACAGCTCGTATGTGACACTGTTCAGAGACACGGTGTCAAGGGCCTATGAGGGGTTGATGCGTGTGCGCGAGAGAGCTCTGAGGGTGCGGAAGGCTCAAGGTGTTGTGTACGTGCCTCTCACAGCAGGCTTGGGTGGGGATCAGAGCGAATCTCAAGGAGGCTCCCACTCTGTCAGGAACAGAGTATTGCGCTCTGTACTGGAAGGGATCGAAGCCCCCGCTCACATCAGCAGCGCGGTGGCAAGCTCTGAGACAGACAGAATCTCGCGTGAAGATCCCCTTCGGTTGGAACAGTCACTGTCTGCGTTCATGAAACGTAGAGGTCTGGAGGATCAGGGTAAAGTTGGGAGGTCCTCTGGTCATCGGAGTAACCAGGAACACTTCCCCGTTAAGGCGGCGACCTCAAGTGTCGTACCAGGACCTCTTGAAAAGCGGGTGCTGTTCGATTCACCTTGGTCAACCGATCTACCCGCTCTGTAGCTTTTGTACAAGGACGAGAGTAGTAGGGAGATATATAGTTAGAGAGATACAGTTAGAGAGATATAGTCAACCATACGGACATGAGTGGGTCCTCTGAGCCACACAGAGATGAGCTACTGGCAAGGGAGCCTGAGAGCAGCAAGACACTGTGTCTGGAAGAAGATGACCTGAGAACAAAAGCAATGTTGGCAATGTCTAGATACTGTCAGGAACAATGGGTGAGAACAATGGTAAAGATGCACATGTCTCGAGGCGAGCGTATCAAACTGGCTCTGCTGAGCGGAGACGCTGGCTGTGGCAAGTCGTACGCTATATCACTGCTGGAGAAGAAGCTAAGGCTCATGAACATCAGTGTGGTTGTGAGTGCCATGACCAACAAGGCAGCGGGCACCCTGATGGAATCCTGCTCGCTGGACCAAGTCTACACATTCCACAAGATGATGGGGTTCAAAAAGGAACTGTTGAACGACAAGATGTCGCTCGAAGACTTTACTCGACTGTACTGCAAATTATACTGGAACGTGATGTCTCGCTTCAATACACTGCACCAGTCCGACTTGCCCCCTGAGCGGAACGAGGTGATCACACGACACTCGTGTAGACAACTGAGACCCGAATCGTGTGCTGTGTGTAGTAAGTTGTTCGAGCAGCTGAGGGTGGCTAGGAACCCAGGGGACCTGGCCCCCATGGAGAACGCTCCTCCGTTCCTGGGGGTGAACGTTCTGATCATAGACGAGTACGGCCTGCTGAACGTGGAGCTGCTAGAGAGGATGCTGTGCTGCCTTGCTCTCTTCTACGGAACCGGAAAGGGTCCTTTGATAATCTTCTCGGGCAGCGTCTCGCAATTGCAGCCTGTGGGATCTAATCTGCGCATTTGGGAAACGGAGCGGTTCGAAGGGCTCCTCTCGTCTTCGACTCCGCTCTTTGTCAACAGGCGGCAGTTCAAGGACCCCGGTTACGCTGAGGCGTTGACGTACCTTCAGTTCAACACGGTCACGGAAGAATCGCGTCGCATTTTCAGGAGCCTGGTGTCTGTCAGCGAGCTAGACATTATGGATCCCGAATACGAACCAGACAAGCTGCGGATCTTCCACCAGGATGAACAGCAGATGGCGTTCACGACGAGATACATGAACAAGGCGAAAGACAATGCCCGTGTGGGGGACAAGTTTCTCAGCGTCACTCGAACCCGGACGTCCTACAAAGGACCCAACGCTTGGTACGATGTGCTGAAGCAAGCTGCACAGACGCTGCCCAAGCTCTTTTCCGTGCCCAGATACCGCAAAGGGATCCTCCCCACGGAAAGAGACTATCTGAAGGTGGACAAGCTCTGGGTAGGTTGCAAGGTGCGAATGATCTGGCACATGGACTTCAACGGTATACAGGTTGCCAAAAGAAAGACAAGACCATCATATGCCTTGCCGGGTGGGCAGCAAACAGGGGAGGACCCGCAATCGCCTTCCGTGTCAGACACGGAAGGTGTAGTGGAGGGCATTCGTTTCAAGCCGGAAGGACAGTTCAACGAGTTCTACGTGAGAGGGGGGCTGACGGGAACCCTGTACAGGGTCGCACCTTCCAATTGGAATCACATGAACTGGACTGTGACCACGCACCCGTTGGCCTGTCTGTTGGCGATGAACACGTACGACTGCCAAGGCTGCACCGTGCACGGGCAAGTGCTCTACCACCCACCAAGGCATTTCTCCATGTCGCCGATAAAGCCCTCGGTGTACGTTGTGCTCACTAGGGTGGTGAAAAGAGAGGCTATACAAATGACAAACTGCAACTTTGCCGAGAACATAGGCACTGTCGACTTTTACAATGACAGACTGGTGGCTTACCGCAAGAGGGTGGAGATGAACTATTCATCTTGACACACCTATGCAATAAGCACCCAGCCCATAGCCATACACAAAGAGCCTTGGGTGAGGAGGGTTCATTTCAGCTGTCACCGTTGACATTACAACCACAACAGTAGCACATGAGGCAAGGAGATGAGCTGGGCTACTACGCTGCACAGGCTAACACTGGAAGAGTTGATATGCCTCACGTCATCAAAGTCTCTAAGTGAACTCACTAAAGACTACGATATGAAGCCTAATCCAGTTCAGCTGTTGATCAATAAGGAACGGTCCACGTGTGAGCTGGACAACAGTCTCATACCACCCAAAGCAAGTGCACAGGACGATCTCAATACTTACATCATTCTAAGGTGGTGTCCTTGGTTTTCCCAAACGTTCGGTGTGCTTTCGGATTCAAATCTTAACATGCTTACGGTCAGGCTGCTCAGGCTCAACAGTGAAGAAGCACCTATTCTCTTGGAGGTACTGACAGCGGTGTCGCTCGTGCTCAAGCAACCCAACGTACCGTACTCTCCAACCTGTCCAGATCCATCTCGAGCAGAGAGATTCATATTCTGCAGCTGAAAGCGTATTGCTGTGATAGCGCATAGTCTGACATATCCCACGGGACAAAAAGATCCACATCGCCTTAGACATCGACTATGTCGTCCACCAGAGTGCACAACCCTATTCGTACATACACACACAATCTCAGTGAACATAGGACCGCAACCACAGACATACCCTACGGATGCTACAAATACGAGTCGGCTAAGAACTACCTACCCGGTGGCCTGTTCCACTTTGTGAAAGATGCAGATTCGTACGTGCCGACGCTACACGGGCTGAGCGCGGACTCACTCGGAACCCTAAAAGAGGTGGCTGTGTGTGCCACCAGCAGCTCCATTGCAAATAGACCGTTCCTGAACACACCGCACCTGTACGAAGTGGAGCTCATCAACACGGGACACCAGTACATGAAGCAGGGAGACCGTTTCACAGTGCAGCTCCCTAACCGAGAGGACACGGCGGCTCAACGTGAGGTGAACCTCAATCTAGGTTACAATATGTCCGTGAACAAGGGCATATGGGGAGGACTGCTGGCTACCAGAAGAGTGAACTGTGAGGCAGGAGGAGACCCCGTGGAGGAGGTGATACAGGCTATTAAGCACGATCAGGATTTGGACATATTCCAACTCGTTTCACCTTACACACCCCAAAGTATACTGTCAATGATGACACTGGTGGCAAACGGGGCTGACTATCATGAAGTGCCTGATGTGATGAGAACCAGCGCAGCCGCAGCTGTCAACGAGGACTTTGACGCTGTTACCATTAGCAGCATCGTAGAGAATGACATTGTGAAACGGTTTCTTAGGACCGTGGTCATGCATGCAATGAACATCGTGGAAAGCGTGCAAGGATTCGCAGGAGGACAGGTGGTGCGAGCCTGCAATGGTTATAATTTCAGCGAAATCAAGACCGGTGACAGATTCATGGCCCAGCTGAACATGAACAGATGGCTCTTGTGAAAGACTCCATTGAAACCTAGATATGGACATTCCCTACTCTAGTTTGACTTTGTGTAGTAGACAGTTGCACCCTATCTTGTATTATAATTGTGACCTTGTGCCTAGGCACTCATTTGTATACCATGTTGTGTGTTGTATTATAATAACCGTTGACAAATAAAGTGACTTTAACCGTGTACCTGTGTTACATACTTTTATTTGTTTCACAAACACATACAAATTATACAGTTTCGCCTCAGCATCTAAACTAACATCACACCGAATGGTCAGGGGATTTCCTTTTCGGGTTGCGCTCTGGGTTCTCGAAGGACAGCTTCTTGCACTTTTTCATACCCTTCAGGATATCCTTATCCTGGATGTTGTGGCGTCTAGCGGGGTTAGCATGTTCAACTTTAGCATAGAGCATCTGAACCATGCTACATGTGTCTAGGGAATGGTCGAGTCTGTTGGATACACAGGCTGCGTTAGAGTCACCGGCAGCCCTTCTGGGGCTCACAGCCTGGCCAGTCACGATTGAGTTGTTAGAGCTATGGATGTTGACTGGTGGTTGTTGGCTCTTGGTGGCAGACTCAGCAGCAGGAGCAGGAGCACTCTCTTCCTTCCCACACGCAATTGCTGTCCACCATTGCTCGCAGCGCAGATCGCTACTCATATTGTGTGGTTCAACGGTCTTGTCTTTCGAAAGGGTTATCCACCATTTTTCCTCCTGAAGACGATCCATTCGCAGTTCGGATCTCGAGTCGTCTCCCTTGTTACTCAACTATGGCGCTGGTATGGAAACAGAGTCTAGCAAACCACAGGCCAATGTTCAATAATACCAGTATGCATAGGAGTACAGTAATACACTGATCCAGACGTTTATCCAGTGAACCAGAGTCACTTGCTATTGTCCTGACTTTGGGCTCTCCCTCCAGATCCGTGTTGACCATTGCGGTAGACCATATCCTATGCCACGTAGTGAGACTGGTTGCGTCTTTACTTAATACAAGAGAAATTGTCTTCAACCTAACATCATCGTGGTCGCTCTCATAGCTGCCCAGTAGAGCACGTAAGCGGGCGCACCGCAGAATAGGGGCGATGTGTACGACATGGGGACAATAGCCAGATGGGCCGTGTTGTAGAGGAGCAGCAATGCCACGAGAGTGCACCAGAAGACTGGAGGTGGGTTGTATTGGTCATAAGGGTGAAAAAGTATCTGCCCGCCATGTCTAAACGCTCGGTTGCTGTAGCGCACCTCGGGGCTGTCGACCTGAGACAGTCTCTCCTCCCTGTGCAAAGCCAGTGCCTCACCTTTGCTCGTGGTCGAGACAGCCGAGCACTGCAACTGCCTGGTCCTCTCGACTATGGTGTCCAGTTTAAGGCATACGTAAGATGTGACCGATTTCACAGCAGCAGCCAAGAAGATCAACTTGTACCCAGCTAGCCACATTGAGTTGATTGCCACCAGATCCCCAAGTGCCAAGTCGTAGGACAGGTAGACAATGGAAAATGAGACAAAGTATAACCGAGTCCCTTGGTAGGGTGACATGAGTTCAATTGGATCGAACTAGTCTGACGAAGCCAATTGTGTTAATCCAGACAAACACGAACGCTGTCCATTTTAGAATTGGGAACAGAGAGGGCCCTCGTCTGTCCGCGCATTCAATCCAAGAGACAAGGACCTCGGTACCACCGCAGACTTCGTAGTATAGCCAGGTGTAAATATAGGTGGCTAAGAAGAATATTGCCATGACCACTTTCTGGGAGACGGCTACACCAGCCATTGGGTCCACGATCACGATGGTGTCACTGGCACAGCTTCGTCTCTCCGAACTCAGGACGGTAAGAATGGAACCGCTCATCAAGGTGACGCACACCATGAGAGACCACAGGCTTCCGAGTACACCCCATGCAAAAAAGGTCAACAATCTCATAATGTGTAAAAGGATAGTGGCAGCAACCAGCAGGGTTGAGATAGCCTTGACTATGTTGGAAACTACTCGCTTGACACGCTGCACCTGCGCACAGGTCCGATTGAGCCAGCATACGATCGGAGGTAGGTAGAGGGGATGAACGTTTGTTGTCATCATAGTCCTGTTCAGAGAGGCGAACATGATCACGTCATGATCAGGTAAAAAGGTTCTGGGTAACATTGTATATGGTAGGTTAGAGCAGACGCGACACACCGTAAGGTATTGAGTCTACGTGTTTCATGCGTGTTGACAAAATCAATATTTGGGTCGCTAAGCTTGCTTTAGCACTCTAGCCGAGTCGCCTGTGTTACCCGACAGCGTGGTGCTTTCAAACTTGGAGACTGTTTCCTGCCCAATTGTAGTCATCCTATTGAACACGGTGTAGTTATAATATCTCCACTCACAGAACCCTTTGCACCTGAAGGTGTTCCCAGTCCTGTTACCTATATGTACGTAGTAGCAGTTTTGGCTGTTTCGCAGGTGGTCTTGCAGTGCGTCTTCGTTCGGGACCCAGACGAGACCTAGTGTCGCACCGGCTTCGTCTCCTAAAACTGTAACATTATTTCCCGTGGAGGGTACGGATTTCGCTATTAGGTATAGTTTCCCAGCGTGCATAGCATCCTCCCCGGGAACTGTGGTGTTTTCCACCTCGCCTGTGTGGTACACCGTGCCCGATGTGGATGCAATGGAGCCCACCAGCTGCAGAACCCGCCTGACCATTGACGGTTTTGACACGATAGAGTGTAGTACGAACCATAAATGGTCACTTACAATCGGTACGTTCTTAAGCGCGATCTCTGTCACGTTGGACACCAGGGTGATGCGACGCTGCCGTTGGGTCTGTCGGTCACCCAAGCCGTCGCTCCTGATCATATCGTGGAACTGTTGGAGCGACTTGTTCCACTCCGAGACAAATGTGTGGATCGGGATTGTGGGGATGTACAGTTCCTCGGTGCCTGTGTAGCTGTTTATACACCGTCTGGCTATCAGTGCGCTCCCCTTTGCGATGTAAGTGTTGTACAGGTCCACGATGGAAGAGTATTCTTCGGCTTGACAGACGATGGGCATCATTCTGACACACACGTCTCCGACTCCAGGACGGTGTTTGGTAGTCGAAGCGATCAGTTGAGAGGGTACGTGATTGAAGTCAAGATTACCCAGGGCTAGGTTGTTCCATTCACCCTTGTAGCCATTCAGCCCCGATACCAGCACCTGGTTATCGCTGCGGTCATCAGTCACCAAGTTCCTCCGTGCGGAAATTGGCTGGGCTAGGACCACTGTCAGAGGTTGTTTGTTGAGCATGAAACAGATGGACCTCTGCCTGGTCATAGTAGCATACGGTATAGTCTCGATGGTCGAGTGTCAGATTGTTGTAGACTGTTGGAAGGTGTGTGTCGTTAGTGGCTTGCTTACTGGCGTGTAAACAGTTTATCATCATAACCCATTCCCAGTAGATCAACTGCCATGACAAGGTATAAAAGGAAACAAACACTTTACACCCAAGGATGTTTTGTAAGACTTTATTTCGATTATGGGATACATCAAGACATATAATAGAAACAATTTCAAAGGATGTACAAAACAAGTAGTATACTCCCCAATATGGTACCGTACACTGTCTGGCTAATGCAATATGGAGATATATTCTATATCTTGGTGACAACAGCCGAGATAAAATCAGCCACCGAGGTGGAATTGTTAAGGCCTCCTCTTCCACCAGAGGGTACCGAGTACCCGGCTTGTTGTTTGTTTATCACTGCCATAGTCGCCTGATGTGCTGGGGGCTGAGACTGTTGGCTGTTGACTGACGAGGTTGTTGCTGTCGTCATCTCTTCCGTGTCCATGGTGACCATGTCACAGCTCTCCTCGCTTGAGCCGATGTTGCCACGCTTTGAGATCTGCTTCGTGAGTTCGCGTAGTTCGTTCATCAATTTAGAGACATCACCAGGATCGTGGTCATCATCCTTGGCTTGTTTGCGCGCACGCTTATACGGAGTGTCTCTCGCTAAACTCTGCAATGTATCCATACTGGACTGGTTAGATGTGGCCTCCTGTGACACCGAACTGCGCTGCTGTTCTACAAGTACGTCTCTTATGCTGGACTTTATCGACTCTATCATCTTCTCTTGCTCTTTCTGGGAGATTGCCTGTCTCTCAGATTCTTCCTTGTTGTACTCCATGGCTATCTTCCTCCTTTGCTCCTCAGTCATAGTCCCGTACTGAACAGATTTCCCACCAAGATTAGGTGAACCGCTCGGGTTGTACATAGTCTCCCCCCTGTAGAACCCTTGCCCCGTCTGCTGCTGCTGCTGCTGGGCTTGAGGTTGGGTAAAATTCTGAAGTGCGGGGACCAAATGCATGAAACTCTGGAGAGCTTGGAGTTGTGCTTGCGACTGCTGATATGGTTGATTCTGAGGCAGAGCCGGCTGAGGGAGATTCGGCTGCTGCTGCTGCTGCAAAATCTTGATCAGATTATCTATTTGGGTCTGAGTAACGGCCATTGTATCTTCCATCTGTTTGTGATCAGGCGCTAGCGTATCTCCTGTAGGGTATGTCACTCCCCTGTTAGTATCTTCGTCAGTAGGTTTAATACCAGCGCAGAGTTTAGTTTTCACCCCAGTGCGTTGGGTGAAATCATTTGCTCCTTGCATCGTGAACAATGTGTCCGGATCGTCAGGACATGTCAGGCTCTGAGTTAGTACGGTATACTGAACCTTGATGGCCTCTAACAGATCCTTCAGCGCTCGCACCTCGGCAGCTTGGTGTAGCACAGCCTTCCTTAGGGAGATAACTGTCTCCGTCATAGTCTGGCCCTGTGAGCTCTCGTCCAATGCGTCTGAGGCTGTTACGGTCGAACCACATACAACCGGCGCCGTATCCTTCGAGTCGATGCCCGCGTCGAGAGCCGAGTCCTTCAGTGTGGAGAATCCCATCCTGGTCATTGTCTGGGTCAGATATTGCCCTGTCACCATGGTGCAAAAGCAGCCCGGTCTCATGGGCACAGAAACTAAACTACACTCTTCCGTTATGGGGCCGCTCTTGTTATCTCCCACTGTGCCTAAGCTGAAGGCGATACTCATCTCGGGATTCAATACGCAATTGGTGTACTCTGTGTCATCGCACGCCACACAGCAGTACAGGTAGGTTTTGTCCACTGACCTACTGTGCACGTGCCAGTAACACTTAACGCGACCAATGTCCTTTTTGACCTTGTGTAGAAATACAGCCTTTCCGGGTTGAGGCTGACACGCTCCAGAGTAAGCCATGTCGTTGCTCACAATGAAATCTTTCCTCGACTCTGGGTAATTCTCACCCTGAGACACTCCATACACGCTACACACCCCAACGAGAAACTTGTCACTCTGACTAGAAACAATAGTAGCCATGGCCTCTGTGTAATCGGCATCGTTGGTGCCGTAGCACTCTGCGCAGAAGATCGGCACAAATAGAGACGGGTCGGAATGCAGAGGCCCTTCGGGGTACTCGCCTCTATCTGCATAGTCGACTAGGGTCATGCTGGTAATGTTTACCACAGCTCTCTTGTTGTCCTGGGTTGACACTTTCACAAATGCGCACATGTCTTTCTGGCAGAACACGGGGCCTATCCTAGACCCCTGGCTCACCAAGGGTCTTATCTCGCTGGGGGACATTGCAGAGGAGGCGAAGATCTAGACTTCTGTCACCTGTCTCGGTTACTGCGAACCCGACTGACAACGGTCCACCTTGGTGTTGAAGATGAGATTGTCTCCCCAGACAAAGTCCTTGTCAAACTCGACAAGTTTCCGGAGCGCGAGACTAGAAATGTGTGTCACGGTCTCAACTGTGCAATAGGGAGGTGTACAGGTTACAGGGAAGCTGTGCCTTTCGCTCTTGGTTTGGGTACGCGTCAGCTCGAATATCAGTTCAGATAGCCTCATAGAGTCCGACAAGGACATTTGGAACATGCCACGTAAGTAGGCTCTAGTCCTGCCTTCGTCAACATCGCTCTCTTTAACAGGTGTAGACGAAGCGCCTTTGCACCATTTACAATGTGCACTGTTTACTATGACAATTACGTGTTTGGAACTGACACGGAATAAACAGTGGCCATCCCACAGTGAGCTGCAACACGACCCTATAAGCCCTCCTGCCACAGTGCATTTATCACTTTCGATAAATCCAGCCACATCCAGGTATAAGTCTCCGTTTTTACCAACAGCGGAAGATGGCAGAACGGGCTTCCTCTTCACCTTCTTGCTCTTCCTCGCCTTCTGGGTGTTATCCTCAGCAACTTCCATCATCGACCGAGGGTGGTCGAGTCAGCCTCCCGGAGAGAGGAAAACTGAATAAGAGGGTAAGGGTTAGACCCGAACGGGATGACGCTAACACACAACCTCAGACTAAGAGGCGAACGACAACTGCCTGCTACAGTCACCATCAGGCTACCCCGGGTGAGATGCGAGCATCGGTTTCTATTAGTAACCCTAACATGCCTCGCGATGGCTATTCAGAGTCCTCAGAGGATGGGGCCCCGAACGACGGTTCGTCTGACACGAGACCTGCATCGAAGAGAGGATATTCTTCCGATATGGCAGCGGACGCTATATTCCACATGTTTCCTGAGCCCGCCGAGCAACAGGATCAGGAGCTGTACAAGCTCAGCGAGAATGACCGCTTCTTACAGAAACAATACCCTATGCTGTATATGAACCTCAACGCTAGCGAGCATCCCGCCATAGTCGAAGTGCAGTACGACAACGAGGGTATCGGTTGTCCCGTGTGCGAATTAGACAAGAACACATTGGACTCCATCAAAGTGCTGAAGTCCCATGAGGTGAAAGGTTACCTCGACTCTTACAACCACAAGTTCACAGAGCAACAAGTCAACATTCATCTAGGCCACACCATGAGGGATGACAATGTCATAGATGTGATACAGAACATGTCCGTGGACCTGATTGGCAAATCGTACTCGCTAGCCAATGCCGCTTCTCTACGCATCATGAACCGCATCACCACTCACATGGGTAGACCGCTTTTCGTTCCGGACCACGACGTGGCTAAGGTTCACAATGATGCCGTTAAACAGTTCATTGGTCTTGCGTCTACATGTCAAGCCTTGATGAAATACAAGCACACCGACAATGACAGGGTTCCAGCTCCTAATCCTCTGTTATAACCCTTTCAGCAATAATAAGGTACTATATATAACCTTACCATATCACAGTGTGACTGACTGTGTTATCCTAATTTAGTCTATGCATCACAAAGACTTGACATTTTATTCTGCCTCGAGCCCTTCACCGCAACCCCAAATAGCACCATGAGGCTTCTGCTAGTGATCTCACTGTCATGGCTCTCATACCTAATCTGCTCCCCCGTCAAAAACAACGTCAAAAACAACGATCCTTACGGATATGCTCCTTACGTTTGGATTACGGCCATCACATGCAACAGCCAGACAGGCTGGTGTCAGGGTAGGAGCCAAAGCGGCTTTGCTTTAAATGTCAACAACTACACAAGAACTAGAGACATGTGCACACACTACTGCCCGGGGAGGATCTTCGCCCACTGGAGACCCTTCGGGGACTCGGTGGGCGATCTCGACAGGTACCGAGCCGAAGGGTCCATACTTGGTGCCTATGTTAGGAGGTTGGACAGGACCTCCTGTCTAGTGATCCCAGGAGGGTTCAATTGTTCAGACCGTGTTGTGGCAAACACCCCGTTGAATAAGATTTCAATTCTACTCCACGCCACACCTGCTAACAGAGACTATTACTTTGGCAAGGACCCCATGGCTGACTGCGGGCCAGATCCTCAGTGCTCAGCTTACAAGCTGTTGAGAAGGACGCTACACGCCCCCGATGCAAGCAGAATATGGCCAGAGACAGATGAGGTCCTTACTATCCGGAACTCTCATTACGCCTGTGTTCTCACCTACGTAGGCCTCGGGGACGTCGAGTCGATAGGTACATGTTACGCTCAACTGGGGGAAAATTGTTTTCATTCAAAAGGCAACAGGTTCTGCATAGCCAATTCCAGAGCACCTGGTGTGGGTATAACCAACGCAGATAGTGCCGCATCGGCGCCGATTGCAATCTGCGAGCTCTCGAGTGCGGCGAGTCTAAAGCATCGCGACCCCGCGTACATCCCCACTGCGACAGAGATCAGGGACTTTCTCACACCCTCCTCTTGCGATGCCACTATCCTCTCTCTGGACCGAGCCGTTTACAGGTCAAACTATCTATCGGTACAGCTCGACGTACCCACGTTCTACACAGTGGCAGAAGCGGGCCAAGTAATCATGAAGGTTATATTTGACGAGTGCCTCATTCCGATAGCATCCACAAGCCGAGATCTGACCAAGGTCGTGAGTACCGTAGCAGAAACGCTAGCCAAGGTACGAGTGTCCACGCACTCGACCGCTATCATGCTGGACGCTACTGACTGGGGTACGACTGAGTGCCAGGGGGTAAAATGGAAAGGCTCTAATTTCACCAGGGTTGCAGCAGAGCTCTCATCAGCCCTCATCAGAGAGGGGGTGGTGAAACTATTCCTCAGGCTGCCCAGATCCCACAAGCTGTTGAGCACCATAGACCTCTTGCAGCTGGGCTCGTTCGATGCTTTCATCACACCCCAGGGGTTGGTTGACATGGATAAACCTGGCCGCTGTCAGAACATGTGGGCGCCCGGGAGCGGAGACGACACCTCGAAGGGGGTTATGGCGTACCTCTTGACTATGCTAAGGCAACAAGTCAGGGCCAACAAGATAATCTTCACACTGTCTCTTACAGGGGGACTGAAGATTAGGCCGCTGGAAAATAGGGATTCTCAGCATACCGAGATAAAGGGCAATCTATCTTTGGCTGACATGGAAACGAACACCGTGTTAAACTGTGAAGAGAACCTAAGCACCAAGTGCTGCTCCGGGTCCAGTGCAACTCTGTGGGCTAGGAACCTGATGGTGAACATCACCGTGACCACTACTTCATTCGAGATGCTCAAGCGGTTTCCCGAGCTGGTAGCGGTCGCGTTCGGTGTAAACCAGTTTGTGATATCCCCGATTGATTCCGATTTCAAACGAGGCGTTCGATCCGACACCCCGGCGATACTGGGTATCACATCGGCGGTGCACAGGCTCAGGGACTGGAAGAGGCAGCAGATGGCGGCAGGCATATCTACTGTCCCAGCAAAGTCTAGCGACAGAAACAGGCGCTCCGCTTCTGATGTCAACAACCCCGGGGTGATGAAGTTGGACGACGTCCTCATCCACATCCCCGAAAGCCAATACAAGGACCCGGCCTCTGGTTCAAAGAACTGTCTCGACCCCCAGTACAACATAGGGTTGAGTAGCACGATTGTGTGTCCCGGGCTCATAGTCGCTCACGGGGCTTTGGGTATATTCAAGGAGCCCCACAAGGAGCTCTACAGCACCAGCTACGATAAAATCTACATAGCCGATTTGTACAAGCTCGAGTCGTGCACCCCGGGAGAACCCAGCAAGAAGGCCGCTATCTCCACGACACCTCCTCAGGTCGCAGTGAACATCAACACATTTATCCCCACGACAGATCTTAACCACTATATGGTAGGCATCCTGGATTTGGTACGCGTTGTCGAGTACGCGCCTCCCGTGAACAAGGTGTGCACCGCATACAACACGGGGGACATCACACACAGTATGAACTTAGTGTGGGTGGACGACGGTTATACTGTGGACAAACCTGTGGTTGAAGCCGAACATGGTGTGATGGTGAAACCCGTAGAAGCTCTGTATTTTGTCTCCAACTTCACCCCGGGCATAGACTACATCAACCTGAATGTGAGTTGCGTCAATTACGACGTGAGCTCCCTGCGGCCCTGTCTGATTGCCATATGCGGCGGAGACAACAGTTGCAGGAAGGACTACGGGAGGCTCTGCAACTCGGCGCACGAGATCATCAACGACGCTCGCAGGGCCGGGGAGCTGATGAGGGAAGGACTCGAGGAGCTAGCTGTACAGGAGAAGAAGGCTAGGATGTACGAGCTGCCTGACAACGCTCCCTTCCCCTGGCTTGACAAACCACAGAGAGGCAGCGCTAGGCCCAAGAGGTTTATTGGTATCGTGACAGGATCAACCGCCTTAGGTTTGGCGTGGCACATTTCTAATAGGGTCAACGCATTGGAGGAGCAAATGGACACACATAAGAACTCATACGTTTTCGTGTCGAATACCTTAGTGGAAGTGAGCAACAAGCTCGACTCCAACATAGCCCTAGTCAATGGTAGGATCGAGGACCAGGAGAAGAAGATACAGAAGAATAACGACATCGTCAACAGCAACTTTGCCATGCTGAGGGACGCGATGATGAGGAACACGGAGGCCGCTTTGCGTGACACCAACGTCAAGTTCTCAGTCATGGCCAGTTATCAAATGTGGTATGCTCAAATGCAGAGCGTCACCCATCAGATGATGCAGGCCGCCATGCACACCAAGTTCATGACCAGAGGAGTGGAAAATTGTCTGAGGCAGATAGCATCGAAGCGCTCAGGCAGCTGCCCCAGTGGCATGGCAATCATGCAGGAGCACCCAGGCCTGTCCGAGTTTCCCACCGTCGGCACAGCCCTGTACAAAGACAGAAAGCTTTTCATAGCACACTCTATCCCGGGGACCGTTAAGAAGACCGTAGTAAGAGGGATCATACCCATGCCCAAGATGAGCACGGACGGAGTCCCTTGTTGGCCAGACTACAAAGTGTGGTTGATAGATGGCAAGTATTACGAACCGTCCGACTGTTATGGCAAGTACTGTCACAAACCCGAGCTTCACGTGAGGTACCTGAGATGCGTTAAGGACCCAGGTGAATGCAAAACAGTATGCTCCCCTTGTCACCGAGGTATTTGTTACCAGGACAAGAAAGTCACTTGGATGGAGGGTTCTGCCTCCATAGAGATCGAGTCTCCTCCGCTAAAACCCTTCTCAAGGCCGCACATATCGGACGGACCCATGTCTTTCTCAGAGCTAGTGAAAGAAAGCATTCCAGACATGTCAGAGCTTGAGTTGCTGCGTGCCATAAACACCAGCGTAAAGCTCCTGGACGTGAGAGGCGACCTGGATAATATAACAAGAAACCTACAAGAGTTTGACAAGCGGTATGATGAGATTACGGCTAGCAGGGTAACGTTCGGAGGTTGGCTTTCAGGATTTGCCAGTGATACGGCCCTATGGACATCTGTAGCTATTCTAATGACGTGGTCCACGGCTCTATCATTTGGGATCGGGTACATGTTTTTCTTTGGTGGAGGAGGTGGTGGTGGAGGTGGTTTACCGAACCTAACAAAGATGAGGTATAAAATGTTATAGACACCAACACCCTTGTATATATGTATATAACCTGGACATCTCATTGTCCCTTTGCCTGTCGATACTTGAATAAATCTCCTAAAGACTCTGTGTCCTTGTGATTGTGTCTTTTATTATATGATAGTAGGATGGTGGGTAACACAGATAGCAACATTGATTTCAAACACGCTTTTTTCGTTAAACATCTTTATTACACGTTATTCATTTCACTTTAACACAATGGACAAAGATAAACTGCAAACTGTCTACACATTTCAAGTTCGACCCTTAGTTTATACAATTGGCCCAATAGTTCACCCACTCAAAGTTTCACTAGAAGACCTGTACAATGGAAGACTTTATTTTATATTTATACTTTATTTCTGTACAGCTCACATGCGGTCACAGGCGATCTCTATTCAGATCGGAAAGTCATTGAAACACTACAACAATCTTGGTGTGGATATCATGCCTATCTCCTGATCGTCCGTAACTGACTGGCATCAGTAACACTGCCACAGTCCCGGACGCGACAACTCCTCCGCCTGAGCGCAACACAACCGATGCGTCCCCCCTCGAGATAACCAAATCGGCACGTTCAACAATTGCCAGGTCTGGTTGCTTCTCAGGGATCACCATCTCTTTCGGTGGCTGGAACCATTCGTTCGAGTGTTCCCCAAAGAACCAGCCCCCGGGGTAGACTGACATACATTTGTTCAAGCGAATGTAGAGGTCAATGATCATGGAACCCTTGACATGTATGTCGCGAATACCCCCGTTGACATCAGGTTCGATCTTGGTATAGCCGATTCTGGTCATAGTCAGGTCTTCCGTGTCTTCTTTCTCTTGGGCTAGTATAAAATTAGGAGCCAGGACCAGTACACCGTGTGAGCTAACGGCAGGGTCATCTTTATCGGTATAAACAACCAGGGCGCCATTAGCCTCTGTGTCATAGTGTAAACCCAGGCCCTCTCCGATGTCTTGCTCAAATTTAGCCAAGGCTCCCCTGGAAATGAACACTCTGCCCTTTGATGTTACATGTTCATAGTCCCCGAAACGAACACTGGTGCCATCTCTGGATATGACAACATCGGTGTTGGATGATTCCTTCTGGTCACCTGGGGTAGACTGGTAGCGTTGTGTTCTGCGCAGGTTTGGATGGATTACATTTGTGAAATCCCCTTCAATTTTCATATTCTCGTAACGATCTGACACAACCGAACCCTCCTTGTTGTTCCCGTTGTCGATTACTACATCCATGGACACTGAGCCATCATAGACAGTCCGCTTGGCCTGATCACATTCATAACATATAGTTGTGTGAGACATGGTTATAGTCCACTGTGTGTTGACAATCTCTACTGCTATGGGATCCTAAGGATCCAACAGTGTTAAGCATACAGTGAGTGAGTGAGTGAGTGAGCTCTCTTGATCACATTTATACAAAGGTAATAGCCAACCAAGCCTCTCTAACATAGGCTACAATATCCACCCGTGGGCTGACTATCACATACACACACAGACAACATAATAAAGCTCCGGCCGGACACATGAGCCATGCTGTGATAGATAGGATTAGTCTCGGTTGGACATTTGAACTTGGGTTGGAAACAGGAGCCATGGCCCTGTTGTAAACATGAGCCACGGTCGGACGTTTCGATCCTGTCTCGATTTTAAACGTGAGCCAACAAGTTTTTCAAAGTGCCAAGTCGACACTGGAGCCCCGTGGCCTCACAAAACAGGCGACGCCTGGGCTCATCAGGGCTCGGCGACCGTCGGACGTTTCGATCCTGTCTCGATTTTAAACGTGAGCCAACAAGTTTTTCAAAGTGCCAAGTCGACACTGGAGCCCCGTGGCCTCACAAAACAGGCGACGCCTGGGCTCATCAGGGCTCGGCGACCGTCGGACGTTTCGATCCTGTCTCGATTTTAAACGTGAGCCAACAAGTTTTTCAAAGTGCCAAGTCGACACTGGAGCCCCGTGGCCTCACAAAACAGGCGACGCCTGGGCTCATCAGGGCTCGGCGACCGTCGGACGTTTCGATCCTGTCTCGATTTTAAACGTGAGCCAACAAGTTTTTCAAAGTGCCAAGTCGACACTGGAGCCCCGTGGCCTCACAAAACAGGCGACGCCTGGGCTCATCAGGGCTCGGCGACCGTCGGACGTTTCGATCCTGTCTCGATTTTAAACGTGAGCCAACAAGTTTTTCAAAGTGCCAAGTCGACACTGGAGCCCCGTGGCCTCACAAAACAGGCGACGCCTGGGCTCATCAGGGCTCGGCGACCGTCGGACGTTTCGATCCTGTCTCGATTTTAAACGTGAGCCAACAAGTTTTTCAAAGTGCCAAGTCGACACTGGAGCCCCGTGGCCTCACAAAACAGGCGACGCCTGGGCTCATCAGGGCTCGGCGACCGTCGGACGTTTCGATCCTGTCTCGATTTTAAACGTGAGCCAACAAGTTTTTCAAAGTGCCAAGTCGACACTGGAGCCCCGTGGCCTCACAAAACAGGCGACGCCTGGGCTCATCAGGGCTCGGCGACCGTCGGACGTTTCGATCCTGTCTCGATTTTAAACGTGAGCCAACAAGTTTTTCAAAGTGCCAAGTCGACACTGGAGCCCCGTGGCCTCACAAAACAGGCGACGCCTGGGCTCATCAGGGCTCGGCGACCGTCGGACGTTTCGATCCTGTCTCGATTTTAAACGTGAGCCAACAAGTTTTTCAAAGTGCCAAGTCGACACTGGAGCCCCGTGGCCTCACAAAACAGGCGACGCCTGGGCTCATCAGGGCTCGGCGACCGTCGGACGTTTCGATCCTGTCTCGATTTTAAACGTGAGCCAACAAGTTTTTCAAAGTGCCAAGTCGACACTGGAGCCCCGTGGCCTCACAAAACAGGCGACGCCTGGGCTCATCAGGGCTCGGCGACCGTCGGACGTTTCGATCCTGTCTCGATTTTAAACGTGAGCCAACAAGTTTTTCAAAGTGCCAAGTCGACACTGGAGCCCCGTGGCCTCACAAAACAGGCGACGCCTGGGCTCATCAGGGCTCGGCGACCGTCGGACGTTTCGATCCTGTCTCGATTTTAAACGTGAGCCAACAAGTTTTTCAAAGTGCCAAGTCGACACTGGAGCCCCGTGGCCTCACAAAACAGGCGACGCCTGGGCTCATCAGGGCTCGGCGACCGTCGGACGTTTCGATCCTGTCTCGATTTTAAACGTGAGCCAACAAGTTTTTCAAAGTGCCAAGTCGACACTGGAGCCCCGTGGCCTCACAAAACAGGCGACGCCTGGGCTCATCAGGGCTCGGCGACCGTCGGACGTTTCGATCCTGTCTCGATTTTAAACGTGAGCCAACAAGTTTTTCAAAGTGCCAAGTCGACACTGGAGCCCCGTGGCCTCACAAAACAGGCGACGCCTGGGCTCATCAGGGCTCGGCGACCGTCGGACGTTTCGATCCTGTCTCGATTTTAAACGTGAGCCAACAAGTTTTTCAAAGTGCCAAGTCGACACTGGAGCCCCGTGGCCTCACAAAACAGGCGACGCCTGGGCTCATCAGGGCTCGGCGACCGTCGGACGTTTCGATCCTGTCTCGATTTTAAACGTGAGCCAACAAGTTTTTCAAAGTGCCAAGTCGACACTGGAGCCCCGTGGCCTCACAAAACAGGCGACGCCTGGGCTCATCAGGGCTCGGCGACCGTCGGACGTTTCGATCCTGTCTCGATTTTAAACGTGAGCCAACAAGTTTTTCAAAGTGCCAAGTCGACACTGGAGCCCCGTGGCCTCACAAAACAGGCGACGCCTGGGCTCATCAGGGCTCGGCGACCGTCGGACGTTTCGATCCTGTCTCGATTTTAAACGTGAGCCAACAAGTTTTTCAAAGTGCCAAGTCGACACTGGAGCCCCGTGGCCTCACAAAACAGGCGACGCCTGGGCTCATCAGGGCTCGGCGACCGTCGGACGTTTCGATCCTGTCTCGATTTTAAACGTGAGCCAACAAGTTTTTCAAAGTGCCAAGTCGACACTGGAGCCCCGTGGCCTCACAAAACAGGCGACGCCTGGGCTCATCAGGGCTCGGCGACCGTCGGACGTTTCGATCCTGTCTCGATTTTAAACGTGAGCCAACAAGTTTTTCAAAGTGCCAAGTCGACACTGGAGCCCCGTGGCCTCACAAAACAGGCGACGCCTGGGCTCATCAGGGCTCGGCGACCGTCGGACGTTTCGATCCTGTCTCGATTTTAAACGTGAGCCAACAAGTTTTTCAAAGTGCCAAGTCGACACTGGAGCCCCGTGGCCTCACAAAACAGGCGACGCCTGGGCTCATCAGGGCTCGGCGACCGTCGGACGTTTCGATCCTGTCTCGATTTTAAACGTGAGCCAACAAGTTTTTCAAAGTGCCAAGTCGACACTGGAGCCCCGTGGCCTCACAAAACAGGCGACGCCTGGGCTCATCAGGGCTCGGCGACCGTCGGACGTTTCGATCCTGTCTCGATTTTAAACGTGAGCCAACAAGTTTTTCAAAGTGCCAAGTCGACACTGGAGCCCCGTGGCCTCACAAAACAGGCGACGCCTGGGCTCATCAGGGCTCGGCGACCGTCGGACGTTTCGATCCTGTCTCGATTTTAAACGTGAGCCAACAAGTTTTTCAAAGTGCCAAGTCGACACTGGAGCCCCGTGGCCTCACAAAACAGGCGACGCCTGGGCTCATCAGGGCTCGGCGACCGTCGGACGTTTCGATCCTGTCTCGATTTTAAACGTGAGCCAACAAGTTTTTCAAAGTGCCAAGTCGACACTGGAGCCCCGTGGCCTCACAAAACAGGCGACGCCTGGGCTCATCAGGGCTCGGCGACCGTCGGACGTTTCGATCCTGTCTCGATTTTAAACGTGAGCCAACAAGTTTTTCAAAGTGCCAAGTCGACACTGGAGCCCCGTGGCCTCACAAAACAGGCGACGCCTGGGCTCATCAGGGCTCGGCGACCGTCGGACGTTTCGATCCTGTCTCGATTTTAAACGTGAGCCAACAAGTTTTTCAAAGTGCCAAGTCGACACTGGAGCCCCGTGGCCTCACAAAACAGGCGACGCCTGGGCTCATCAGGGCTCGGCGACCGTCGGACGTTTCGATCCTGTCTCGATTTTAAACGTGAGCCAACAAGTTTTTCAAAGTGCCAAGTCGACACTGGAGCCCCGTGGCCTCACAAAACAGGCGACGCCTGGGCTCATCAGGGCTCGGCGACCGTCGGACGTTTCGATCCTGTCTCGATTTTAAACGTGAGCCAACAAGTTTTTCAAAGTGCCAAGTCGACACTGGAGCCCCGTGGCCTCACAAAACAGGCGACGCCTGGGCTCATCAGGGCTCGGCGACCGTCGGACGTTTCGATCCTGTCTCGATTTTAAACGTGAGCCAACAAGTTTTTCAAAGTGCCAAGTCGACACTGGAGCCCCGTGGCCTCACAAAACAGGCGACGCCTGGGCTCATCAGGGCTCGGCGACCGTCGGACGTTTCGATCCTGTCTCGATTTTAAACGTGAGCCAACAAGTTTTTCAAAGTGCCAAGTCGACACTGGAGCCCCGTGGCCTCACAAAACAGGCGACGCCTGGGCTCATCAGGGCTCGGCGACCGTCGGACGTTTCGATCCTGTCTCGATTTTAAACGTGAGCCAACAAGTTTTTCAAAGTGCCAAGTCGACACTGGAGCCCCGTGGCCTCACAAAACAGGCGACGCCTGGGCTCATCAGGGCTCGGCGACCGTCGGACGTTTCGATCCTGTCTCGATTTTAAACGTGAGCCAACAAGTTTTTCAAAGTGCCAAGTCGACACTGGAGCCCCGTGGCCTCACAAAACAGGCGACGCCTGGGCTCATCAGGGCTCGGCGACCGTCGGACGTTTCGATCCTGTCTCGATTTTAAACGTGAGCCAACAAGTTTTTCAAAGTGCCAAGTCGACACTGGAGCCCCGTGGCCTCACAAAACAGGCGACGCCTGGGCTCATCAGGGCTCGGCGACCGTCGGACGTTTCGATCCTGTCTCGATTTTAAACGTGAGCCAACAAGTTTTTCAAAGTGCCAAGTCGACACTGGAGCCCCGTGGCCTCACAAAACAGGCGACGCCTGGGCTCATCAGGGCTCGGCGACCGTCGGACGTTTCGATCCTGTCTCGATTTTAAACGTGAGCCAACAAGTTTTTCAAAGTGCCAAGTCGACACTGGAGCCCCGTGGCCTCACAAAACAGGCGACGCCTGGGCTCATCAGGGCTCGGCGACCGTCGGACGTTTCGATCCTGTCTCGATTTTAAACGTGAGCCAACAAGTTTTTCAAAGTGCCAAGTCGACACTGGAGCCCCGTGGCCTCACAAAACAGGCGACGCCTGGGCTCATCAGGGCTCGGCGACCGTCGGACGTTTCGATCCTGTCTCGATTTTAAACGTGAGCCAACAAGTTTTTCAAAGTGCCAAGTCGACACTGGAGCCCCGTGGCCTCACAAAACAGGCGACGCCTGGGCTCATCAGGGCTCGGCGACCGTCGGACGTTTCGATCCTGTCTCGATTTTAAACGTGAGCCAACAAGTTTTTCAAAGTGCCAAGTCGACACTGGAGCCCCGTGGCCTCACAAAACAGGCGACGCCTGGGCTCATCAGGGCTCGGCGACCGTCGGACGTTTCGATCCTGTCTCGATTTTAAACGTGAGCCAACAAGTTTTTCAAAGTGCCAAGTCGACACTGGAGCCCCGTGGCCTCACAAAACAGGCGACGCCTGGGCTCATCAGGGCTCGGCGACCGTCGGACGTTTCGATCCTGTCTCGATTTTAAACGTGAGCCAACAAGTTTTTCAAAGTGCCAAGTCGACACTGGAGCCCCGTGGCCTCACAAAACAGGCGACGCCTGGGCTCATCAGGGCTCGGCGACCGTCGGACGTTTCGATCCTGTCTCGATTTTAAACGTGAGCCAACAAGTTTTTCAAAGTGCCAAGTCGACACTGGAGCCCCGTGGCCTCACAAAACAGGCGACGCCTGGGCTCATCAGGGCTCGGCGACCGTCGGACGTTTCGATCCTGTCTCGATTTTAAACGTGAGCCAACAAGTTTTTCAAAGTGCCAAGTCGACACTGGAGCCCCGTGGCCTCACAAAACAGGCGACGCCTGGGCTCATCAGGGCTCGGCGACCGTCGGACGTTTCGATCCTGTCTCGATTTTAAACGTGAGCCAACAAGTTTTTCAAAGTGCCAAGTCGACACTGGAGCCCCGTGGCCTCACAAAACAGGCGACGCCTGGGCTCATCAGGGCTCGGCGACCGTCGGACGTTTCGATCCTGTCTCGATTTTAAACGTGAGCCAACAAGTTTTTCAAAGTGCCAAGTCGACACTGGAGCCCCGTGGCCTCACAAAACAGGCGACGCCTGGGCTCATCAGGGCTCGGCGACCGTCGGACGTTTCGATCCTGTCTCGATTTTAAACGTGAGCCAACAAGTTTTTCAAAGTGCCAAGTCGACACTGGAGCCCCGTGGCCTCACAAAACAGGCGACGCCTGGGCTCATCAGGGCTCGGCGACCGTCGGACGTTTCGATCCTGTCTCGATTTTAAACGTGAGCCAACAAGTTTTTCAAAGTGCCAAGTCGACACTGGAGCCCCGTGGCCTCACAAAACAGGCGACGCCTGGGCTCATCAGGGCTCGGCGACCGTCGGACGTTTCGATCCTGTCTCGATTTTAAACGTGAGCCAACAAGTTTTTCAAAGTGCCAAGTCGACACTGGAGCCCCGTGGCCTCACAAAACAGGCGACGCCTGGGCTCATCAGGGCTCGGCGACCGTCGGACGTTTCGATCCTGTCTCGATTTTAAACGTGAGCCAACAAGTTTTTCAAAGTGCCAAGTCGACACTGGAGCCCCGTGGCCTCACAAAACAGGCGACGCCTGGGCTCATCAGGGCTCGGCGACCGTCGGACGTTTCGATCCTGTCTCGATTTTAAACGTGAGCCAACAAGTTTTTCAAAGTGCCAAGTCGACACTGGAGCCCCGTGGCCTCACAAAACAGGCGACGCCTGGGCTCATCAGGGCTCGGCGACCGTCGGACGTTTCGATCCTGTCTCGATTTTAAACGTGAGCCAACAAGTTTTTCAAAGTGCCAAGTCGACACTGGAGCCCCGTGGCCTCACAAAACAGGCGACGCCTGGGCTCATCAGGGCTCGGCGACCGTCGGACGTTTCGATCCTGTCTCGATTTTAAACGTGAGCCAACAAGTTTTTCAAAGTGCCAAGTCGACACTGGAGCCCCGTGGCCTCACAAAACAGGCGACGCCTGGGCTCATCAGGGCTCGGCGACCGTCGGACGTTTCGATCCTGTCTCGATTTTAAACGTGAGCCAACAAGTTTTTCAAAGTGCCAAGTCGACACTGGAGCCCCGTGGCCTCACAAAACAGGCGACGCCTGGGCTCATCAGGGCTCGGCGACCGTCGGACGTTTCGATCCTGTCTCGATTTTAAACGTGAGCCAACAAGTTTTTCAAAGTGCCAAGTCGACACTGGAGCCCCGTGGCCTCACAAAACAGGCGACGCCTGGGCTCATCAGGGCTCGGCGACCGTCGGACGTTTCGATCCTGTCTCGATTTTAAACGTGAGCCAACAAGTTTTTCAAAGTGCCAAGTCGACACTGGAGCCCCGTGGCCTCACAAAACAGGCGACGCCTGGGCTCATCAGGGCTCGGCGACCGTCGGACGTTTCGATCCTGTCTCGATTTTAAACGTGAGCCAACAAGTTTTTCAAAGTGCCAAGTCGACACTGGAGCCCCGTGGCCTCACAAAACAGGCGACGCCTGGGCTCATCAGGGCTCGGCGACCGTCGGACGTTTCGATCCTGTCTCGATTTTAAACGTGAGCCAACAAGTTTTTCAAAGTGCCAAGTCGACACTGGAGCCCCGTGGCCTCACAAAACAGGCGACGCCTGGGCTCATCAGGGCTCGGCGACCGTCGGACGTTTCGATCCTGTCTCGATTTTAAACGTGAGCCAACAAGTTTTTCAAAGTGCCAAGTCGACACTGGAGCCCCGTGGCCTCACAAAACAGGCGACGCCTGGGCTCATCAGGGCTCGGCGACCGTCGGACGTTTCGATCCTGTCTCGATTTTAAACGTGAGCCAACAAGTTTTTCAAAGTGCCAAGTCGACACTGGAGCCCCGTGGCCTCACAAAACAGGCGACGCCTGGGCTCATCAGGGCTCGGCGACCGTCGGACGTTTCGATCCTGTCTCGATTTTAAACGTGAGCCAACAAGTTTTTCAAAGTGCCAAGTCGACACTGGAGCCCCGTGGCCTCACAAAACAGGCGACGCCTGGGCTCATCAGGGCTCGGCGACCGTCGGACGTTTCGATCCTGTCTCGATTTTAAACGTGAGCCAACAAGTTTTTCAAAGTGCCAAGTCGACACTGGAGCCCCGTGGCCTCACAAAACAGGCGACGCCTGGGCTCATCAGGGCTCGGCGACCGTCGGACGTTTCGATCCTGTCTCGATTTTAAACGTGAGCCAACAAGTTTTTCAAAGTGCCAAGTCGACACAGGGGCAGAAATAGGGAGTTTGAGAAGGAAAGCTAGAAAAAGGGTGGGAGGGAAGAATAGCCCTAAACTGAGAAAAGTCTGAAATGTGGTTGGTGAGAGAGGACATGGGCGTGCGAAAGAAAGAGAAAGGGTGGGAGGGAAGAATAGCCCTAAATTGAGACATTTGAAACATGAGCCATGGCTCAGTTGGAGAGTCTTGTTTGGAAACATTATCCATGATTGGATATCTATGGTAGCTCCGCCTCCCGCTCATAGTCCCATACCCAAAATGTGCTCAGTCTGTCAGTGACTGGGCTAGGGTGAACATCTCCCTTGGCTATTATTTAACTTTTTCAAAGTTTGAAGTTGTTTAGTGCGAGGTAGAAACCCGGAGCCCATGGCCCCCACCTAGGCCAATTCAGGCCACATCGGTGCCTCATGTGGGTCTCGGGATTCATTGTTGGTCAAGGTTGGATACTTTTTCACATCAAACTTACCATATGGGACCAGACTCAGTTAGGACAGAACAGAGTAGGAAAGGGTAGATTAGGAAAAGGTAGAATAGTACATAATATGATAGACACCCTTTGCCTATTGAGATCTATCTAAAGATTATACTCACGTCATTACTGGATGCCAAGAAGTGAGCAAAGGAAGAGCCCTTGTAACCGGGGTCAAATCTGTAGATCCTATTCTCTGGGTTACCACAAATGGTCACTGGTTTCTCTGTGTGTTGAAAAGACTGCAGGTGCTGGAGTTCTTCCATGGCGCTCTCCACCCCAACTCTCAAGGTGTTGCACATGTGTTTATTCTGTGCCTGAACCATGACGTTGATATCGAGGTGTAGGAGAACAGCCGCTAGTAACAGCCTCATCATTAAACTTTTTCCACACTGTCTCGGGGCTAGGCAAAGTGTGTAAGGGTTGGCGTAGCGAGAGAACTCTCTCTCCACCTGGTAAAGGTGACCAAGGGCAGGGTTGACGTGGTCATAGTTCTCTGAGCCTAAAGGGGCTAGGCAAAGTTTCTCAAGCAGAGGGTGTTTATACTTGAAGAGAGAGTCTCCAAATTGACTACTGGTAACACCCAACACCACGCCCCTGAAGAGCTCTATCTGAAACGGTTCCATACGCATTCCTTTGACTTGGAAATATTCAAACACTCTATCTATCATACGTTCAAACCGGTACATTACGGAGTTTGACTTATCGTTCACCGATGCTCCGTACAGCTGTAACTCGAGCATCCTCGCTTTAGCACGCTCCACCCCGAGCTCCTTTATTAGCGCAGCTTGTGCAAATCGGTCTTTCATCAGTCTATTGTACTCGGTCATTCTATCGGTATTCATCCGCTCCCTTTCTCTGTTGACATCGGCCTTGGAGAGCCTGGCTCTCACGCAGTCGACAGCAATCCCGATAGGGGCAGACCTAGCGTTGTCAATGGGGTCGCTGACTAACTGGCTAAATAACCACGAGGTCTCGCTCGGGTTTGAGGACAGCGCTCGGTGGTGCGGTCGCGACCCTGTTGACGCGTTACACCCAGAGCTTAGCTGGAGCTCAGGTGAATCCGATAATGTCATACTGTGCCCCAGTGAATGCATCACGGACAACATTTCCATGTGTCACACGGGTAAGGAGCAATCGAATCCCTCGCAATCGACCGTACTAGAGTTTGTGTTACCGATGAAAATTCACTTCAGATACTGTTGGCTTTTCTCTGGTGTGCCCTGCCACACCGCAAAGCGTCTTTGGAACAGAGCAGAACCGCTAACTGACAGAGAACTGCTCTGGGTTAACCGCACGCTAATGACAGGCGAAGAACCCGAGCTGTGCAGCCAGGTGTGTTGTGACAAGATCGACTTCCAGCAGGATATCAAATCATTTTGGTTGACGACTGACGGCCGATTGGTCTACGTGGATAGACTCTCTGAAGACATTAAGTTCCGCCGCATCAGACTTCAGAACATGCGAGTTGCATTGTCACTGTGGACTACCAACCCAGAGCTGTGTGGACAAGCGATGAGGGACTCGGGGTTGGCTCACGGTAACCTTATCGGAATATGCGGAGAGGCAGCCCGTCTAAGCAACGGCAACTTCTACAACCTATACACGAAGTACCCTCTCCCGATTAACACTGACGGTGAAAAGACAAAGAACCTTTCAATAGAGTTAATCTGGGTGTCAGAGAAGGCAATTGACTCAAAGGAGATAAGGAGTGGTGGGGAGTTACTGCTGCAGCTGCAGCCTCTCTACTCTGCCTATTTCAGCTTCATAACGGACAAGGCCGCTTGTAACGAACTGAGGGAGAGAGTCGTGCGTTTGGGTGCTGAGTGGTTGGTGCAACAGGACTATTCCGAGGTTGAGTCGTCGCTGAACCTCAGAAGGAACTGGGTTACAAGGATTGTCATTACATTGGCTCTCTTTCTGGCTATGCCGTGAACAAGGAGCAACTGGGACATGAAGCACGGTTGGAAAAGCCTGTTGACACGGGAGATTAAAAGGGAAAAGGTTCCCGACCGGATGAGTTACTTCTGGCCAGAGTCAATTTAGAGTCCTTTATCTGGGCATGTGGAGAGTACTCACATTAGAAACCTGACTAGCTAAGACAAAAGGCTATATTAACTAGCAAATAGAATGTCAACACTGGGGCAGATTGGAATCAGGACCGACAGCGCTGAACCAAACACGATCATGTTTCCCAACCGGTCCTGCGGAGGCATCCTGCGAAAGACACCTAACTACGCCGCTGGAAAGGAAGACCCGGCGGCCGCTTGGGCTGCACAGATGCTCTCACGGAGGTTTGTCAGCAAGCAGAATGTGAATGAAGCTATTGCAGATATGTGTAACAAACCTGTCGGGTATTACATTTTCATAAGGCCTGACAACATGGAACAGGACAGGTTTGAGGTGCTGGTGAGGCACCAAGATAAGACTGTTAGCTACAACATCCTTCCAGACAAAGACTACAGCGTATACATAATGGCCACCCTGGAGGGCGTAGGGGTACGGTACAATACTATATCAGAGCTTGTACAGCAATGGGACGACAGTGGCGACGACTACGAGATGATCAGAAACATGGAGCTGGACGAGAATTATTCTGGTTTGACACAGCAACAGGAGAGGCTAGACACCTTGTACAATGTAATAGGGGCAGTAAAACAGTCAGATCGGACCAGACCCCCTCCGATCTACAGATCCCAGAAGCTGCAACACTACCGGAACGCTGCGACAGGTGTCAAGGAGGACCCCAGCTCTATGAGGGTGGAATCAAAGGATCCAAGATCACATAGTCACGGCAGCCTAGACAGCGTGCACAGTTCCCTAGCAAACGTGAAACCGTCTGACCGTTGCACACGGCCCAGTATCCACAGAAGTCGTAAGGTGCGTCTGCACCAGGACGTTGCTCCTCGGGTTGGAAAAGAACACGTGAACCTGGTACAGCGTGACTATGAGCAGGCTGAAGGTACAAACAAGGATGGGGACTCAGAGTGCTATGAGGTCGACTACTACCAGGACGAGTACTATGATGTCAATCCAAACACTGGTACTAAGGCTAAGGTTGATTTTGGAGCAATTGGGAGAATTAGACGAACAAACACATTTCAGTAGCCACACCATTGCCTCCACTTGATAGAGAACACATTGTTTACTTTTACAGACCACGTATTATGTATGTACAATAATGTATGTACCTGTGTGTGTATATGTGTGCAGAATAAAGACAGAACCGTAATATACATTTGCTACCTGGTGTGCTTTATTATCAACACAATTGGTATCTGACAGAATTATTAGGACATTTCATAATGATACAATAGATAATGACAACATGTGTGAGCGATCACTATTCTATGGCTTTCACGGCCTCTTCAGCTAGGAGCATCAGCTTGTTATCGTGATAAATCCAGTCTTTGTGATGCCCGAGTAGTGTAGTTTGTCTTCTCCTATGCCTAGTCCGACACAGGTCTAGTGTGGTGGTCCTTCTCAGCATGATGGACATCATTATCATTGTATGAGGCTAGAGCCCCTTCACTCAGAGAGTCCAAGGCTTTAACGGCCTCTTCGGCTAGGAGCATCAGCCTGTTATCATCTTGCCGTAATATATAATCGTACATGGCTGCCTTGTCCTTGGGTTGCATGGTCGCAGTAGTGTGGTGGTCCTTCTCAGCATGATGGACATCATTATCATTGTATGAGGCTAGAGCCCCTTCACTCAGAGAGTCCAAGGCTTTAACGGCCTCTTCGGCTAGGAGCATCAGCCTGTTTCATCTTGCCGTAATATATAATCGTACATGGCTGCCTTGTCCTGGGTTGCATGGTCGCAGAGTGTGGTGGTCCTTCTCAGCATGATGGACATCATTATCATTGTATGAGGCTAGAGCCCCTTCACTCAGAGAGTCCAAGGCTTTAACGGCCTCTTCGGCTAGGATCATCAGCCTGTTATCATCTTGCCGTAATATATAATCGTACATGTCTGCCTTGTCCTTGGGTTGCATGGTCGCAGTAGTGTGGTGGTCCTTCTCAGCATGATGGACATCATTATCATTGTATGAGGCTAGAGCCCCTTCACTCAGAGAGTCCAAGGCTTTAACGGCCTCTTCGGCTAGGATCATCAGCCTGTTATCATCTTGCCGTAATATATAATCGTACATGTCTGCCGTGTCCTTGGGTTGCATGGTCGCAGTAGTGTGGTGGTCCTTCTCAGCATGATGGACATCATTATCATTGTATGAGGCTAGAGCCCCTTCACTCAGAGAGTCCAAGGCTTTAACGGCCTCTTCGGCTAGGATCATCAGCCTGTTATCATCTTGCCGTAATATATAATCGTACATGTCTGCCTTGTCCTTGGGTTGCATGGTCGCATGGGGTTCTTCTAGGATGGTCTCCATAGTAGGTCTGTTAGTGAATGTAGAAGGTGAGGACGTGCCCAGCGCTGTTCTCTACATCAGCCTGTTTATCCTAACACTACTAGTTTATACCAAGAATACTTACTCATTTCATCCAGCCAGCCAGCTCTGGTGCTCTGTTATGTGTTATGTGACTCTTCCCTTAGCTTTCCTCTACCACCTACGGTCGGTCTGTCATTCTGCAACAACTAAAAAAGTAGGCAGCTCTTCCCTGCCACTGTTAGATGGAAGACATTGATTCACACGGTTCGAAAGAGTCTAACGGGTTCGGTGACTCTCAGTAGGACTCAGGCATTAACTAATGTATGCTCCCAAATGTACCTCTAAGGTCTAGACAAAAAGAGTAGTTGGGAACAGTAATGGCGAGCAGGGCTAACAGTGTAGGTCAACAAGGCACCGGGCAACACGCTGGGTCAATAAGGGATGTCAACGTGAAACGACTGTTTCAAGCTTGGATAGGGCACACTCCTGCTAACCTGGACATGTCATTTGAAGAGTTTCTGCTCATGTCATCACGGGAAACTAATGCCTTTGGTGTTGAGTTCGCTACAAAGCACAGCGAAATGATCAAGAGGATTCTCATTAGCTATGCTGGCTCTGTCAATATCATACACGCCTTGTCTGGAGTCAGGGACACTAGACACACCAGTCGACTCGGGTACGGAGTCGGGGAGACTAGACTCCACAGTCCACTCGGACACGACCGATACAACAGCGACGTGGACCGACACGGTGCTACTGGGTATGACTATGATGACCAGGATAGATTGTACGCAGAGGAGTTTGAGGTGGACGATGATCTCGCAGACTACGTCACTGAGATAAGGCTTCAAGAGGGGTTGAAACGAGGCAATGCTAGTCATAGCAGAACACACCAGTGAGCTTAGCTTCTAGTAGCCTGGCGACCTTGGTGCTGGGGTTTAACATACACAGTGAATGTGCAGGTTACACAACACGCTTTCTTTCTATTATTAACTACAAGCAAACCTATAAGGACCAGTAAAACCCTCTGTTATAGATCACACAAGGGAAGGACTCGATATGGAGAAGATTGACACCCGTGTAAAAGCGTTCCTAGATAGGCACGGTCACGCGAATGACAGTTCCAAGTTCCTGGGGATGAAGTTTCTAGTGTTTACAGCTTTGCCGGTGAACGCTCTACGTGCCATGGGTGTCACTGAGAAGTTCATATGTGACCATAAACAACTTGTACAAAATGTCACCCAAAAGTGGCTGGGCCCACATGTGCAGATGCAGCAAGACGAGCAGGTAGAGCAAGTACAGCAGCAACAAAGAGGAGAGCGGAAAGCTAGACCATGGATGCAGGAGCACAATCGTGCCACCGCACGCTCCACAAGCCCTGATTTTGCTTATCGCACTCCAGCTGTGCCAGCTGATACGGTATGTGCCACTTATCAGCAAAAGCTCGGGGACAATTGCGGCGGACACTCTGTCGGAGATAACCATGTATGGGATCAGAGTCCCGAAGCGAGTTGCGCTGAACCATCTCAAAGCAAACAGCAGCTGAGCTCAGAATGTAGAAGGGATATGCGGCTGAGGTCTGATGTTACAAAGGACATGAACCAGCCCAGGTCTGCTGTCAGAAAGGGCATGGGCCAGATGAGGTCCGATGCGGACCGTTGGGGGTTAGAGTAGCACCAGGTGAAAATATTGAACCAACATCATCGCAATCATGCATATGAGAAGAGACAGGCTTACTCTGAACAGAGTGCTCATTCCTCCAACCATGGGTAGCATTTGAGAAAAGGATGGATGTCTCACCGAAAAGGTTTAGATAAAAGGCAGTTGGGTCGGGAAAGCAGACCTGTACTGAACAGTTCCCTTTGGTCTATATCATATTTAAGAGCGGACTCAACTCATAACACACTACATCCTAATCATTTGGTTAAGACTCACCCTGCAGTCAACCCGTTTATCTGTGCAGAGTGAAAGCCACTCAACAGGTGCTGCATCTGGGTTGCTCACACCAGCCGTGCCTGATACAGGACTCCGCTAGCTGCAGCTGTAATGAACTATACCACAGCCCCAGTCTCAGCTCTAACCCACACCCCGACCAGCGGCTCCAGCACTGGGAGCACTACTACCCTTACCTTGTCACAAACTGAAAAGAGGTCTACCCCTCTCACTATACCAAGTCACAGCACGGCCACGACCAGACACTACCCTTTGCAGTTGTGTGAGAACCCAGGCCATTGCAACCCGTTCCTAAAGTACATCATGGACATGGAGTATGAGAATGAACAGCTTCGAATCTACACCAAAGGTGACCGGGATACTGACGAGGATGACACTGATTCCGAGGAGTCGTACGAGGACGACACTGACACTAGGGATGAGGGTCCCTTCATGGAAGAAGAGGAAGAGTGTTATTGGTCAGACCCAGACATTGATCCCGCTCTCAGAAGCTACCACGAGGATGAGGTTGCGTACCGACGTAGTAATGGCCTAGACTTCTACGACCAAGGTGACGGTGGGGTTTGGTATAACCCTGGTGGATACATCAAGATCGAAGGAAGAGCGACAGGAGTTGTGTTTGAAGATGAATAGCACCATTGTTTGCAAACCCTTGTGCTTATATATTATAACCTCAGATTGCTAATAATAAAGACACTCTCCACATGATTTGTACACATTGGGAATTGTTTATTGAATCACTGTGCCCTCAGATTGCTAATAATAAAGACACTCTCCACATGATTTGTACACATTGGGAATTGTTTATTGAATCACTGTGCCCTCAGATTGCTAATAATAAAGACACTCTCCACATGAGTTGTACACATTGGGAATTGTTTATTGAATCACTGTGCCCTCAGATTGCTAATAATAAAGACACTCTCCACATGAGTTGTACACATTGGGAATTGTTTATTGAATCACTGTGCCCTCAGATTGCTAATAATAAAGACACTCTCCACATGAGTTGTACACATTGGGAATTGTTTATTGAATCACTGTGCCTGTTGATTGTTATAGATACTTGCTACTTGTAATAAACCTCACCACCTAGGCTGATAGACGTCTCACCGCTGTATATCTCATCTCTGGTGTGGCATAGAAGTAAGAACGCTGAAAGCATATCGTCTCTGGTGTACTCTCCCTGTACAGACTTCTTGCCACCGGTTGTCACGATGCTACCTTTCGCTGACTCTGAGATGGTTACCATTGACATTTCTTCTCTCAATTTCCCCAGTAGCATTTTCCCCTGCTCGGCGTGAGCCTTGTCAGTGAGCCGATCCACAGGTAGGGCTATGATGTCACGTGTCTCCAACACACCAGCCATTATATCTGTGGCGACATTAACTCCTTTTCGTGAGCGCCTATACATGAACACGTCCATGTTGGAGCCCATCTTGTTGCTGGAGCCAGCACCCTTGGAGGTGCCCATGGTCGACTCGAGCATCCTAGTGTTTTTAGTGGCCTCGGATAACACTGCCCATCCCAGGGACATTACTGTGTCACAGTAATAAAGGGTTTCTCTATTGATCGCAAACACCGTACTGAGAACCATTGCGAGTTTGGTCTTGGCACCAACGTGCTTCCCTAGCATGTACTTGTTGTTGATATGTGACCACTTGCTGTAGAACAGGACCTTGAACCCCGAGCGCACTAGGGTGTTCTCGATTAAATGTTTGACATCGACCAGTGCGTTGACGTAGGTGTTTTGTTCAAATACCACGATAACAGGCACTTCCTTCCACATTACTCTGGGCATCACAACTTTCAGTAGTCTGATGTGAGCACTTAGAAGAGCGGCGTACACACGAGTAACCTGATCCAAATCGCGTATCTCCAGTTCCTCCAGGGCCATAACCTGAGAGAAAAGGATAGAGATAGTACATTAGACATATCAGTTATAAACACATTGCTATTGATAGAGCTATTGCTGACGAGAAAGCACAAGAACGACTCTAGCCACTATGTTGTGTCCAGCTTGCACAGCTGCTCGTGAGTCCGTGGCAGCATTGATGACGGCTCCATGGGAGTACCTCCTTTCACAGTACGAGTTCATGATAGTGTTCGCCTCCTTCCAGCGCAACATTATCTTCTACTCTAACATGGATCACGGCCAGCTGAAAACCCTATATAGTCAGATCGTATCTTTCTCACCTGCTAGGATACTCATGGTCGACGCCTTAATCTCAGTTTACACCAAAGGCCGACTCGGTAATCACCTACACTGTTATTCGTTTGATGTGCCCTGTGAGTTGGCGAGGACTATAACACTTGCCATAGGCAACCAGGTCCCGGAGCAGTTCATACACGAGTGCATCTCGAGCTGTCACTGGAAGGGGTACGGCGATATGGTGCTTGCGGCGTTCGCTTCAGCTGAATCAATTCGCAGCGGACCCCTTAAGTACTTGGCCGTTATCAAAGAGAGCCTAAGGGAAAGAGGATCTCTTCACACCATCATATCTCTAGCGGTTACCGCGTGGATGGTGAAACTCTCAGACTCCAAATGCACATGCGGCACCTGGTGTCAGGCCGTGGAACTGATCTCGTGCTTCGTACCAGACACCGAGACAACGCTGACGATCCAGGACGAGGCTCGTATAAGAGCTTACATTTGCACCCTGTTAGACCTGAGTCCGCCTCCAAACACATCGTCTCGTGGCGGGGAACACAAGAACTTAGATTACGGATACATGTTTAGAGACCTTCTGGTATCGGTCTTTGATTCGGCTGACGACGTGACAACTCACCACTAGCTTTCCGCTTGTCAACTCCACCGCACAGCACACGCCGGCACACGATTTAGAGCCTCCTCCGAATGTCGGGTCGAGACACAGGTACGCTCTGGCCACAGACGCCCGACTCATGTATTCCAGGGTGACACTGTTATTCGACAGGAACTTGTTTATGACCGAGGCCTCGAAGGGAGTGCTGTTGTCCGTCTTTGTATCCGTGGACGAAGTGCTGCTGCTACCCGTGACTTCGCTCTCGAATCCTTTCGGCGTGACCATGTTCATCAGCTCCTTCAGATGGTTGTCTACGGATATATGTTGTGGACAGTACACTCCGAGGCAGAAGCAGGTCGGTCCCGGTTCCCTTTCGTGATACCTGCACTTGAAGCTCTGCGACACAACGTGGTACGCGGGCTCCCCGTCGTCCCCGCGGATATCCGCCACTTTGTTCAGCCACGGAGTGTTGTTGACATGACTTGTGATGTGCACTTGCTTTCGCCCTCTGAATGCAATGTTCGGCAGCACAGCCAGTAGCACCTTAGAATTAACAAAGCCCACTTCGTCCACCAGAATGAGATCGGCGCTCTGTCCTCTGCTAGCCTGGGAAGAGACAACACATGGAGAGATGTGAGTGGTTACGCTGTGGTGTTGTCATGCCATTCATTCAAGATAATAACACAGGTGATTGTACGGTACGGTTCATATTGTCAAGAAAGAGAGTGGAGAGGAAGGTGCTATTGGAGGAAGTGAATAGACAGAAGAAGGAGAAGAATAGCAAGAGGAAAAGGAAAGCAGCGGAGCCCGATAGGTAGCGGACCCGGGATGAACCATTCACACATAGAGTTAATAGAGGATCCCCAATGGGTTTCCTACTGTGTTGAGAATGAATGCTCTTTCAGAGATCACATTCAGGGGTACGTGTGCAGAACACACTGCAGCAGACACGTGTGCTCAGGTTCCAGTTGCTCCTTGATACAAACCATGGTAACTCGAACCCGGTATCAGACCGGGTCCTTTGGCTCTTCGTGTCCCGTTGCGGCTCTGCTCGTGTTTCACAAACCTGAGTTGGAGTTCAGAGGTCCGTACTACATACCCGACAAAGGGGATCCTGTCGAACTGGGTTATGGTGCGAAAGAATATCAACCAGCGAAGGGGGTGTGCTGCTCGGATGGGGACGGTGACCATATAATAATCAAAGCCAGCCTGTCTGTCATAGTGGCATTGTTCTCAACAGCGCTGTCCGAAGGATTCCGTACTCAATATGATATAATCGACAAGAGTCAGGGTGTGAACACTTCGACAGGTACCCCGTCCTTGCCATGGATGGCAAAGATATTCGAGCTGGCTGAGGTGATAGAGCTTAAGACCAAGCCCGAGCTGCCTTGCTCACTAGAGATGTCTTTGGTTGTAAAGGAGGCCGCGTTGAAGACCGCCGTGTCCATATCTACCCTGTTCAACTCGCGTAGAGACATGATCAAGCGGTTCATGAAGAGAGTAACGTGCAGGTACAACGACAAACACGCAAAGAGAGCGGACTTTTATACCATGGTGGTAATGTTGACGTTATGTTTCTTCCCATATTTAAAGCATCGTGTACTGTGTGACCTATTTAACAACAGGACCTTGGTGATTATGTGCTTCGACAAGACTCGTACCAGACACAACCAGTGGTCTACACTCTCGACTCACGTCCACCTGCACGTCAACCAGCCCGAGTTTGTAAACAGGGTGCTGTCCACCAGCAATCTCGACCGGGGGCTGCCGATCGTGGTTACTGTAACCTTGACCAAGTACATTGCGGAAGCTAGCTACTCTGACAGAGACAGTGCTATGGCTCACATCCAGACTCCCGGGGATCGCAGGGATCGACTCGAACAATGCGAGGTTACAAATGAGCCTGAGACGGGAAAGGTCTCCTCGCTACACGAAATCAAGCCTAAGCGAATCATGGGGAAGAGGAGGACACCTTGCTCGGCTGGCTATTACGAAACACACGAGGGCAGAGTGGATGGGAAGGTGATGCGTTTACAGTGGCAATAGCAGTGGCAATCGAGGCCACTGTTGCTCTGTGTATATGTTGTCAATGCTGTTGTGTTCACATTAGTGCACAAGGCATGTGTTATTCTATGTCACTGTACAATAATAATAAAACTGTATTCACAACCCATTACACTATGTCGTCTCCTTGGTTGTTTAATTCATATGAGGGTACTTAGTAAAGGAAATGAATGGAAGCCATTGATTCATGTACAGTCATTGTACTTTATTCAGATATTGCTGCATAGATATAAACACCACAGGTTCACGTGAGTCTGGTGTCCATAGTGTCAAAGTGGTACAGGTGATTCATCGGGTTGTCTTTCACCCGGTGATTTAGCAGACCTTTTCTTCTTCTTCTTCTTCTTTTGCATGCAGACGGGTCTTTTCCAAGTCATTGTAGCATTACTCTTAGGTTGTTGCTTAGGGCGCACAGCCTGCCGACTCTGCCGACTCTGCCGACCCTGTCTCGTTGCCGTGTAATCAGAGAGTAATGTTTCGTATTTGTCAGCAGAGCATCTTGAGCGCTCCGAGTTGTACTTTTCCAGTGCCTCGCGTTTCCACTGTAAGTTGACAATGTTGGTTATGGGAGCGTCACCGAACTGCACCAGTGCGTCGTACGAGTGCTCGGGGCCGGCTCTGATGACTCTATCAGCGAAGTCTCTCCTGAACGCTATCCCGCAGTGCAAGCAGTTCCAAAACTCGTGAGAAGGGCATGTATGCCGAGGCTGCCGCTCCTGGACACACGGAATGTGTTGCACCTGTGAGCTCAGGCTCTCGGGACAATCTGAAGCCAACGTGATCTTGGTCAAAGACGTAGATGCCTTCACAGGCCATGTCCTTTGGGGAGTCTCCCATTCGTACGTAGCCATGATCCAGCTGTCGAAGCGTACAGTAGGCAGTGATGTGGGAAAATAACCATATGAGAGAAGCTATCTTTCTGTTATAAGTGGTAGGTTGTACGGTTTTGTGCAACTGTAGCTCTACCCCCTTGTCCAAGGGTAAAGCGATCATAGAGACTCTCTTGGACACGGCTATGTTCTTCACCAGACCTGAGGCAGTCTGTATAGGGAAGCCCGATGCTATCAAGTGCTTGAATAACACCACTCTCTCAGCCGTGCAGTTATATCTCAAGTTGTATCTACGGACTGGGCCTATCATCGCCATGCACATGTAAGAGAGCAGCTTATCGTTGGTGCCTGTGGAAGCTGTTGACATTAGGTTCATTCTCAGATCTTCCACTTTCAACAGAGCCCTGAGGCTGTCCAGCTCCGCTTCGGGGTACTGCCCAGACAGGAACTGGGCTCTCTCCCGACTCCTATTCAGAGATCCGTAAAATTGGTAGAGGCAACGCAGGGGATAGGAGCTCAGATATCTAGGTGCCTCTAGCTCCTCCAGGGTGTGGCTATGCGATTGGAGTTGGTGGAATATGTCTTTACCCAACGTCTTCTGCTTGGTTATCTCATCACGTCTCTTCAGGGACTCCAACTGCTCTAGGAACTTGATGGGTTTCACACTTTCACCGGCGCATCGATCATCGTTGGTGGCATCGGGTAGGAAAACGCTGCCACAAGGTCCGGCTCGCACCATTTCGTCGCTGTCGTCGATCCGGAGTTGACACGAGTCCGCGGCTTCAACGGTGATGTCTTTCTGTCCGAACATGAACTGCTCGTGCCTGAGCGTGAAGTGGTAGCACATAATCTTCCTCCTCACTTCTTCCCAGGTATCGACCGTGATGTCCGTTTCAAATAAACACTCGGGACACTCCTTGGTGTCCATAGCCAGCTGCGGCACCATGGGGTACCGGAGCAATAGCGAAAGGAAGTCCTGTAGCGAATCCAAGGTGTTGAGGGACTCTTCGTGAGAGCACGTCATGACATCTCTGCCCAGCTTCGCGTACACACTGACTGCCTCTGACAGTGTAAGCGGTTGATTTGGGGTACCGACTATGGTTTCTCCCTTCTCTACGCCTCGGCACGTGAGCCACACTGTGTACTCGTTCACCTGTTTGTCACAAGGTTCTTCCGGCGTCAATGACGACCGCTTGGGCTCCTCAAATGAGTCTAGGAATTGCTCCAGTTGTGAGTCAATCTCTCCCAGTAACCTCGCTCTGCACGCCAAGTCGTACAGGTCGATCACTGTCGTTGTCATTCTCTGCCCTTCCCGATGCTCGAGATCAGAGCCTCTAGCGCTCCCGGGGCTACAGTGTCTGCGATCTGTCTCCGCCCCTCCCACTCCGCTAGACACAACATGAGTCCTATCCATCTGGGGTCTCGTGAGCACGCTGGGTGGTTCACGTCGCTTCTCTTGGAAACAGAGGGCCAAAGTGTCGTCAGTTGGGCAAATGCCGATACTCCAGCGTCACAGATAAACTTCTCTGGCAACGGGTAGTGAGAGGTAGGCCTGTCGTGTCCCGCCCAAGGCAAGCTGGCCTCTCTTTCTAGGTTGGGCCGTAACTCCCTGAACGCGTAGGATAGTGCGCCCGCTCTCTTCCTACAGCCCGTGGTAACGACGATGCAGCGACTGACCTCCCGAGCTAGTTTAAGAATTTCCTCTCTCCCCTCGTGTACCACGATGGCAATCCTTGCCTTTATAGGATATACAGCCGGGGAGACTCTGTCGGCTAGGCAAAGTGTTGCCATTACCGTGTTAAGAACATTAGACCCAGCGGCGTCTGACTGGCCGTGTACAAACACGGGTCTCAGTCCACACCCGTAAACAAGTACGGTGTAAACATCGTACATCACGGAGAAGAACTTGTGCGGTTTGTAATACTTCACTAGCCTGCCCTTGTTGTCCAATTGCGCCCTGGTCCTGTAGTCCTCGTTGTGGACGGGTTCGAAGAACACATGTCCTCCGTCACCAGGGAGCCCGGGAATGAACTCAATTTCCAGACATGAATTGAGTATCATGAAACATGAAACTCCCCTCTCACGCCACTCACAGTTCACCATAATGGGCCCCGGGGTCCCATCGTCTGCTACGTCGTCTTGGTCTTTCTTGTTGTCACTACCTTTGACGTCTTCGTCTTCTACACTTTCTTCAGATCCGCTCTCGTCGTGATCATCAACCACTCGGGATCCGCTTTCCTCGTCTGCTTGGGCATCGTCTTTGTCGTCTTCATCTTCTACACTTTCTTCCGACCCGCTCTCCTCGTGATCATCAACCCCCTCGGATTCGCTTTCCTTCTCAGAGTCCCCATCCGAGGACTCTCCGCTGCTGTCGGAGACCCCTGGTTCGCGTTCATCGTAGCTCACGACTTCACCTTCCTTACGTCTAGCAAAGGACTCCTTGTAGTCGATCAGGTACCAAAACCTCTCTCGCCTAGGTATCAGTTTCCCATCGGAACACCTCTTCCATTCTCGCAGCTGCTTGCCATACCAAAAGCGACCCGCAGAGTCTCGAGCGGGTGCCTCCGTGAAGTCCGCGCGCCCAGACTCCCATCTGTACTTTAACTCGGACACCTTGGTGCAAAATGAACCCGGGTCCCTCTTTGACCACGGTAAGGGTTTCTTCCAGGTTTCAGGGCCTCGAATTCCCTTTGGTAGACAGCGCAGCTTGCAGAACTCACTAAGTGAACGGTTGCAACGAACGTGTACCTCCGAACAGTCAATCTCCCCGCATTTCACGCTGTCCAGGGGTGTCTTGATGACAGCGTGCACGCCTGCTTCCCCTTGCATCGCTGACACCTTCAATGTCCCTGGGTTCGAATGTAACACCAGGTTCCCGGACGAGTTGACACGAATAACCCCTTTAGACTTTGCGAGCAGAGCGGTCACGTCCTCCCTACTGCAGCAAGGCTTTTTGCAGGAGATGAGATACCCGGTGCTACATGTTTTCAGAACGTCTAAACCTGGGGGTAACGTGTGAGTCCACCGTTGTGTACCGGAGTCAGCTTCGGGCGTGAAGACAGTCACAGTTCGGGATCTGAATGGTCCCGTTGCACCCGCAAACCAGGCCAGTGCCCGCTGCAGGTACTTGTAGACCCCGCGTCGTAGGCATTGTACCTCGAGCTCTTCGTGAACCTCTCCCGAGAGCATTCTACACGCTAGGGCCTCGACAAACTCTGAAGCTGAGCATACCTCTCTGTGGTAAATCAGACTCACGTCAACAGGACTGTCCCGCTTGGTGCCATCGCCTTGGCCATTGGAACCGTGACATGGGGACGCGTACCACTCTCCGGGCTCGACTATCAGGATTAGGTTGGAGATGGGCACCAGAGCGTCACGTCTGAACGTAGCGAGTCCTTTGTTCACCACCTTAGAAGTACCTCTCGTCCAGACCTTTTCTCTAGGGCACGTCAGCACCCGGGAGCACAGGTCGTCGAATCCTTTCCACGCAGCGGGGTCTCGGATTCGAGCCGTCCTAGAGTCGAGCTCCACACGCCCGAGCACCGGGAGCATTCCTGTCACCCGTTTGCCTCGAGAACTAGTCAGCCCCAAAGGAACACTGGCAGGAGGAGCGTCACACAGCCACTTTACAGCAGCTACGTGAGAACACAGGCTCCCTATCGCGTTCAGGTTCTCGGAAAGAGGGTATTCCTGCTCCCAGTCCTGATCCTGCGACGCCTCACCGGGGGCCTTGTTGAACGTCCACTGAGTAGCTATCAGTTTTTTCCAAGACCTCTGGTTCGCCTCGTACCCCTCTAAGGGGTCCCGGCCTCCGCTGCGCATGAACATGTCGTTGATCACGGAGCTCTTATTTTTACACTTGATGCGTTCTCGGGAGTCTATCGTATCGGGACCTGGCCACTCGGGGTCCTCTTTCTTCAACACATCCGTTCTGTACAGAGAGCTGCTCTCTACGACTATTGCCACGGACTCGAGCTTCTGCACCAATGGGCCCTCGTCCCTCAGGTAAAACAGTGGGGACTCGGACGCGAACGCTACAGTGTAACCGTCTACCACCGTGGTGCCAGGGTATCGGTTGACACCGTAGGACCTGCTCGCTAACCGCATGAACGACCAATCACCCAGACTGCTCCTGACCTTACTCGGGAAACACTCTACCTTCTCAAACTCAAACACGGGGCCCAGCGTACTTGAGTAGGCTCGCAAGAGGAGCTGTTCTTCGTCTCCGCGAGGCAACAGCTCGCACCCTTCCCAGAGTTCGGAGGCCTGTACGGGCGAGGGGTTGCAACACCTCGACAGCAGAGGCGCCAGCCTATGATCCTGAGCGCACAGGAAGGCCCCGATGGTGTTTGCCCTCAGCCTCTGTGAGTGGAACGGCTCGTCCGCGCCCCTCGTCCACACCGATGATCCTCTGTGTCTAGTGAGCGTGATCAACTTGCACATGGGGAAGCAGTTTACCCTGCAGCTTTCCGCCAAATGGCTCAGGAGAGCGTAGACCGGAGACAGCTCGCCCCTGCCGTGCACGGTGAACTCGTAGTCAAGCATCACGTCTCCTACGGCCATGTCCGGCACGCACGGGTGAACTGATCTGTAGAACCAGGTCAGACAGGCGCTCACATCAAAGTTCCTCTTGGCGCCCCGTGTGACAGAGACCCTGGCGCAGTGTCCCAGTAGCACTGCCTCGTCTAAGCACGCCTCGTAAACGGAGCCGCATTCGCCTGGAGCCCTGTCTGCCCTAACCATGGAGTAGTGATTCGGGTAACACTTGACTGTGAGGTTGAGATTGTATTCCGACAGGGGGTAGGAGAGCATGTCTTCGTCACTCTCGTCCAAGTCGGTTTCTTTCGCTATCTCGATAGAAGGGAAGAACTCTCCATCTCCTATGGTGGACAGGGCCACCGAGGAGCCGAGCTTCTGCCTTTGCAACCTAAGCCAAGATCTTTTGTACAGAGGCCGTCTACAGCCAGGGTCTGCAATATCGGGGTCGTCGACGGCCACGTCGAACAGGCACTGTTGTACCTTCCTGCGACAGGTCTTGAAGAGACGAAAGAGTTTATGTTCCTCGTAGCCTCTCGCGTCCTCGCTACATACGGCCTGCTCGATCCTTGACATCTCCACGACTATACCCCCATCGGCAAAGGAACCCGAGTCGACTTTGGCCCTGCCGGTCTTGGGAGAGTAATTGAGTTGAAAAAAGCAGTCGTTGTTATCGAGTAACCGCGTTTGCAGGGAGCTGGGTCTTTTCTCTGGTACAATGACACAGAAGTCATCGGTAAGCAATGTAGGTTCGCCTGCCCAGCTGGATTGGGGTACAACTCCGTTCGTGTTCGGGATCTTCAACATGGCTCTGCTGTGTCCGTGCTTGGAGTTGAAGACCCCGCAAGCCCTCAATATTCTCAGGTTTACCAGCCCCAGAGTCCGTATCCCGATCGTGATCCACTTGAAACTCGCTTTGCAACCTTGCCCGCGCCCAAACAGGACCAAATGTCCCGTTGTCTGTCCGGTCCTGGGAACGGTGCCGATGACTGTGGATATGTTTGCTACGACTCGATCTTCATCGTCCGTGTCATCCTCGGCTTCACCGTCAGAGCTACAGCACTCGCTGTCTTCCTCACGGGTGTAGTTACTTTCCTCCTCACCTGTGTCTTTGCTTTCCTCATCCTCATCTCCCTGACTGTCCTCCCAATCGTAATCTTCGGTGTCTCCCTGGCTGGAGTCCTCGCTGTCCTGTCTTTGCTCGCTTTCCTCCCCGTTGCTATCCCAGTTGCTGTCGTCCTTGCTATCTTTGCAAGCTAACCCGTGTCGGATTCGCAATATCTCACCTTCCAGCTCCTCGCACATTACCTCCTCTGCACCCGAAAGTTCCAAGTCCACGAGATCGGAGTGGACTCTTGGGTTCGCAGACACGATCTTTCTGAGTTCTGACAAGATCGAAAGGGATTTCACCGTCAACCTGAAACAGCTCTTATCCGAGGCGACGAATGATTCCTTCAGACACAGGTAGGACAAAAGCAGAGTCTGAGCCTCTCTCAGGCTCAGGGTGGACATGAACGAAAGCTGAACGGGGCTGCTAGCGAGCTCTGACGGGGAGACACTTAGTTGCCTGAAGACATTGAACGCGTACATGATGGCGACGCAGCCCGCGAAACGTAACACCCTCGGTGCGACTATGTCCATTGTTTCAGGCAACAGGCATACCGATTGATTGAAGATGTGACTGCTTGACCTAAACCCTCTCGGTAGGACCCTTTCATACGCCGAGTGTCTTGTGACGTGTAGCGTCGGCACCTCGCTTTTCAAACCTTCTTTCCCCAGGTGACCGTCTTCCTCACCCCGGCAAAGGCTGCAGTGGATCACGACAGGAGGCACGCCCGGGATACCCCTCTCAACTCTAAACAGACAGCGATCACACGGGAACCATTCCGTTATATAGCCGCTCGGAGCCGACATGTTACTTGTCCTTAACTGAACCGTCCCTCGGTCTCCCTTTGTCATGCTAGCCATAGTCTTGGGTACGATCACCACAGCGTCTCTCAATAGGTGTCTCAACACCACAACGTCCTGGTTCTCTGCAAGGATAGAGAACCCCGAGGGGAGTCTGGTCATGTCTCTCAAAGACGCTAAGCCCTCGTGATTATAGTGACTAAGGGGGCTCGAGTGTCGATCTGTGAGAGGCTCGAGTTTAATCTCCCGGGGGATGCATGTATCTGGTAGAGCCGAGCCTGACTCTAGAGGGTCCAGGTCTCTCATATCAAAGCACTTGCCTTGATCAGGCAGAACACATTTAAGTCTGAACTGGATGCCCAACATGCTGTCCCCTATAGCCAGAGCGCACAGTGTGCGGACTATCTCCTCTCGGCAGCCTTCGTCAAAGATCAGACATATGTCAGTCTTCAACGAGGAGACCAAGCTGTACAGAGATACACCGTCTGTCGTGTAGATGTAGCCCGATAGCACCTTCAGGCCTCGAATGTCACGCTCCTTGACCGTGTAACGCGTCTGCCAGTTTGAACACAAGCTTGCCGCGGTACCTTGTGAGTCTGAGCGTCGACAGATCACCAGGGAAGGAAGGGCTGGCGCTCCGCCACCTTGTATCCTAAACGCCACGTCTGAGAACACGGATAGGGTCTCCTCAAAGACAGCAAATGCAGTCTCGCCAAACGACAGTTTCCTGGGGAGACTGAGGTCTGTGTAATTCTCGATTTGGACGATATGTCCTCTGCTGTCAGCGGTTGTGAACGTACCCGGGCCGGTCCGCACCCTGTACACGTTATTGGATATACTGAGGGGTGACATATCAAGAGACCTCTTGAGTTCCCCTTCGTACAAGATCCTGCACCTCATCATGAACCTAGATATCCATTTAGGATCTAACTGGGCGAATAAATCACTGTGTGAGCCGAACAAGCACGAGAGTTCATCTTCCGTGAGCCGGAACTTTCGCCATTTGAGACAGGTGTAGATGTAGAAGATGTACTTATCACACATACGAACAAGAGATCTCGCACTACACTGTTTTGGCCTCATCGCAAGGATAGAGTCGTATACAGCACTACCGGGCACGCTTGTATCAATGCAATGGCCAGCGTGAAGGAAACCCTTTCGCTCTGGAAGAGGGCTGACACCTTTGATCATTATCTCCCCTTGAGAGACACGCTGACCAGAGTGGTTAAAGATATCTTCTCAAAATACGACAATGTCTTCAGGGCCGAGGCGATGTCCTTTGCGAGGCCGGACACAGCTCTGTCGACCTGTCCCCTGGACTCTGTAAAGGAAGACACGGTGAAATCAATGGAACAAGGCTCTGTGACATATGAACATGGGAGTGAGAAGAAGCAAGAGTTCCACGACATCAGTATGAGTTCAGAATATTCCCTAGATGATTTACCTAGGAACCCGCTTAGAGTTATACGTTTTGGAAATAGCGACAGTGAAGAGAGCATGTCAATAGCGTGCTCCGACCAGGGCAACGACCACGATTACTACTATGACCACGACCACGACAATGACGAGGACACTCCCGGAGCGGGGCAGATTCACGTTCCGTCGTGGAGAGTTACAAAGTGGACCTCGGGAGACCTAGATAGAGAAAAGCCGCACGGAGGAGGACGCGGTGTTCGATCGACCGGTTCCAAACGTAGATGCATGCGATGCGAAGCTTATGACTCCCACTGTAAGGCAGCAGCTGAGAACTACAGACGGACCCTCGCCAGCTATACCAAGACAGTGTCTGAGCTTATGATAGGCTTCAAGAAGGTCCTGGAAAGGTACCCCGAGCTTAGAGTCGATTCGAGTGACGACCATCTCCACTACATGGTGCAGGCTGCACTGGGGCGTAACAACCTCGTACAGGAGATGGTTCGCCTGGCTGCAAAGAGACAAGCTATAGATGTTGTCAAAACAGAGTCTGGTCTTGAAGATGGTAAGTGTAACAGTGACATTGTTGCCGTACACGAAGCCCTCAACGCGTGCTACACAGACAGCGAGACGCTCAGGATGATCCTGCAACGCTACACCAATCTGTACGTTCGATACATAGAGGTGTGGAGAGAGATGTGTTCCAAGGTGTCAAAGGACATCACGGTGATGGAGTTCATCAACCTGACGCAGGACAGGCCTGGGTTAATCCACGGCGAGCCTTGGTCTGAGGCAAAGGCCTACGTGGCTCGCATGCTACCCAAGGTGGGTCATATCACCCCAAGGGTCGTGGGAGAGGCTTGCGCCCGGGCACTGAAGAATATAGATTACAACCTCTCGAAAGCGCCTAGGGACTTTGACAAACGTAAAGGGCTCGTTGACGCCTCGATACAGGACATCCGCAGTCGGTTAGACAACAGTTCAGCAGCGTGGAGTTGGGACTCGTGCATGACCGACCTACACTTTGACATCCGCAGCGACCTCACGGTGCTCGAGGACCTGGTCGGAGTCGGGGAGATCTCTGTGAAGACTCTGCTTTACGAGAGGTCTATGCTTGTCTCCCAAGTGAGAAAGATGACCAGGAACCAGGGCTCTCTCGAGCTGCAGGTTGGTCAGATGCAATCAGAGCTCAGAGACTCGCTATCTCGGTGCCGGTACGCAGAGATGAAAGCTTTGCAGTGACCAACCCTGCCGGCTACGAGGCAATGTTGGAGCGGCGTGTGTAGGTACTAATCTAGCACTTGTATCCAGGATAGGGCTCCTAAAGAATGGATTCAGATTGCGATTACCTGCTCTACAGCAGAGGAGAAGATACCCGCGATGGGGACGATGTCGACTACGAGTCATGTCTACACTGTTGCGATTATTCGAGTCAAGCAGAGTCAATACGATGTAACGACATACACAATAGCCTGGAAGTAACATTCCAAGTGGCGCTGACCGGGCGCATGGTACCTTACGTGGAGGCGTTGGAAGCTAGCGACCAGGCAACACGGGTCAGATGTGCATCATTTGAAACCTCCGAGACTCCCGTTTTCTATGTAAACAATAGCACGGTTATTTCCCTACAAGGTGCGATACACATGCAGGACGTATCGCCGAACGGCACATGGCTATCTGCAAAGGACACGTGTATCCACTCGGTACTGAGGTTGAGGCTCGCGGGTCTGATCTGCACACATATGCCAGAACTAAACAGAATAGTCCTTGAACAAAAAAACGACGATGGGCTACTCTATCTGGCAAACAAGTGGCTGTTGAACAAAAACAACATGAACGAAGGCATAGAGTTATTCGGACCCTTTGTCTGTGACGCAATGCTGGCTCCGGTGCTTCATGAAATCCTTCGTTCAGATTGGATCGAAGAGCGCAAGGAATTAGCCGATAACAACAACGAGCTGAAGCTAGGATGGGCCCAGGAGTTTTATGATTGGACCAGTGTCATGAAGAACAAGACCGGGTCAATGGTATTCGCTTACCATGGAACATGTCCGAGCAACCACAAAAATGCTCACAGTTACAGATTGGTAACGGTCATCTTGGACAAGATGAGATGGTGCGGCTACACTCCTTGGTCCGCTGTGCAGGCAGTGCGCAGCTCTGAAGGTCGCATTAGCAAACTCACCTGTGTCCAATGTAAGAGTCGACTCCTAGCGTCGTGTGTGTTTCTCATGGAGTGCGCCGCGGTGGAGGCGTCTCGGCAGCGGGACTGGCTGGTGCGAAACGAAGCTGTGATTCAACTGTGCTTGCTCCTGTATTACATCCACATGCCTAAGGCCAAGGGGTGTGATGTCCATGACTTGCTACAAGCGTGGACAGAGTGCACCGTGATACACTCAGCAAGGTACCAGGACTACAGAGAGAAGGCTGCGTCGTCTGACCTAGAGGCTCTCGTTGTTATGTTCGCCAATGATCACCTGCCAGCTGGGCCCAACACAACCAAATGCAAGCGCCCCCAGCCCAGTTACGACAACGGTGTTCCCTGTCTCAACCGCGAGCTGTTACAGTTGATTATTCAAAACGACAGGTTCTCCCCGAAGCGAAAGACTGTTGTGTACCCGATTAGAAGCGAGGACGACGTCAACATCTGCACAGCCGTGGACGTACTACCCAAGGCCCCAGATAATATGGAAGCCAGAGCCCAAGAGGTAGACGTGATAGCACGAGCCCTAGTGCTGTGCTTCCCTAGAGTGGCCACATCAGCTCTGGACGAGCTCACCTTGAGGGCTCCTAACACTCTAAGGTTCTCAGCTAGAATATGGCCCGTCTTTGTTAACTCCACCAGGGCGTGTTATCAGCTTTTCAAAGCCCTGGCTCTCCCCGTGTCACCCAGCCCGGTGTACATTCTCGAGCTGCTAGCGAGAGGGTGGAGATACATAAGGCCAGATATCTTGGGACGTTTCATACCCATGAGCACTGGGGGCCGTGTCAAGGTCAGCTATGAGCATTACACAAAGCACCTTTTGGGCCCAGTCGACACTCTACACGGTCTCAGGCTGATAAGTGAATCAGAAAGGAACCTAACCATCAAGCTGTTGCACAAAGGGTTGCTACCTTGTTTTGCGGCAGAGGGTGACAGTGCACCTGACCGACTCGTGAGCTCTACCATAGCTTTAACGTTCGCAGCTTGCGGGGCACGCGTGTTCGAGGTGTCCAAGGATGACGACTCCACAGGCTCGCACCTCACAGTTACCTCAGCTGGGTTATTGTACTTCGCAGCCTGGTACGTGATGGTGTACATTGGTACGGTGCATATGCAACCCACGTTGAAGAATCGACTGTCTCGAACCGGCTCGGATGCTGACAAACACCTATGCCTAGCTCTGAACCTTGAGCGCCTGTCGAATGGATCGTACAATTGCAACGTCCTTGACGTTCGAGAAATCGTACGAGCTCTAAGGATTGTGTTCTGCGACCTGCTCGACACGGGCACCTTACTACGCCTTGCAGAGCTATACGTTCCGGAACTGCTAGTGCAGCTGCCCTACGCTAGGATTCTTAACTTGATTCCGAACAGTGTCAAGAGCGCAATAGAGAGCCGAGACAGGTGGTTCGTCAAGGAGCACGGGGACAGATCCTACCTCGAACAACAAGAACCACCCTTCACGTACCTTGGCGCTCTGGCCCACGGGTTTCACAGTAGCATCAAGGGTAGCTTAACTAGGTGTCACGCTAGACCGATCGCTCAGTCCCTCGAAGGACCTGAAATAGATTTCGACCCGTGGTGCAACTCGCTCTGGGTTTGTAATGAGGACCAGGATCAGTTAGGACTCGATGATACTCTACGCATGGCAATCCAAGACTCAGGGGATGAGACCTATTACAATCCAGATCACCTTGAAGAAGATCAGTTCTCTGAGCTAAATGTCTCCCTTTCACCAGACCTTGACGCTCAATCTAGGGTCTCCCTTTCACCAGACCTTGACGCTCAATCTAGGGAAGATGAGGCGCTTGAGGTAACTGAACATGATGCACCTGAGGTAACTGAACGAGACGAAGCCATAAAATGTCGTCGGTTATGCAAAGGGCTACTGGTTGAGAGTATAGATAAGTTGGGGTTTCACGAAGGCCACAGATTCCTAGGTGTGACACGTTTGAGCCACGGATCAAACATCAAGCAAGGTGTTTCAGCAAATGCACTGAAAAGGCCTTGCATGGGAAACATAGCCTCGACTGTGTACACGAAGACGGAAGGCAACGTGGACGTGAGCACATCTACCATGTCTCATGGTACACTCATAGAGGCACTGTGGGTCCTCTTCATGTACTCGAAGAGTGGCCCAGTGACAACATCAGGGGGGCCAGTCTTGACTGACACTGCTGCACCTGAGGAACCATACACTCCCGAATCTCTGGCCGTGATGGTACACCTAGCAGTGAAAAGTTTCGGCCTCGACAATTTCACGTCGCTTGGAGTCTGCAATGACATATATGCAATGTACAATAACACGTGCCATCAAGAGGCCCAATTTATAGCCATCACGGCAATTGTAGGAGGCCTGTTTGGGGTCAACGTAGAGGTAAACGTCAACGGCTTCAACTATAATATCACAAACCAACACTACCATGACCTGTGGGCTCCCGGTTCCATCTGCTACAATAACGGAGCCTGGCACGTGATGGACAAAGGCCTGAACCTACAGGTGTTGATACCCCATGAACTGCCTACATCTTACTGCTATCACGCAGGCACACTAGGAGCTTACGTCAGGCTGAACAACCTTAAGGTCTGCAGAGTGCCATCCGATAACTACTGCGGATTCCACACTGTGGCTTCACTATTGGGTTTATTCAGAGACAATGACAATGAGAAAGGCTACTGCGATGTTCGCAAAATGATTGTCAGTAAAACCTCAGAATATATGATAAGGAATAAGAGTGTTTCCGGGATCAGCGTGTACCTAAACAACAATAACTGTAGCAGGCACCAGGATCTGACTGATCTTCTCATGAAGCAGGATAGGTGGTTGAGCGTCGATGAAGTTAACTTCATGCTCATGGCACACGAAAGGATCCCAGTCGTGATTACAGAGCACTCCTGCCCTATCTATGAGCTAGGATGTTCTCATTTCCTTATCAAAGGCCATCATTATGAACCTGTGGTGCATGTGTAAGCCTCACATCTATATTAGATGCTAGAGGTTATATATATCATGATGTCTTGCTACCTATTGTATTTGAATGATATGAGATCAATGTGAAATAAACAACCACTGAGACACACTCTACTATGGTATTCCATCTTTAATGTACATATCATAAACACGGGACTACAATTGAAGTATCATAACGCACAGACAGTTTGAAATAAACACCAGGAACACATATTGAAACCATTAGCTACTCTCTATACATCTCAGTATACATTATAATACAAGCTGTGGTCTTCTAACACTAGTCTAGGACTGCTTCCCTTTTCAACATAAAGGTCTTGGTTGTCCTTATGAGGTACACTCACAGCAACAGGCAGTGGTCCTTGTGAGACTCCAGGCAGTGGTCCTTGTGGGACTCTAGGCAGTGTTCCTTGTGGGACTGCAGACAGTGGTCCTTGTGAGACTCCAGGCAGTGGTCCTTGTGAGACTCCAGGCAGTGGTCCTTGTGGGACTCTAGGCAGTGTTCCTTGTGGGACTGCAGACAGTGGTCCTTGTGAGACTCCAGGCAGTGGTCCTTGTGAGACTGCAGACAGTGGTCCTTGTGAGACTGCAGAAGCTTGGTTCGGGCCACGTAGGCAAGCCTCGGTTAACATTTTCTTGGACTGTAGAGCTTTAGCTATGCGCCCTTCTGGCACGTGAGTGTTACCCTTAAACACATGTGATACCTCAGCCAGTGCTGGAAGCCTTTCGAGAACGGGCTCCACTATGGTTACCTTGTTCCATTTGAAACACTGGTTGTGAATCTGTATGTAGAACGGCCCGTAGGGTTGAACGTTTGAGCCCACGGTGTGCAGGGTCACATCTTCGTACTCGCCAGAGCCTAGTATAGTATCCCAAGTACTAGCTACGGATATCAGTTCGGGTGTGAATGCACACAGGTTGTAGACAGTATACAGTAGGTTGTCAGTATCAGGGTTAAACTGCCTCTGGACCGGAATAGGCATGTCCCGTCTTTTCCCCCTTTGCCTGCCTTCTGTATTAAAGAGACTTGTGTAGCTTTCAACCAAGATCATCTTCACATTACCTGGTAGAAAGTGAAGCAATCCCAGCTGGTCCATTGTCCTGTGAATGGTAGCTAACCCTTCGGTATCTCCCCCCATTGGATCCCGATTCTGCCACATGTATATAGTGTCGACTATGCACCCAATGAAGTCCACTCTGAATCCAGTACTCACTCGCCATATCCTCGCAGGTTGTATAGACTTCATAGTGAAGCCCAGAACCCGGAGAGTTAGGATCTGTACTCGTAGGAGGCATTGTAGTACATAGTAAGCAAGGATGAACTTTTCCGTCTCGGACATAATGGCCATTCCATTCACACACCCTAGGTTCCACTCTCCGACTGCCTGGCCAACAAACACCCCTACCCCTGAGTGGTCGCTAAAGGGGACTGTCATCATATGCAGGGCGAAGGTCCTGCTCACAAAGGGGTGCACCTGGAGAGAGGTGTGCATATCCAAGATATCTTGTAGAAGTTTCCCCTCGGAAAACACCCTGTGTACCAACAGGCCGGTTACGTTTTGGATGGTACAGACCGGCCCCAGGTACAAGGTGTCTGAACTTCTAACCACCAGTAGTTTGGCGCAATCACTCCTAGTCAGAGTTGGGTAGTCACTGATAATCAGCTCGACATGTTTAAATCCCTTATTCGGAGGGGTCGCTACATTCACCGCGTGGTACGTTTGAATGTGAGTCTCACAGCTCAGTGTACTACGGGGAATCCTGCTCCTGTAACTCATGTTGACAGGATAGCTCAGGTTACTATTGCGTGGTTTAATGGATTCAACACCAAGCTTCCAGTTTACTTTATGACACATGGGATCACTGCGTAACAGTCCTACCACCGGGGGCAGATCTTTCGGTGGCACCCAACCACAGCACAGGGGTGGATGTGTCAGATCTAAACAAGGATTAGTTATGGGGCTGACATGCTTCGGGGCCTGGTTAATCATTCTATCTTTCAACCTTGCTTCGGCCATACCGGCACATGTGACATAGACCATCTGCTGATATTGTTGAATTCCCATGTTCACCAGGGTGGCTTTGTTAAACCCAATCGATTTCCACCGCAAGTTAAATTTCATGAAGTCATCTAGTTGGCCACCTACCGATTCAAAACCTGTGTCCATGTCTGGAGGCACATTATCTTTATCGGTTAGCCCTCTGTCAACATTCGCTTGCAGATTATCTCCCACCACCATAGGTTTCTTTAGCCGAGACGGGCCAGGTTTGGCATAGTATATATACTGTCCCCCCTGATGGGTCATCTGCTGATTCATCTGGGGCACCGCAGGTTCTTGGTATACACGTACCATACCTGCTGGAGCAGGTGTTTCAGACACAAGGGCTACTTTCTCATCACACGGAATCTGTGGGGTTTGCTGCTGATACTGTGACAGAGTCAGTTCACTAGCATTGTCTATGGTCGCAGCCCGTAATCCGTTATGTATAGTCATCTTGAGTGCCTGAGGATTAGAACTATACTGTCCTCTGAAACAATCAAACAGCAAGGTAGCAATTTCTGAATCACTGGAACTGTAATCAGGCTTGGTGCTGTTATAGAAGTGGTTCCTGTTGCTATACCGGGAGCCCGTGTCAGACTGTGCCCTTGAACTGATGAACCTCTCAGAAGCAAAGCTGTGAGGGTGTTCCACAAGGAATGCCCCGATGTCATCACTTGTCCACAGTGGTGTAGACGCTTCTCCTTGGATCAGTTGCTCGTAGTACACATTCTCGCTTCTAGTGTCTGCGGTCAAGTGTAGGTCTGTCGAGATTTCTGGCAGAGAATCCTTCTCTATAGCACAATCGGACTGTCTCACATTGTAGGCGTCGAGGTACATGGCTGTTGTCTCTTTGGCAGATGCTGGAAGAGCGGAGGACCTTGAGGAGCCAGCAGGTTCCCGGATAACCTCTCTGCTTAGCAGTGGTATGTGTTTTACACCACTATCTGAGTCATCAATATGAGGCATCTTTTGTGCTAGGCCAGATATAACCCTGCTGTTAGAGCGCTTATTCTTGCGCCCGCCGTAGGCAACAGTGTAAGAAGAGTCATAGGAGCTCACAGCTGAGTCATTACATGACAAACGGTTCCAAACCGGGCTTGGGTCGCCAGTTGACAACACACTACATAATCCCAGGCAGCCCTCTGGTTTAGGTGTAGTAAAGGTCTTGTTTAACTCCCTGATAAGGACAGCTTCCTCTTCCCTCAGCACTTCTATAATGCTGACATGCAGGGGTTCTCTGAAGCCTAGAGCTAGCAGCCTACCCTTTAGAGTTTCGGGAGATCTTGACTTCTCGCCCAACCACACATGATGACCATCGACGTTGCTCATATCTCTCAATCCCGCTTCATCTGGTTCAAGTTTAGTCCATGTATGGCCGTTCATCAGACCGGTCCTGCAAAAATCACAGATGTTCACAATGGACAAGACCGCGTCCTGTCCATCCTGTCTCTCAGCTGTTGAAGAAACCAAGTACTGTCCGGCGAGCACTGCGTCTTTGGTGTTTGAGAACGACCCGCCCGAGCCCCAGTGCGTCTTCAGCTCCTGCTGTTTGTTCTTTACAAACTGGTCACAGGTTACGTGAGCGTACAACACAGCCAATGCCAAGCTAGCACACGCCATGCGGAAGGCGTCCTCATCCTTGCTATGGTTTGAAGACCTATACATTTTGTGCAAGGAGACGAATGGCAACAACGATAGCACGTCTCCGGTCTCCTTGTGGACAAGGAACACTGCAGCGAGTTTTGGCTCTCCACACTCCGGCCCGGTGTAAAGTGTTCTAGGAGGTCTCTTGTCTACCAGACACATGTCTCTAAGAGAGCCCAGTACTCCGAGACAGACCTTGCGGACGATAAACGCAAGCCCGTCGTCTAGGTATTTGCCTTTCACGCTTGCCATCCAAGAGCTCAAGGTCTGCCATTCGAACTGGAGAGTTGTCACGACATGCAAAATCACAGCAGTGGCATGGCCCACATCTTCCAATAATAGACAATCGAGCCTGGGTTCCAGTAGGGTACTACATTGCATGGGTTCTGCATGAAAACTCACGAGGCCAGCGTCATTAAGCACAGACTGCTTTGCGATGCACACACTTACAGCCGAACTTAGAATGTCTTCAATGTGCAACCTGGGGATTGGAAGACTCAAACAGTGCGTAGACACCTGTCCCTCAGTCAGTGTTTTTGTTCTGGGTGACAGATCTAAAGTGTTGGGTGAAGCGACCGGGTATCTCTCCAAGATCTCGTGGCATAGACAGTGCTTCGCCAGGAATGTGTATAGAGGTTCAGGTTTTCTGTTTAGAAAAGGGTCTATCTTTGGGTTCCATGTAGACATCCCTGTGTGCAACTCCAGATACGAAGGGATAGACATGTTACGTTTCCTGGTACTTCGTCTGTCTTGAAATCTCCACCATAGCTTCAAAAACCTGACTGAATCGGCATCGTGTTCGAAGACCATGGTACTCGTTTCTTCTTTGAGGTGATTGTACACATAGGTAGCGATACTGTGTCTAGCAATAGCGGTGTCATGGAACATGTAGCGTTTGTTGCGCACAAGGTCCAAAAACAACAGTACAAAGTAAGGTGTGTGCATAACAGCCAGGTGCTCCAAGCGACTTAGGGTCAAGTCCTCCCCAGGACTCCAGCCTCGGGACGTGTTTGGATTTGTATTGACTAAGTTATACTTTAACCGTTCTGCATCTACGGTCACCAACATGGACTTGCACAGTATGCAAGTATCCCCTGACTTGGTAGAGAAAAACCTACTTAGTCCCACAGGGCTCGGTATGTTGTCGGGATGGTAGTAGAAGTCATGATGTCGACGTGATATGGTTGGGGAACACGAAGCCTGCTGCTTACCCCCGTGGCAGTACAAGTAGCCGATAGCATCGCCTGCAGATTGGAATGGTTCACAGTGGTCGAGAGCTCCCTGGTGAAGAGCGGCCGCTATAGTTTTCCACTTCTCCACCTCATCCTTGCAATCCATTATGGATACTATGAACAATAGCAGATGGGTTTAACACCAATCATAGACCTCGTTGTTAGAACATCAATTGCATAGGACTCTGACATGTCCTACACTACCTACAGTTATGTAAATATCATGTAATGTCGTGCCTCGTGTGAGTGTGTGGTGAGTGTGTATGTCAGGGTATTTATAGGTACATGGGGGATGTTCAAAGTTTGAACATGTGCAGTGTGGTGTCATTGTCCATGACTGTGTGGGATACCATCATCTTGTATTTCATCTCCCCGGCATGATAGTATAGGGTATGCTGCACCGCAATAGCCAAGCAACTAGTTCCATCCTTCGAGAGTGCCCACTCTAGCAGGGAGCTCTTAAACTCCTCTGTGAGTGTCGGGGTGATCCCGTACCTAACCCCGCAGCTAAACGGTGTGGGTTGACAGTATCCCAAAGCGGGTAACTCGTACCAAAAAGCAAACGCTGAGACGTTTTCACAGGGGGAGCCTATTCGACTTCTACCTTCAGACACCATGCCGATTGTGTTTATTGCCAATGTAAAATCTCCCATGAAGTGAGTGTGTATGAAAAACGATGCTGTACCACTTGGAGGTTGCGGTAGAACACCTGGGAACGTTTCCATGTCCATCAGTATGTACCTTAGGCCATACGCTTCACGTTTGTAGTCTATCAGTTGCACCTCTTTCGGTAGTTCGTTGGAGAGGCCGAATATCCACGTGAGAACCTTACACTCGATGTCTTGGAATGTGGCGTTGTGGTTGGACCAGACTACGGCTTGCAGTCCTCTCACTCTGGGTATGGCCTTGTTGCAAGCGGTTTTAGTGTGGAACCCCTTCCACCTTAGATCAATGACACACACTCGTTCTGTCCGCATCGCTACCTCGTGGTGCTCGCATGCGACAGCTGTAATCGGTGCACAGCCCTCAATTATCCCCAGGGCTCTAGCCTCGCCGAACATTCTGTTACCATACTCGGGTACGGACATGGCAAGGTTTCGGTTGATCACGTAAAGGGCGCTAAAGTTGTCACACCCTGGGAACATCTCTATGGTAATGGAACTGGGTAGGCCTTCCCGGCTTATGAACTGCTCGGATTGACTGACAAAGTTGAACTGTTCCACAACAGTCAAGGGCCTCTCCGCTGTGCAGCCAAAGTGAGCCGGGTGGGTCCTGTACACGTACAGACCCGACGGGAGACTTTGAGACTTCCTCAGCTGATACACAATCACCGTGTCACAGCACTTTGGGTACTTGTAACTTCGATTTTGCATCAGCCACCTGTACGCAGTCACTACGTTGTCAATTTCGTAGGCCCAGAGGGTTCTAGCGGTGTACCTGGACCCCCCCCTGTTCCCGCCTCTCCCTCCACCCCCTGGTCTTTTACTGAGTGCCTTGGCTGGGTCATTGTGTACAAACGGAGAGACGTTACGTCCTTCCGATAAGTCCTTGCTCTGGTCCACGGACACACAAGAGGAAGACTCACAAGAGCACTGACTGGCCCTTGACGCGTACCGAAGCAACAGCTCCGTTGTGTTTTTAAAGTTGTATTTGTGAGCTTGGCAAGGCTTAACCATGTCTTCTGTCAGATCCCTCAACCGTACACCTTCCGCTCCCGGTACATATATCATGTCACCTATCACAGGGACAGGATCCAGCGTTAGCGCCTTGTACAGCGGACAGCACAGACCTGCCGGCTCCATCGAAGACAACCCCGTATTCTCCGGTGATGTTCCAGAGGGCCTGCTGAGAGATTGCAGAAAGAAGCGTACAGAGACACTAGTGAGCTCAGTCCGAAAAGCCACAAACCTATACAGGAGAGTATCCACAGTAAAGTATAGAAACATTGGCAAAGTCAATAAGAAGCATGTCAAAGCGTCCAGAGCTAAGTGTCTTGTTTGCCTAGTCTCCTTGGTTAAAAGCAGTAAAGACAGGCAAAGGGCTGGCGTTAAACTCCGTTGTCAGTGTAACGTAAGGGTATGCACGACCTGCTTCAGAAACAACCCGATGTGGTACTTGACAAACCCTCACTTCACAACGTGTCCAACCCTACCAGGGTTCATCTGCTCAGTCTGCGCCTGCTTTCAAGGTCTGAAGGAGAAAGTGTGCTGCGTTTGGATGTGCCCCAACTGCTCCTCTGAATCTAGGAAACAGGGCACCTCTTGTTCAAAGTGTTCCCGGAGCTTAGATCCCTGTCCCGGACGTGAGACCCGTAAACTATGGTGCACCTCCACTCTTCCGATTGAGGACACTGACAGTCACACCATGGTGACGTATGATGAGGAGAAGATTGCTGATTATAGGGACCTGATCAGACAGCGTGTTTTTGACAAGGTATCGCAGAGTAGACACTTGTCAACATCGGATATCAGAACCTTATTTCACGAGTGCTTCGCGCCTCAGGTTTGCACCTGCAGGTCTGACGGTGACCGAAACAACATGTGCTGCAGCTGCACTCCCGTGCTGACAGTGATGCAACTCCTTGCCAAGAACCCACGTCCTCTTGTAGCCTCACTAGCAGAACGTGCTATACCAGGCAGGTCTCTGGCTCGTAACGTGTACGGCAGAGCACTGTTGTTGAGCATGCTAAATGATCATACACTGCCTTTGTGTGCAAACGGACCCTCGTGTAAGGGTATGCTGGTGAATGTTCCGAACAACCCCAAGCCGCTACCCTCACTGATTTCACCAGAGTCTTACAATAACTTTGTGTTGAGCAGAGCAAACCCCGGAGAGTATGAACAGATCAAACCTTGTTGCTGTATCCTCTGTCTGCTATTCAACCAGTCCGCAGTCGTCTCACAAATGGTCAGTCCCGACGGTCTACACTTAGAGCCACATCCGATCAGTCCCGTGTATTACTTCAATGTTAAACTGTCCCCTGATGTTGGGATACCAGAGGTGCGCATCGATATCTATCCAGGTTACCTTGTCAACTTTCAAGGCTCGGTGGGTAGTTACAAGCCCACCTTCTACTACAATTGGAGAGAAATGCTTAAGTTGTTACACCGAGACAATACTGGTAAAATAACCTTCTTACCTACACAGTGACACACCCAGTGCTCTGGGGTCCTATACGGTGTACCTGGTACGGATCTCGGATCACGGTATGAGAGGATAGTTTGTATATAGTCAGTGTGTTGACCCAAGTACACTTAAGAGCAAGCTCTAAGCAGCTACCCAAAATGTATATTACGGCAAACCTCATCCAACCAGAGGCAGCCTTGTAAACAAGAAAACTTGATATATTATTAACAGAAACTGAGGCATAGCAGAGCCAAAGCTCAGTTGCCTAGTTCAACAAGCTGTTCCTGTGTCACATAAGGACTACCCCGACACCATGAATATCCTAACCCGAAAAAGACGAAGCTACATAGAGGATGCGACTGGCAAGATGAAGTTGTTGGACCATATTGCAGATGTTCTCTTTACCCAAAGAATGATAAACAATGAAGAGTTGGAAAGTATCAAGTCTATAAGGGGCACACATGACAAAGCCCGGACCTTGATTGATACTGCCAGAATGAAGGGAGATATGACTAGTAATATCTTCATGACAACATGGGACAATCACCCTGAGTCAACCTCAGACTGAGATGCTAATGGTATGTTACCTAAGGAGATACGCAACATTTTTGACAAGTTATCCCGCGATGACATTGAGACAATTAAGTTTCTCATGAACGAGATAGATATCACTCATCAACAAACCAGCAGTGCTGTGGACCTGGATTATGTGACGGATAGAACCCTGTTAGCAGAAGGTATCGCGTTGAGTTATGGAGCGGAAGCCCGGGCCGTGTTAAACACATACAAGTTTCATTGGAGCTGTGATGCCCTTCGAAGCCCAGGAGAGGGCAGTATAATACAAAAACACTGCGGAAAGCCAAACAGAACAGCCTTGTATACCAGTGGAACAACTACATTGTTGGTCTCGGTAGCTAGGATATATACAGTACTTATGTTTCACCTGTTGGTCATTTATCAACATTCTCCTTCCTGTGTCCTTCTGTCATTAGTATGTCTGACAGTCATGTACATATGGTTATTCTGTTGAACATTATGGTGTTGACCTAATGTCATAAATGCACACTTATCGATTACCTTAATGCATCCATTATTTGCGTAGAGTACTTAGTGCCAGAGGCCAATGTATGTTCAGCTGCAATCAATGTAGACATCGGTCTTGGTGCCTTAGCAGAGCACCTAGCTACACTACAAGGGGGTTTGCCACCAAGTACTAACTCATGTTTTGCAGAGGGGTCAGATACTTTTTTTTCCTCATTAAAATGCAAATCATTTTATAACATTGGTGACATGCGTTTTCTGGAATTGTTTGTTGTTAGTCTGTCTCTCACTGTTCAAATAAACCTACTATTACAATTATAGACTGATCATTTCTTTGTAAGTGGGCAAATGTACAAATCTGCCGGGGGGGGACACAGGCCTGCTCTGTCAGTAATCTGACCTTAATGCATCCATTATTTGCGTAGAGTACTTAGTGCCAGAGGCCAATGTATGTTCAGCTGCAATCAATGTAGACATCGGTCTTGGTGCCTTAGCAGAGCACCTAGCTACACTACAAGGGGGTTTGCCACCAAGTACTAACTCATGTTTTGCAGAGGGGTCAGATACTTTTTTTTCCTCATTAAAATGCAAATCATTTTATAACATTGGTGACATGCGTTTTCTGGAATTGTTTGTTGTTAGTCTGTCTCTCACTGTTCAAATAAACCTACTATTACAATTATAGACTGATCATTTCTTTGTAAGTGGGCAAATGTACAAATCTGCCGGGGGGGACACAGGCCTGCTCTGTCAGTAATCTGACCTTAATGCATCCATTATTTGCGTAGAGTACTTAGTGCCAGAGGCCAATGTATGTTCAGCTGCAATCAATGTAGACATCGGTCTTGGTGCCTTAGCAGAGCACCTAGCTACACTACAAGGGGGTTTGCCACCAAGTACTAACTCATGTTTTGCAGAGGGGTCAGATACTTTTTTTTCCTCATTAAAATGCAAATCATTTTATAACATTGGTGACATGCGTTTTCTGGAATTGTTTGTTGTTAGTCTGTCTCTCACTGTTCAAATAAACCTACTATTACAATTATAGACTGATCATTTCTTTGTAAGTGGGCAAATGTACAAATCTGCCGGGGGGGACACAGGCCTGCTCTGTCATTAGTCTGACCTTAATGCATTAATTAGTTGCGTGCAGTTCCCACCTCTCTATTGGCAATGTACATATCGTCTACATTCGTGGCTCAGCATAGCTGCTCTCCCTAGTTACATAACTACCACACTATATGTTAGTCATAAGTGGACTCTCAAATAGATCATCTGTAACTGACAGGTAATATCTCCAACACGCCCAAATCGAGTTTGGCACTTAGACGTAGCAGTGGTGTGAGGGTTGTAGTCATAGGTAGAGCCCCTTATATATATGGGTGAGTCCTCTACAGATGACATACATGGGAGATACATGGGTGAGTCATCTGTACTTTATCTACATGCCAGACGCTGGGCATCTTTTGGAAATCACCACTAGCCACTTTGTGAACACTCGGTGTGGACATATGACAAACTATTGGACAAGTTGACTTTACCTGCACATCACAGCTGTAGGTGGATACAGAACACACAGGATGATAATAATACAGCGTTTGGAAGACCCCAGGACATTTTGAGTATTGTAGGTGAAGGCCGTTTGGACATATAGATACCTGTTGGATGATTTATTAGTGGTTTGAGGTATCGGAACAGCATTAGTTGGATATATAACTCACGGTGAGACATTTCCACTAGGAGCATTAGTTGGATATATAACTCACGGTGAGACATTTCCACTAGGGTAAGTCAGGACAAGACCTATGTTATGAAACAGGAAATATATCTAGTGTATTTGATGACACATTTTTGGTGATTACTGCAAACAGCCTTGACTGTTTTTAGGAGGAGCCTCAGCCATATATAAGGATTAGTTACACAGACAGTGCTAATTTCAGTGTATATTTTGCAGCTGAACCACGAAGACCGGGTTATTGCTAGTGTCAAATACTTTAGGAAACAATAACAAACAATAGAAGGTTATAATGTCACATGACCGTTATTCAAGGTACAATAACAGAGGTGAATGGTATTACCGGCAACACAATATGGACCTAGAAGTTGAAGAATATACAGAAATAAGAGAACCAACACCCTCTCCCTTGCGCAACATTCAACGGAGAAGATGTTATGAAAGAGCCGCTGATGACAGGCTTTGTAATACAGAAGACTGCAACCAATACAAACGAGGCCGTTCGGGTCCACACAATGTACCTGTTTATCCTAGACACCCCGCACCCTTTAACGTGAGATGTAGGCCTGACAAACAGAGGTTACAACAATTTAGTCATGACATAGGACTGGTACGGAAGACCAAGGTGTACAGTAGACCTCCAAAACAGTACACCAGACAGCCACAACACATTTTGCATTCTCCTACTCCAGCAATACACGAACGTCATGACAATGGCATTAGCCGGGCACAACCTCGCAGTTACGGAAGCCGGTCCACCCCTCGCAGGGATGACAGTCGGTCCCTGAAACGTCGTATTCCTTCGGAGTGGATACTGCCACCTTTTAACGTTCACCCTGTCAACAAACAACGCAAGACTGGTGAAATACACGGACGTCATGACAATGGCAACAGCCGGCCCAAGTCTCCCAGGGACGGCAGAGACATGGACGATAATTCTGTCAACAGTAGGCGAATCAAACCCCCCAAAAAAGTTGTTAAAACTCAAAGGGTGTCTTCAGAGGGCTCCTGTAGCAGTGTTAAACTAGCAAGGGTTGGCAGATATGACAAGGGGAGTGCTTCACAAGGCAACAGCATACCTAGATCGCATAGATCGCCCACTGGCCCAGATCGGAAACGTGGGGATCTGGACAATATTAAGAATAGAGCGGTCGACATGTCCCACAATCAACCTGCTTCTCATTCCTGCCTCAAAAAAAGGGCCTGGATGTTCAACAGGAGACAGCACAACAGTGACAATGTAGACCGTGTCACGGATACGAATGAGGAGGCTAACGTAGCTATAGAACCCACCGTAGATGACAGCGACTCTGAAAGTGATCACTGTAGCAGTGGATCTAGGGTTAAAGTAACTACAGAAACAGTTGCAGATGATAGTGGAGATGACAGCTCCAGCAGCTCCAGCAGCTCAACTTCCTCGAGCAGCTCAACTTCCTCGAGCAGCTCAACTTCCTCGAGCAGCTCAACGTCCTCCAGTGACTCAGTTCACAATCACAATGATGACAAGGATGACTGCCACAGGTCTGAACCCAAACATGCCATACAAAAGGTATCCTCTCAAATTAAACATAGTGTACCTATCAAACAAAAACGTCAGACCACGGAGACAGAGACTGTTGAAATTCAGACACCCGATACACCCGATACAGAGTCTGCTGATGAAATTATGACACTGAACACTGCTGAAATTCAGACAGCCCAGACAGAGACTTCTGATGGACTTATGACACTGGAGACATACACTGCTGAGATTCAGACCACGGAGACAGAGACTGTTGAAATTCAGACACCCGATACACCCGATACAGAGTCTGCTGATGAAATTATGACACTGAACACTGCTGAAATTCAGACAGCCCAGACAGAGACTTCTGATGGACTTATGACACTGGAGACATACACTGCTGAGATTCAGACCACGGAGACAGAGACTGTTGAAATTCAGACATCCGATACACCCGATACAGAGTCTGCTGATGAAATTATGACACTGAACACTGCTGAAATTCAGACAGCCCAGACAGAGACTTCTGATGGACTTATGACACTGGAGACATACACTGCTGAGATTCAGACCACGGAGACAGCTGAGCCAGGGTCCCAACGTTTGGATGAATCATGTGAAATGTCTTGCAATGTGCCTGAATGTAGAGTTGACAATGGAATTATATTAGCTGCGCCTGTGTATCAAGATGGGGCTGAAGATGCTGTCTCTGCCACAGAGGACCTAAACAGGTCCAGATGTTCTAACTCAAATGGGACCGAATCTGCCCTGGATGAGCTTGATGTTGCCCTGGATAACCTTACACGTGTCACGTACGTACCTGTAATCACACACACATATTGTGTTATTGTGGAAAACGAATGTATTGCCATTGGGTAGAGATGTGACTTATTTCTTATGTATTTTCTTGCTTCTATTACAGGTCTACGGAGAAGGAGAGAGATCTGGGTGATATGCTGACCGATGTGGAACATGCAACCTCATTTCAGGAGTGTGCCATGTCTCACTTAGATTTAGATTATTATGATCCAGATTTCACTAGCCCACTGTGGAACGTTGACCCTTGTCCCGGTTCAATATGTTCTGCTACAACTGACCCCGGTCCCTCTATTATACCAGTCTCATCAAGCTCCATTTGTGATGGGGTAACCCAACCTAAAGATGTCTCACTCAATGATGACTGTATTGGTGACATGCCCTGCTCAGGGGACCCAGCCAACGACATGGTTGTTCTTGAGAGGTTATGCAGTGATGATATATGTCAACAACAATCTGCACTGCAGCTGGATCCCCATCCGGTTGAGGTACATCATGACCCAGATCCTCAAGTGTCTACACCACAGCAAGAGGATGCAGTACTCCTAGATCCCAAACCCCCAATATCTCAAGTACCTCACACTCCACAGCCGACTCTTGATATACATGGGTCCAATGTGCACAAGACCAAGCCAGTAACAGCTTTACAGTCGCAAGGGCCATTATTCTCCACACCACCCCGATCTGAAGCAGCTGTCACCTATGAAGAACTAGAGCCTGATCCCAGTCTACAGCACCTTGACAGCGATGGCACCACAGTGTTGTCAAGTGCAATGGTGAAACAGTTGATTATATGCTCCACATGTAGAACTACGTTCAACAGAGCAGTCATATGTGAGGCGTACTTGATTCAGCTGAACAGGCCCATACAATGTGCTTGTGGCTGTGTATTATGCACACTGTGCTACAGTAAACACCGGGGGTGTTACCTACACCATGTGATATCCACAAAGGGCCTTGTAAGCACCACAGCCAGCACCCTTGCCAATTGCCCTGCTCTGGAGCATGTAGGAGTCTGGGATCTGGTACTAGACGAAGGTGATATGTTCAGAACTGACAATGGAAGCGATGACCAGGTGCAGCTGCTAATGAATGAGGCGCAATTCCCTGAAGTTGATACCCTGAGATCCGGTATGTATATTATTATTCGTAGATCTCTCCATGTAATGTAGCTGAACTGACAGTGTTCTCTTTCCCACACAGTGTTCCAAAATCTCATCACAAAAAAAGACACAATGTCCTTCAAGTACTGGGTAAACGAATCAATGCCAGAAGATCTGGCCTACAGATATGTCTGCATCTCTCATACACCTGGTTTCTGGGATCACGTCGTGGTGGGAACGCGGGCCCTTCCCAGAACGGAGAACATGATCGGACCCGATGAGTTCTTGCCAAGATTGTTTAATGTGTCGCTAGGTTCATACAAGTTACATTGGTGCTGTTTTGTTCTGAAGAAACAGATCATTCTAACTATGTGGTGCACTTCGAAGCCCAGGGGGGAGAGTCAGTGTAAGGTATCGACGCTGGTTGAAAGCGCACTGAAGAGCTTTACCGCAAGCATAGAGTTTAGAAGAATGGTATTCTATCTGTCTAGGTGGTTTTCAGCTCAGTACGTGTCCCCACCACACAGGCTGCTTAACGTCGTGTTAGATTGTAAACCTAGTGAAGGTCCTACTTTGGTCCATGTCATAGCTTTCCTGGCTTCACGCCTAGGGATGGAAAAGATAACACCTAGCTTCTCCCAGCATAGGGCCAAGGATGATCAGAATTACAGTTTCAATACCAAATCTGCCGGTACCATGTTCTCATGCCCCTCAGAAGGTACTTCAGAAGGTACGTACATCAATATTGTTGAGGAGTTTAGTTCCTACCACAACGGTTGTAATAATGCAATGGGTCTCACGAGGCTGTGTACCACACCAGAGTTTTACAGTTACCTTTAAAATTCAGTTTGTACGGTCTCACTTGCCTGTTGTGTGGCCATGTGGTGAAAGTGATGCCTATATGACCTTTTATGTATTGGTTGACAAGGGTCCCTTGACTGATGAAATGATATCTGGTGCTGTTCCTAGATTTTGTGATATATAGAGCTGTGTTCAATTGTATACAGTTTTATACATTTGACCATTTACACTGGTTCATGTCTATATATTGTTATACCTACTCTGTCCATTTTGTACCACTGCCCTGTGTGTATCTATTCACTTGAAAGTAAATATATTTTGTACATAGTTCAGTTGTGCTATATGCATTCATTAGGATTTTACAACTGTTATGCACTTTGAAGCCCAGGAGAGGGCAGTATAAGGTTAACTTGTTGTACTCCTTCTGGTCCCCTATCTTTGAAGCCAATGTCTGACAATTTGTAAATAATTAGACAAGGCACAAGTTCACCCTAGCCCGGTCAAAATGTAATGGGTTGTACTCTGACATGTATCTATGTATGTGTATGTATGCGAAAGTGCTTTGTTGAATAAAACCCCAAAATAACAACCAAGCGTATTATTCATTTTATTTCAATTTCCAATATCATTACTTTATATGACAACAGACTATATTACCTATTGCATGGATAGCACTGACATTTAATAAGACAGAGTGTAACATTATAAAAGAAAAAAGGCAGTTGATTACACACGGGAGATGTTCACCCATGCCCAGTCACTGACACACTGAGCGCATTGTGTTTCTCAGACTATGAACTGGGCGGAGCTACCCTCATGTATCCAATGGGAGAGCTCTGTTGTCTAACTGTGACTGGCTCAGATGTACTCTGGCTAAGAGGCGGGCATGGGCTGGTCTGGGAACGCCCGCGTGGAATAACTTGTGTAGAGAAGGAAGAAGGGAGGTGGAGTACAGAGCAGTAGTGTAGAAACCGCTTTCTCTCTTCAGTCTCTGGTCCGTGCAGTCTGAGCTCATCGGCCAGCGGTTGCAGTAGAGCTCTGCTTGACGAGCAAAGAGCAGGTCACCAGGCTACTCCCCTACGATGCGCTGCCTGTCAGCGGTGCGGCAACAGCTGTAGCTAGCGCGGTAGAGCGGCACGTCGCTGTCATGGTCTCTCCAGCCAAAACGGCACTATCTATGGACAGTTTGCTAAGTGCTCTTCTTTAGAGAAAGTCTGTTGGTGTCCGGTTTCCCTGAATATCTCTCCTCTCTCTCTCTCTCTCTCTCTCTCTCTCTCTCTCTCCTCTCTCTCTCTCTCTCTCTCTCTCTCTCTCTCTCTCTCTCTCTCTCTCTCTCTCTCTCTCTCTCTCTCTCTCCTCTCTCTCTCTCTCTCTCCTCTCTCTCTCTCTCTCTCTCTCTCTCTCTCTCTCTCTCTCTCTCTCTCTGTCTGTGTGTGTGTGTGTGTGTGTCCAATGTGGGCTATTCTTCCCTCCCACCCTTTCTCCTCCTCTCTTCCCTATTTGCAGCTATAACATTCAGACCGACATAATGGGCAAACTATCTTTGGCTGACATGGACACAAACGTGCTTTGTTGAATAAAACACCAAAATACCAAACTGAGTATGTCGTTTATTTATTTCTTAACTGCCACAATGTCACAACATGTGCTTATACTACATCTACTGCTGTTATAGCTTTTGTTCTACTGTATTCGCGGTATGCGTCCTGAACGCTCACTCTAGTGACAGGTTCTCTCATATCCTCCAAATCCCTTTGAACAGCCAGGGTTAGCACCTGCCTGTTGATGTAGGCCGAGGCGTTGAGTTGCAGTCCCACATTGTCAGAGAGTGTCTTCACTGCCCCAATTAATCTCCGCACGTCCAGTCTTCCCCGGAGCGCTCCTAGTAGATAACGGAGGTCCGACCTCTCCATTTGAGTGGAAATCAGTTCGTTCTTGAACTTGTTGTACTCCTTCTGGTCCCCTATCGTTGAAGCCATAGAGTCTTTGAGCAGGTTTATGTTGACATCTAAGCTTGCTATGGATCTCGAAACGGTGTTTATTGATCTGTCAACAGCGGCCTCTTCCTTCTTCCTACTCAGGGTTAGCTTATTCTCTTGTTCCATGGGGTCCATGTACAGAGAGGTGAAGAAATTTACTCCGCATGAGAGTACGAAATCGGCCAATGTGCACACTCCCCGGGCTATGTTGCGTGAAAGACCACTACTGCGCATCCTTGTCGCAATGGACCGTGGTTGTAATGGGTAGGCTATGTTTATTACTAGTAACCATTTCCCATGGTACTGCCAGGGTCCGGTCAACACTGGAGGCTTCGAGAGTACCGGGTGCTCTCGAATATCCTGTTAAATATGGGGTTGATTAAACGAGAGGTGGTCTGGATGGGGTTGCAGGCAAATATACCCGTTCCGCTAATTCTAGGAGCTAGCCTGTCGACCAGTGTTTCCCGGGTCACATCACCGGCGCACATGAGCTTCTTGTCAGATGTCAGCCCTATACTGTAAGTACCGCAGAAGGCCACCCCCAGCATTGGCTGCATTATGTCTGTGGTACGCTTATCTCCGTTCACTCTCTCCACGGTATCCTTGAAGGGATCCCCTATGGGATCCAGTACGCCCTTTTCAAACTCCACCATGTGAAGTGTGTTGCAGAATAGCTTATGATTACTCTCCTCTTGGTTGCGGTGTCTGCTGGCGTGCTTGTTTCTAACCCTGAGAGCTGAACTGAAAGGCTGGAGTAGAGTTGGCATACAAGTGTACGCTTGGGCTCGCATCATAGTGTCCCTAGTAACGGAGCCGTTAAGTCTTTCCGATCGGCCCGTGGTGAAAATGTAAGGTCTGCGGTAGCCACTCGAGCAGTCTGACTCTGGGCAAAACCCGTTGAACGCATCTGCGACCACCATGTCGAAGGGACCACCCGTGTTTATGTGCACGTCTCCTCCTCGTACGTCCTTCATGTACAAGTTAGGGATGTACACCCCGGGAGAGTCTAGGGTTTCAGGTATAACGACAGACTCGCAGTATTGGTTGACCGTGTGCACCTGGTGCGTATTGTGAGACGTGGGTTTGCAGACGATCTCCGTGCCCAGTGTGTATAGAGCGGACTTTTGTTGCATGAGGGAGACACCACATCCCGTGAAACGAACACCTCTGAACAGTAGGTAGGACATGCCCGAGTAGTATTTGGTGTCGTAGTGATCCACTATGACATTGTGAGTCAACAAGGTGCTGTAATGCAGCCCCATCAACACCTTGGCCAAGATGTTGCTAATACCCGCAAGCTTTTGCAGTCTGATGGCCCACATGTACGTGACCAGGGACGTATCGCTAAATCCGGCATCGGTACACCGCTTGTGTGTCAATGCGGTAGGCTCAAACTGTTCGCTGACATCACACCAGCCCTCCTGTAGTGCTACCTTGGAGAAGGCGCACTGTCCATTCAAACACATCACCGTGAGAGCTCTCTCGTTTGACAGGTTCAACTCGTTGGTTAGATTGAGCTCGTGCTCTCTGTATTGGATATGTTTGAGGACAGTGTCAACACCGGTGTCGCTAGACCCCCGGCGGTACACTCTAGCACCTAGGACTGGGAGGATGATCCAGTACATGAGATTACAATAGTCCACGTCGTCCAAGGTGAAGTTAGTTGGGTAGCCATATTCCCCGTTGCCAGTTACAGTGAAACACACAGGCATGGAGGCTATCACAGAGTTGCGCCTGCTCCCAACTATGCCCTTAAACAGTGAGATTAGGCTGTTCATCAGACCCTCAATTTGTAACAATACGGTACGTTCCTCCGTGGTAATGGTCGATGTTGTCTCCTTTGCAGCCAGGGTATTCCTTATGTAAACTGCGCAGATCGGGTCGGTTAACCAAGACCAAAATAGCCTTCCCTTGGTCCAGTCTGCATTATCGAAATCGGTAATAATTCCTCGATCCAGGATACTCCTTCTCAACTGAATCATTGACTCTAACCCCTGTCCGTAATGGAGCGCACGTTCAAGGAATAACAAGTTATCTCGCACATGTTTGGCGTGCTCTGTATCTCCAAAGTGAGTGAGTAACTCGCTGCCGATCTGAGCAATTTCGCTGTCGATGCTGTTCATCGGCGAAGAGTTGAACAGAGCCACCCGAGGCCTAACAACCCAGCGCTCTGGCACAACGTGTTGTATGTTCCTGCCAGAATTGTCAGGTGGGCGAGGTACCACCATGTTGCGTGTGTCGAACTCAAGTATGGACGCAGGGTTTTCTATCTTACCGTACCAGTCTCTACTGTGCCCGAGGCTGGCCAGGTTTTCTACAGAAATGGAGTTGGGATCGGCTCTCATCAAGGAGTTGACATCGGTTTGCAGTCTGATACGACGAGCTTCGCTGAACAGCTCTTTCGGGTTACCCACGGGGTGTAGGCTACGAAGAGTGACACAGGCCACCGCTCCGTCATACTGGTGGAGGTATGAGGCGCAGGGTGATCGCTGAGCAAGCTGCTTGTAGTTGATGTCGTCCGATTCTGTAGTAGAGAGAACATGTGACGGGTTGATCTGATTCAGAGCTGGCGCCACGCAGCCGACCGTGAAGTACTCCCATTTGAAACCTTCGGAGTTACAGAAGGCCTTGTGTTCAGTGGACGTGTCTCTGTTGGCACCGTGTTCCATCTGCACTCCGTCCACCTGCACGATGGGTATCTTATCAGTGGGGCCTCCTCCGACTCGAATGTAGTTTACCTTCATGTCGATTGAGCTGTCCTGGAAACACGATTCGTTGGTGAAGGGTAGGTCCTTGTCACCAATGTCGTGCTGGGTGACCTGTTTCATGGTGAACTCGTAGCCTACCCCTGCTCTACCGGTCTCGTTGGCCATGGTGTACACAGAGAACTCGGGGGTGATCTTGGTGTCCTCGCTGACGATCTGAGACCGTATTATGCCATTGGAGCTTCTCTGGGAGATGACGCGGAACAGCGTGTCGCCCATGATCATGACTTCGGCCTTATCACTCGACAGTATCCTCCGAGCGTTTTCCAGGGCGCAAACAAAAGAGTCGGGCTGTATGTTGATCGTGCCGCACATGAGCTCCGCCATCACCAAGATAGAGTCCAATTTCTCAGCACGACCGGAGGTCCTTGTCCTTTGCGCAATTCTGTCTGTCAAGGTTGGTTGAGCGGAGCAATATCTGAGCACCTCAATGGTTCTAGTTAGCTCCCAGGAGGTGCTGACCCTGTCTAACTCTCTTCTGATCAGATCCATTGCCACCGAAGGCACTGTAACGCTCAGGAGGCTTCCGAATTGCATCGTGACCACCTTGGACCTATGCTGGAACACTTGGCTGTACTCTCTAGTCTGCACTCCGTTGCTAATTGTGTCGTAGGTGCCCTGCTGAGCCTCGCGTTGGTCCGTGATCCTGTAGCGCCTGCAGAACCTTGTACCTGTGGGAACTACTTCGTCCGGTACCAGCATCTTGTATACAAAGCCAGCGAGTAGGCGACTCGTTTCTCTCTGTTGTCTGAACAGGGTAACTCCCATGTGAGCCTGAGATATCACAACGGTGGCATCAGCGGAGATGGAACTGTTTGTGGCCGAGGCTCTGATTATGTTATCCGTCATGTACTCAGCGAATGTGCTGTTAGGCGCGACCAGGAAGTTTGGGGCTTTCACCAAACGCACAACGGTCTCCAGTGGTTTCAGCGTGTAGCTGCTCGGGTCCATGGTTACCACACTCATGATGCAGGCAACCTTTTGGGAGTCTAGTCGATTGACTAACAGCCGATCTGGCTGTGCTATAGCACAGTTAGCGAGTTGATCTCAACACCGTCCTCTGAGACAGACAGAGTCCATTGTTAAGATGTTTCTTTTGTGGTTAGACAATGTCTCGAGTGTAACGCACACCTTTGCGCTGCGACTTATAAGGCCTCTTAACCTGAGCTCCGTGTGACGTGCCTGGGAGCTTACCGAGAGCTCTATACATCTCTTCGGTGCACCTGTCGTGGTACATTAGTAAACTGGAATCGTCACCGTGTCGTCTCAGAAGGTTTTCAGCAACAATCACGTCTGTAGTGACGTCGATGGCTTTGCGTTTCAAATTGGCGAGCTTAACCACACGTGCCTGGACCTTGGTATCACTGTCCCCGTCACTGTCGACATCGTCACTGTCGTCGCTGTCGTCGTCCTGGTAGTAGTGGTAATAACCCTGACTTCGGTTTAGGTTACCCAGGTTCTGCCTGTTGCTAAACAGACAACATAAGGCTCTAAACAGCATCCAGAACATGCTGGAGGCTTGGTTCAATAAGCTACGGACGTTGTAAGTATACGAGAAAGCACGTTGGTATCGTTAACCAGACATCAAACGTTTGATAGTACAGGACCTATGTCCTACCTGATAGGACCGAGAAGGGACATGACGAGAGCTACTGCCAGCGTGTCCAGAGAACGTATATTCCGTTGCGAGAAGGAGCTTGCGGAAGCTGCTCTGAAAGACAGAGGGAGCTCCTACGGGTTAGATACCTTTAGAACACGTGAGCTTAGTCATCGTGAATGGGGTCAGTCTGACAACGTAGACTACGAGCTTTACGGGTTGATCCCTATCCACCGGGACGTCGACTCCTGGGTCTACGTAAGTGAGGATCCACAGCTGGCCATAGCAATAGAGGAGATTGTCAACACGTTCAGCCCGGCTCTCTCCGTGGAGCTGCTGCTTTACAACGTATTGGGCAGCAACAGCGAGAGCTCTACTTGCTTGGTGCGATACCTCATCAACTACTACTCCTCCAACCACGTGTGTGAACATATCAAGACCACCCTGAGGAACATGATTCGCTGGACTGTATTGGCTGGCTTTGTGCCCTGCATGTTCCTGCCCTGGAAGAAACTCAGAGCTCTTGGCCTGGGGTTATCGGGTAAAGCTACCGTAACCAACTTAGTGTCGTCAAACCCCACAGTCCACAGGGAGAAGTACAGGAAGCATGATGATGATGATGATGATAGCTATACCCGACGTAAACGGAGGAGAACCGAGAACGAGTGTAGACCTGGTAGCGTAGCCATAGGCGAGTACATGGGCAAGGGTAGACGCAAGCCACGAGCACCTTGCTTCAGGACTGTAAAGGATGGTCTCAGCCCCCCCGATGCCGCTGCTGAAGCCGTACAGGAACGAGAGGCTCACGAGAGGGCTTTGCCTTCGTTGTTGGATGTGCCGCTCGACCACCTTGCTGACACTCTGAAACTGCTGATGAGCTATTCCGTCCCTGAGACACAGGTCTCCGTGGTTTGTAAGATCATCAGCGATTGGGTCAAACGGGACATCACGCTCAAGCGAGATCCGATCAAGGAAACCGAGTTAAAAATGGCAACCGTGGCCCTGTGGGGTGTGATGAAGACCTTCGAACACGGTCGGTGCCCAGTCATACCCGAGTGCAATGCCTCGACTTGTCTGGCCTTCTACGACACTGAGACGGACCTCGTTACGACCACAGTGGACGGCGTCCTGTACAGACACATCTCAATGTGGGATAGTTGCTGGTCAGGGGGTTCCAATCTGTCCTCTTTGGCCAAGAGCGCTCATCAAACGGTGAAGAGCTGGGCTACTCTCTTTCGCAAGATCATACAGGGGCTGACAATGGCCTCTAGCAGACACATGTATACCAGCACAAGCGTAGACCGGTCTTCCTTGACACATCTGGCTGATGTGATGCTTTCGTCCCGCGGGGAGCAGCAGCGTGTAGGGATTTCGGCAGCGGGCAACTCATTTGGCAAACCGTTACTTGACAACCTGTCCCGCTTCCTGGCCAGCGACCAGCAGCTCGACATGTTTGGCCTGAACACGGCCGATCTACCAGATGTGTTTCTGAGATCCGGGGTCGGGACTACTGTTTCAGAGCACAAGTCCGCAAGCGTCTCGCACAGCCTCAGTAAAATGATGGCGTCAATGGTCTCAGAAGGCAAAGAGGTTCTGCTGGTGAGGCAGTTTCTGGGTGAAGTGACCAGGCACCCTCGCCTGGCATTGGAACGGCTCAAGCGTGATTGTAAGGACCCAGGTTTGCTGCAGATGGCTGAGAGGGTCACAAGGCAGCTGAAACATGCCATCGGCCAGGGCAATGAGACTAAATCCAATGAGCCCGTCACAGAGCTCGGCTCGGACGTTAAACTCGTGTGCAACTACCCCTCTTCTGTCAGCGTGTCCCATCTGGAAGAGACCTTGAGCATGTGGACCACTTTCTGGAGGAGCACTCTGTCCGGATTCAGCCAGTTCAACAGGAGACACAATACAATCCAGTACAACAACAGGGATACAGTGAGAGAGCTACAATCCGGGTCACCGGTGCATGTTCTCCACTGTATGCTGGTGACACTCCTGAACACGTCCGGTGTAACCTTCGCAGACAGCCTATCTGGGAGAAAGCCAGACTCTTCCCTCACAGTCAATGACATTATGCTCACCCGGGACTCGCTGCACCCGACCGCGTATGGGTTACTTTTGGCAAACAAGCTGGGCCTCAGGCCTTCCGATGTTAAATGTGAAGATGAAAAGGACCAAGGGGATAGTGCGGCCGAGTGCATGAGTGGGTTGCTCTCGGCTACATCAGCAAGCAGCGCCGACTCCTTAGCTCCTCGGCCCCACGTAGCTGAGCAACCGGTTTCCTTTGAGGCTCCAGCGGCTGAGATCGCAAAGGAGACCTTTGGTTTACAACTGGCAAGATGTCCACAGAAGGGATCACTACAGAAGCTGAGTCGGGGTCACCGAGACGCTGCTCCACTGCAGCAGAGACACAATGACTCATAGACCCCTCAGGACTCTTCTGCCCTAGGTGATCAGGCGAGGAAGCTGCAACATAGAACGTGCTGTGGGGCGGGGTGATACCACCGCTAGCCACCGAGGCTTGTCGTTCCGTGTGCGGCGCTTCAGGGACAGACGAAGGACATTGAGGCGATTGATATCGGGAGCCCTGGTTCAGGGTGACTTGGTTTGGATTTTTGTAGAGGAAACGGGATCTCATTGTTCTATTGTACATAGTGTTCATTCCTCTTTTCACCTGTCGATGTTGTCTTGATTTCATTCTGGTTTGCATGCCACGATTAAAGGTTATGTGTTCCACATGTGTTGTACTGCATGGGTCTTTGTCTTTTGTCTCGTCTCGCACATCGGGTTCAGAGCCTGGGCTCACTTTATAACCACCCACAAGGACTTTGCGTCTCTTATGTAACATCACGGTGCCAGTCACGGGTGCCTCTTTGACTTTACACACTTTGCGCTTTAGTCTAACCGGAGCCCTGTCCTCCTTGCACTTGCCACATGTTTCTTGTTGCTCACTATGAGAGATGTGGTCATCATACTCTTCATCCGTGCTCTCATCCTGATGCTGACCTGTTAGACCTTCATTGACCAATCTTAGTAATTGCTCCATTCCATTTCTGTTGTGGTGTGTCAAGAGCAGCTTGGACTGAGGGTTAAGGACGCAGGGCTGGAGCGACTGGTCGTCAATTGTAATCGTGACCCACTGCTGTTTCGGGCACAGCTGAACTTTCCCCTTTATCATCCAGAGAGGTTCCAAGCTGAGCTCGGTCAGGTCTGCTAGTGACACACGTATCCAGAAAGACTTTTTAGCTGACGGAATGAGCGTATATAGCAATGTCTCTATCGGTATGGACCTGTCTCGCAGCACCTGAATGAACATGTTGATTTGCTGAACAGGGTCGATCCTTAGCCCTGCGCACTGTTTGTGTTTCTCTGTGGGCCTGTATTGCACAAAAGCATACTCTTTGTCTAGCAACGCAACTCCAATCAGGTAGTCTAGGGTCACCAAGTCTTCTCGTATGGTTTCCAGAAATCTACCATCGGAATCGTGAACGGTCTGCTGCTGCTGCTGAGGCATGTGTGGTTGAGGAGGAGCAGGTGCGGGGAAGAGCATAGCGCTAGGATGATACGAGTAGGATAACATGTTTCAGGTTCTCAACTGTAAAGCCAGAAAGTCAAATGTGCTGTCGAGCGCTCGAGAGAAATCTGAATCGGAGAGGAAGTGGTTGAGGTTTAGCTCAGCGAAACTCTGTCCGATCTCGCAAGTACTATGTAAACCTCTGGGTCTGTAAATAGGGTTGCTCCAACCAGCACCTCGGTCCACTATCCACCTAGGCGTATCTGATCTATCCAAGGATTGCCAGGCTGGCACTCTGTTACCTCTCTCCGATATCTCAAACAAGGCGTGCTTCCAGAATTCAGAAGACTTGAACGTTATCTGACAACAGGGACACAGTGCGTACTCGCAACTGCGGTCAGCTTGACGGGCATCCTCATGACACACGGTCTCTTTCGCCTCTCTCATCACTGCAGCTGGGATAGTGAATTCGGCCCGCTTCACAAAGGTAGATCCTTTTCCGTGACCGGGGTCGCTGGTGACCGAGACCGTTTCTGGAACCAACTGCATGTAGCCGAAGACACTATTGTCTTCCATGTACAGAAAATGCCATTCTCCTGTCAGGTCTGAGGATGACCTTTGACGCAGCTGGCAGTTGTTCTGGGCACCAGTGTCCTGTTTCTGTAGTTCCGATATGTATGACTCTATAGTCTTCAGGCGGCTGCTACACGTTCCCATTAGGTCTCGCAGCTCCTTCACTTGACACTGTATGTTGATCTCAGCCCTGCTCTTGGTGGTAGACCCTTCCGCTCTTGCCAGTAGGGATTCAAAGTGTGCGTTCACTATATGCCATACCCTTAGAATGGACGATCTAGAAGCAACCGAGGGCGCTACCCGGCAGCCGATGTTTGGGTTCTCACTTGCCATTGATGATGTTGCTGCCCGAGAGCCCCCTCTACTCTATACATCTCACAAGTCCTTTGTTAAGTATGTGTCTCTTGGCATTGGCTCGCCACTGATGACTCGATGACTTTCCTGACCTTAGAGAACGGCCGCTTTGTTGAGGTGCAGAGCGATTTAGTTAAAGCGAGCTGTATGGTCTGTCGACTGTATCCCAGGTTTGTAAAATCAATGTCCTTGAAGCTGGGGAGACCGCGAGGTCGGCAGCATTTGGGGTTTCGGGTGAGGTGACCGTCGACGGTTGCGATCAGCTCCACCCTAGCGTTCACTTTACCCTCCTCTCTCAGGTACGCCTCGTGTGCGACTATGATTTTGTCATTCAGAGAACTGGGATTGTCGAGGAGCCAGGAGACCAAGTTGATAAACTCTGGGTTCTTCATATGGTAATTTGTTAGAACCTTATCCTGGAAGGAAGAAAGCTTGCTACGGTACCGTTCGACGAATGCGCCTCGCACCACCTCTCTGTATGCAGGCCAGTATTTCGGGTGACTGCGGTCAGTCACTTCTATGAAGTATGTCTCCGTGAGGTACACCAGACACATCTTCTCCTGCGATGTCAGCATGCCGCGCCGCTCCTGAGCAAGCTCGCAGCACAGCCTGTTGAGATGGATGTGTATCTCGACCAACGTTGCCACTTTAGCCAGTGCCGTAGGGAGTTCTTTGGCTACGTCCCTCACCTTTTGCGAGTTGATAGACATGGACGAGAATAGCTGATGTCTGGTTTCCTCACCAGCCACGTTGACTGAGGAGAAGAAGAAGGGTGTGTGGAAATGCTTCTTTGTGTTCTTCATGAGGATCACCACGGTTAAAGGGTTGGCCACGCCGTATATGTAGCAGGTCAGGTTCTCGTTGCTAACCGTGAACGGCTTAGTCGACACCATGCAGGTTCCCTGGGATAAGGCTATGGTCTCGAACACCCCTCTGAAGTAGGGCTGTAGCAGGTACTTGGCGTTGGAGGTGTAGTTGGCGCTGCGGCTGGGGTTGGACGAGAACTCTATGCGGGTGTTTTTATAGCCGTGTTGGGAGCAGAGCCTCTTCTTGTCCGACACGAACCTCAGTCTGCTCAGCAGCTTGGTTTTAGTGGTGTTGGACTGTATCTGAGCGTACCTTCTGAGATGTTTGGAGACAATGGTCGCATTGAACTTCTGATTGCCAACCGTGTTTACGTGCAGCACGTGGAGGAGCACGTTGTTGTCCAACTCTACCAGGCAGCTCCCTTCGGTCCTGAGCGTGTCATTTGTTGTCCCTGGACAGGCTACGTAGCTGTAGTGGGACATTGCCTCGGGTTGAAATATGACATTCGGCCTACAGTCTGTGTGGTTCGGCTTTGTAAAGCCAGTGAAGGGTGCCTTTGTTGCACTCCATATCGAGGATCCACAAGGCTCCCAGCCAGCAAAGGCGGGACACTCGAGATTCGTATAGGTGGTTGACAGCAGGCACTCTGGATCTACGAGTGTCCCATTTACACCTGGGGTATGAGTCGAGTGGAAGAACGGGACACTTTCTTGTGCACAACAGCCGTTGGCGACGACATCGGACCTTGTTCTGAGAGAATGGGTCATGTTTACCGTGCACAAATAGCGCAGCCCTAAGCTCGCTGGGACACAGATGCAGGGAGTCTTGGGGTCTGGCGAAGAAGAGTTCAAGATTACACAGCAGGAGCTTGCGGTTGCCAGCATACACTAGCACCAAATGAGACCAGAGGAGCTCAACTGCGATCTTGGTCTCAGTTGATACGTCAGATGACTGACAGACCTCTCCCCATTCCGAGGGAGGTGTCACCGAGAGACTATCTATCAGGTAGACCAGGGTTCTGGTTTCAAATTCAGAAACCTCACCCCTCAAGTCCCTTGATACTGTCAGACGAGCCAGTAAAGCATGAGCAGCAGCCTTCGCTCGATCATGACACTCGGACAAGAAGCACAACCTGCAGTAGACGGGTAGTAGCTTTCCCAGTAGCTGAACCACCGTCGAGCCGCTGGGCTTTAGAACTGCAAACGTTCCGTGCTTGTGCTGCTCAAAGTGAACATAGGCTCGAGTTCTGGGAGACCAAACGTTAGGGCCTGAGATCAGCTCTCGGTGCTTCACCAGACACTCTATTAAGGCTTCACTGGCGAGCTGCCCATTGGTAACGGTAGTACACTCAATCTCGTCCATTAGGTACCCAATAAAGACATCGTACCTTATTATGTCCACGTGCGGACCGGGGCAGCTGCCTTTAGGGTCAAGCAAAGGAATCCCTGAACTCTTTTTCGTAGCAACTGCCATTAAAGCGTGCTACGGGAAACTACCTTCTTGGGAGGACTCGAGGGACCAGATAGGGCTGTCTGGACGCGAAGGTCCTTCAGTCGAAAAGAGACCCAGATTGAATAGCGAAGGGAAAGAGTCTGTGTCCCTGGGACCTATTGATGACGAGTACAGACGTCTTTACTGTGAACTGAGGAATAAAGCGCTGTCAGATATAAAGGGTTTGGTGAGAGAGCACGTGGAAAACATGAGCACGTCCTCCTCCTCCTATGACTTTATGAACATATACGGAATGTGTTCCTTTGACCCACCCAATGTAACCAGGATCTCACAGCACAAGGGTGAGACTCTAATTTGCAAGTTTACTAAACTGGCATGTCCTCAGGAGAACTCTAATTCCAACTCTCAAAGACTCATCACAGTCAGTGGGATACTCAATCCGCTAATCAGCGCTCGGGTTGACCACGGGGAGCTGGATCTTACTCACTGTGGCGAGTCAGATTACCACAGAGCCACGGAGGAGTTCGCTAGACTCGACTGCAGGAGTAAAATGAGGATACCGAGAGTACACAAGGTCGACTTGGGCAGTACAATAGGCAGCATGGAGAATCGATTCATTTTCACCGTGAGAGAAGACTTGCACACGCTCGGCTGTGCATACAGGCAGATGATGGTTTTAGTTGAAATGTTACACCTAAACATGATACATTTCATACATTCATAGAGGCCGGGTTCGTGTCATGTTCCACCGTCACCCTTGGTTATTGTATATGTGTAATAAAGAACTTTACCATCACGCAATGTGTCTGTTTAAATGTTTTATTGCATTTAAAGGTTTTATATCATAACTACAACACTGCAAACTCTCTACACCTATAGGCTACACACAGCCAAGCATCAAAAACACATACGGGTATACAGAAATATATACAAAGAGTCACTCTGTATATGTGAGGTACAACAAAAGCAATCATCAGTCAGAGTCGTCAAAGCCAAAGTCCACCTCCGTGTCATATATTGTGAGTTCGTTTTCCGCCTTGGCCTTCTTCTTCTCGGGGCTACCGTCGTCGAGTTCCTCTGTAGGTCGTTTCACACCGGGCCAGTGACCGTGTGGAACATGGCTGTTTCCTTCCGATGATGTAGAACAGGACGCAGAAGAGGAGTAAGAACATGACTCCTGCCCAATTACCTCGATGTTGTTATTCTTAACAGCTGACACGAGTAGGTCAAACTCCTTTTCATTCAGCTCAGGCGTCATCATCTTGATACGGTTTACATCTATCTTGGGCAACACGCAGGACACCCCTCTCTTGATCCTCGCCACCATTTCGTCGATCGTACTTTTGTTCTCGCTGGCACAGTTGACTTTTCCACCTCCCTGGGAACTGTACAAGGTTGTATCGACGCACCTATTGCTGAACACCTTGACAGGGTAGTAGCTACCCTGTCTACACAGCTTGACAGAGCCGTAGCTGTTGTTGTTGCTGTTGTTCGAGAATACCCTCATGCTGGACATGACCATCATGGGCGCGTGGATCATGTATTCCTCGTTTGCAAAGACAGTGGCAAATTTCATGGGGCCCATCTCGCCAATAAACACAACCCTGTTGTACGACATGTTCTTCTCCTGCATAATCTTTCGGACCTCTTTTTTCGTGTCCCCTATCTTATTCAGAGACCTGTGGATGTAATCAGGGAGACGGTTGTCGTGGGCTTGCAACCACTCCATAGAATCCAGATCTTGGTAGTTGACACCTTTCATACCAGGGTTGCCGAAGGCTGGTCCAGTCAGCTTTATCAAGGTGCCATAGGATGCTTCAAACGAGTTTGTGTTCTCATCCTCGTCCTTTCCGTGTCTGAACTTCCCAGCCATCGATAGCGAGATAAGATGTTTGCACAGGTTAGACTCGGTCGTCTTCGGGGCATAGATGACACGGGCCAGCTCGGCGCAGAGGAACCCCATTGCCATCATCACAGTCTGTCTTATGGTCATGGCCAGGGTGAGTGTGCACATTGGCAAGGCTCCATGGGACAAGGTTAGCTGATACTTGCTGCTGTTGCTAAGATTCTCCTCGTGCACGAGGTTGTTGTACCTGGGGTCGTTCATGGCTTTAACACAGGCCACCTCTGTGAATTCACCCGTGTTAAACCTGTGGTGGTATCGGCCGTAGAAAAAGGCATCTGTCGCCACCTTGGTAACCGCAACAGGCTTATATGGCATAGACAGCATACTGTTTAGACTACTATTGGGATTGATCTTAGACTCTGCTTTCAGGGCAATATTCAGCATAGCCTTCATCATGGTGTTGTTCGTCATCCCCAGAGTGACTGAAGTGAAGACACCCAACCTCGCTTGACTGCTGGGAGGGGGTCTCTTGTCTTCTTGGCCAGTGAAGACTTTACCGAAGTAGAGCACGTTGCCTTTCTCCTGCCCAGCAAACCCTACCCCAGTGGTGGACAGGCAGCTGTCTGTCATTTGACTCAGCTCTACCATCAGGTTCGCGCTCTGGTGACGCACCACTTCTGTGAATTTCGTCATAGAACTCTTGATGGTGGTCATTACAGTCTCAGTGAAGTCGCTGTTCGCGTGACAGGGAAGCATGTTGGTCATCGTGCCAAATACGGCGCACTGGATGTAAGCCATTATGTTATCCGACATCAGGTAGGAGCAGATCTTCAGGGCTTTGGTGTCTGTCTGTCCTCCCATGAGTTTCAGGCCGATATTCTTAACCATCGCCATCCTGTCGCCCATCTGAGGAGCCACGAACCAAAACTTTTTACTCTTGCTTTCTACAATCTTGTACCCCTGCATACGCTGCAGTACACTGTGATCGGTCCAGCGAATAGTCATATCCATCCCGATGGACACATCAGACCCCTTAGTGTCCAGTTCATACCCCGTGAACAGCCTGTAATATTTCAATCTTGCCTCGGGGTTGCTATCTGTGATCGCCTCGGTCTCACCTTTTCTGCCTTTCTTACCACCCACTTGCTGATCATAGTAGGGAATGAACATGGGCTTCACCAGAGTTGCGGCGCACAAGGGGTCGCAATAATTCACCTCAAGGAAGGCGGCAGACGCAACACTCATTATGGTAGCAAGGTCCTTGTCCTCCATGCAGCTGCTCACGAATATAGCAAGTAACTGAATCAGGTACAGGAATACCATGTGTCTAGGCTCCTCTCCATGTTTGTGAACTATATCGCTATCGCGGAGATCGTCCAGGTCGAACAGGTCGAGCAACTTGCGCAGTAAGGACAGAATCTGACTTGCCTTACTTTTGTGGAAGTTGACAAAAACACTCGGGTAAGAGTCGTCCCCACCCTCCTCTTTGGAGGCTATATTAAGAATGTTCCCACGCAGAGCCTCGTCAGTCAGGGTGTTCTCGTACAGGGAGAGGACAGTGTCCCGAGTGAACAATTTGCACATGCTGAGAAACAGGGTCGATTCAAAGTCCCGGTTTATCTTAGGAACGTTCTGCAACGCCAAGAAGTGCCCTAGGTGTTCTGCGTGCACCTTCAACACCTCGTCGGGGAAGACGTTTGGGCAATGGAGATGCAAGACCACGGGGGACTTGAGAAGCACCGGAGCAAATGGGGTTGTGGGGCAGGGGTAGACGATACCGGAATCGTGTGGTCCCGTCGCTATGCAAAATCCATCCTGTTGCAGGCTTACCTGGAGTGTCTTAACACAGTTTGTCATTCTAAACAGAGAGATAGTGGGTCTACTCCACGACTACAAACTAAACTAGTCAAGATGTTGACGTCTAAGACAAGGACTTCGGAATGCGGTGACGCTTACAAATTCTGTTTGGAACTCTGGGATGAGCTGTCTCAGGCCCTGATTGAATCACAAGAGTCGAGTACTGTGTTGCCAAGCAAAGAGGAGTTGTCTCAGATGCAGGGGTATGAAGTTATGATCAGACTGGCTCTCCTGGCAGATTTTTATAGGTATCAAAAGGAGGATCTGGCTTTATATAGGGAGGAGTCAACTGAGAAGTTGTGTGCCATTAGAGCCAAGGCATTCAGCTTCCTTGCAAATGGCCATAACGTCCAACCAGAGCGTAACCGACCAACGGGAACCCTTGTATCCAAAACGCCTCTGTGTCGTCGAACTAGAGCCAACTCATCCATCCCCAGACCGTTGTTACAGCCACAGCCCCTGTGTAAAAATATATTCGGGACTGCCTACCGCGGTTGTGATGTCGGACCTCATATGGTATGTGCTAGCAAGGCACCTATGTCTGACTACAGCTTTCTTGTCCAAGTGAGGGAAGACACGGGAGGGCACGGTCCTCCACACACTGGAGAATCAGCAACCGAGCTATCGCTCAGTCTACATGAGGCTGCTGCGCGGACACCAAATCAGAGCGGCGACACCCTTGCAACAGGCTCAACGCTGCTGAAGAGTGTTAACCCCGTCGGCAAGAAAAGTGACCGGCTGAAACCAGGACCCTGTTCACCTTCAATGTGTACGAGTAAACAGGACACAGGTCTGTGTGATAATAGGGATAGTCGAGAAAGGAAGCGACCTTACCCACAGTCCGGTGAACGACCCAGAGATGGGGAAGCTTCGATAAAGTGGACTAAACTCAGTTTTTCAGTGAAGAGGAAATCTTACCAGGCGAAACTCATAAGAGCCTTCCAGGTGGTGAAAAGTGTCGGACACCCTATGCTTACACTCAATTCCGAATGGGGTCTGAGTTGTTACTACAAGCTAGCTGTATCCTACACAACAGATCAGCCACTGGAGATGGCAGCGGCCTGTCTACCCGAACTGCGGCAAGCCGTCGACATCATCCACAGTGAACACTTTCAGAAGCTGCGCGAACTACCGCTCGGGTCTCAGATGCTACTATACGCTGTGCTCAACTGTCACATCAATTGGGTTGACCACAACCACAAGCAGATACTCCTCATACCGGGACAGCCCAGCTCCCGCGCCCCTAATCAGGATGGAGACTTGAGGTGCTCGAGATGTCTGAAGAATCAGACCTTCCACTCTTCTGAGGTGAAAGGCAACCCGAGAAACATAGATGTGGAATTTGACTTTGAACAGATGAGGTTTGGGTCATCGTGCTGCGCTGCGCCCATGATAAACGTACCCCTCAGCACCAATCTCGTCAACACTTGTACCTTTACCGAAATGAAACAGATGTACACCTCCTGTATGACATGCAAGCAGCCAATCTTTTCCGAAGTACTAGTGGATATGGAAACACTCTACTCGCGCTGTGTGGCCTGCACCTCTGCTGACCCTATATGACACATCTGAATAGACACTATGGATCACAACAAGACTGAGGAGGCTGTGACCGAAGACGCCTCAGGTATTGTACACCAAGCGGACATCACCAATAAGGACAAAGTTATGGCCGAAGCAACATCAGGCATTGTGCACCATGCGGACGTGGCGGTGTTCAGAGCGGTGCACTGTATACCCTTTGCTAGATTGAAATATATTATGTGCACACACTACGGAGCTAATAACTTTGACACCGAGTGGCAGAGGGTCCGAGGTGATGGGCGACTCTCGGTCAGCGGCAACAAAAATCTCTACCTGTACCTAAGCATAACCAATAGGCTGGACAGAAAAGAAGGAGCCATCCGAGATATTATGGCCGTGTACAGGGATATCACCACAACGGAATCCGAGTGTAAAGACAGAGTTGAGACCTTGGCTGAGGATCGGACACCGCCTCTAGTAGAGCGCGTGGACCCTTGCGCGTTTGATAATACAATGATCGAAGCAGCAGAGAGTGTCATGGGACTGGAGGAACCTGAGTATATGACAGAGTATCTGGATACTTTCAAATGTAATACCACTCGTAGCTGCTTCCTTGAACTTGGTGAAATGACTTCTTACGGGTGTGAGGATTATTCAGATGAGGAATGGGAACACGAGGAACTCGACCGTCGTTTGAACAACCAGGATCTGAGGTCCATGTCTGAGCCAGCCCAAGGCGAAGTGGATCAAGACAGCAAGGGCGGGTACAAGGCTATATTGGAAGACTTGACTGTTGAAAAGCCAAAAGCTGTAATTGACCAGGACTGAGGTCCATGTCAAGTCTTCATTGCTTTGTGTACATTTGGTGATTGTTATACTATAGACTGTCTTGTATCATTGTGTTTTGCTTGTACCACAGACATAAATAAAAGCTTTGTGTTAGACACAATCCTGTCTCCCGTCTTCTTCACTGTCTCCCCTGTTTTCCACACCACAGTTCCCGCTCATGCTTCTCTAGCTCAGGGCATATGACCATGGGACCCTGTCAGAGAAGTGACTGGAGCTGTACGTGTCATATGACTGTAAGGTTCGACGATGTACATCTTATAAGTCGTGTAGACTACACCTGGGTGCACATGTCTGATATAGAGAAGAGAATGCCTATATCTGAAAGTCTGACGGAGCCCGGTCTTGATGGTTTATTTCGCATACCCGTAGAGTCGCATGTGATCCCAAGTACGAGGTATATTGTCCTCCGGGCTGTATACACACACGGCGGAGACAGCTACGGACTCGTTACAGCCAAACATTTTACCAACACGTACACCGATACCAAGGGCCACAAAGTGAAAAGGATCAGCGTTTTAGCAAGAGCGCCCTTGGCCTGGGTGAAGATCAACACACACAATGATACGACAGTGCCCCACCTGACCTACCCTTACACAGGAGACATGGTGTGTGGACACCAACCCGATGTTATCGTCTCAAGGATATATGCCAATATGAACCGTTACGTGAACAACACCTTAGTCTTTACCTCATACACCCCGGACTCTGGCGAAAGAGATAGTTTAGCCTCAGAATTGGTAAGCGAGACATTGTCTATACTAGCGGCCCCGCTTGCATTCAAGGCTTTGCACGAACAGAGCAGGCTAACACTGGAACGGTTGCAGTGTCCGAGAGACCGTGACATTCTCACCATACCCGATCCACACAGAGCGCTTTGGGGGACGTGTGTATTGTGGCAGCTAGACTCTGAACTAGGGACCCTCTCACGTGCAACTGTTAACCAACAGACAGACCTAGCGCCAGTCCCATCTGCTGCTCGGTGGTTGAGACTAAGGCTCACGTGCACGGGTTTAGAGGTGACTAGGTGTTCCGAGGAAAGTGCTACCAAAGACAATATACAGGCTCCCTACTGGGCAGTCGTACTCACGGCCCTGTGTTGTGGAGCACTGGACCGTTGGTCACAGGAGCTAGACAAACAGTCAAGGGCCTTGAGAGTCGACGTTAGTCTACTCCTAAGTGAAGGAGAGAAGAACGAGCTGTGTCAACGCTGCGGGTACGCTTATCGAATATCACCCGTGGTGTGTGAGTCAAGGCCCAAGAGAGTGTCAGCTGTGTTACAGATAGACAATTTGCTCCTGGGTGGCATCTGCACAACTCTGTGTGCTACCGTCACCCGACATAACCGAGATGGATCAATTGAGGCCGGATCTGAGAAACAAGCCCGTTACCAGGCAGACCGAGAACAGAGATATTGTCTCAATCACCGAAGGGTCTACAGAGCGAGCTGTGAGGAACAATGGGAACTGGACAAGTGGAAGGGAGAGTACGAGTGCAGGGAAGGAGAAGAAGTCGACCAGAGTCAAGGAGAAGAAGACTTCGTCACGTCCACGGCCCGAATCACCCCCCGGTGTGAACGAAGAGCAAAGCAGATTGCATCGTGGTGGGAAGATGACGAAATGTGCTACTGGGGACAGGAAACAGACAAAGCAGGTAACAGAGCAGACCATCGACAGAAATACAGGTCTGGGACAATCTCTTCAACGTACAGGAGACGAGAAGAACAAGAAGACAGATGTAGAAAGAAGCAAAAGAGCACAAGTAAAGATCACAAAGAAGACTCTGACCCTGGCTGGTGGTTATGGCAGAAGGACTGTCGACAGAGACAAAGTGAGAGACTCGGGTACTACACGCATGGAGAAAGGGTCCGTAAACACAGGTTCTGGGAACTCTACCTGTCAGGATCACACCACAGAGGCGCCGAACACAGTAGATACTCCACTTCGATTGGACTTTGGCAGAGATTCTCATGCAATGTTGTTCGGTATCATATCAAAACTCTTCCCTTTGGACATCAAGGAGGAGCCCTCAACATCTAGTACGGAGCCTGTCATAGAGCCTGCCATCACCACAACCCCGGGCAATGGATCTCCCTCACCTAGCAGCCTCAGTGACACCTTAGTGACAGTAGAGGCACTGGGGAATAATTTTGAAGAGCTGGCTAAGTGGTTCCAACTATTTGAGAGCACAAACGCCAGAGATGTAATAGGATTCGATTTAGCTATGGAGCTGTGCGGATGTTACGATATCATCATCCGTAGACTGGGGAATGGTCTAAGGGATACATTTGGACAGACAATGTTTATACAAGGCCCACAACATGTCAAAGTAGCAGACCAAGCGCTGCAGTACATTGCAGCCTTTGTAAAGGGAGATGTTACCCGTGATTTGAAACCTGCCTTACAAGATCTGCTTTGCCAATCCGATAATACCAGAGACTTGGAAACTAAGACCATACGGACCGCTTTTGAGGAATTGTCCACTGACAGAGGCAACATATCTTCGGCTCCTCAGATCGGCGAGTCTCTTAAGGTACAATGGGGTTTTGTAGTCGAGTTAGTGTGTGCTCTCGTCGACATTATCCAGACCAACACTAACCGGTCTTTACCTGGGACACTTGAGAGCACAAGACATCAAAAGGATCTCACCTTCGCTAGGCAGGAAAATGTCCGATTGCAATCCGAGTGCAACGAGGCCAGGAAAACCATTGATAAACTAGAGCGTGAGCTGTCTATCGTGAGACAAACTGCTACAAATGAGGAACTATACAAAGATGAAATCCAGAGGAAAGCACTGGAGAATGATAATCGCATCAGTGAACTACAAGAGGTTTACAGCAATGCGCAGAGTGTAGAGGAAACCCTAAAAAGGGAAATAGTCAGGATCACAAGTGAACAGGAACACGAGAGGTCCGCGTGGAGTGTGAAAGTACAGGGATTAGTCACTCGGTTAGAAACAAGCCAGTCGACGATCGACATTATGCAGAGAGACCATCTAACAGAGAAGGACGCCCTTCAAGTTCAGATATGTACTCTGACAGCGGATAAGGACACCTTGTCACAGAATGAGGCACAGCTAAAGACTCATATACAAACAACTGAGGCTAGTCACAAACAAGACCTCGATGAGAGACGCATCACAACTGATGTGCTACATGTCAGTGTATCTCAGCAGAAAGCAAAAATTACAGAGCTTACTGACACCATTGACAAATATATTGCAAGCAACCAGGAGCTCCATCAGACTGTGACCACACAGGATATGGAACTAGACAACATGATCAAGCAATTGCAGATGTCTAAAATGACATTGCGTTCACTGGATCAGTTGTTTGGGTTTGAAATTGCCAATTGTGACCATAGCACTGTGGTAGATAGGATAACAGGTCAGCGAGCAGCATCGGTTGAAAGGATCCAGAGTGTTCTTAAAGGAACAGTTATCCAGGTAATGAAGGATGATGATGACGATCACTGCTATCAAGAGCATATGGACACTGCGTCCGATACCAGTCAGCTGTTCAAAGATTATGAGTGTGAGATACACAACATCATACAACGTCTGAGTTTAGAACATGAACCCATGGATGTGAGCGGTTGTAGTTATACAAGACAAAGACGCATCAAACCCTCACTAAAACGCAGACTATGTCCAAATGTCACATTGGAGAGGAGCTCATATGACCACCCTGTGTGTAAGAAGCAAGAGTGTACGAGTGAAGTAAAACACGAAGCGAACCCTGAAAACACAGTGAAACCAGAGAAGCGAGAAGAGCCTAATCTTCCAGTGAAGATCGAGTCCCAGGATACCCCCGATAACAACAATGGTGACTGCTGTCAACTAAGAGGACAAGAGAATAGTAACCCCTCTGTTGTTAACGATTATAGCAGTAAGCACAGTAATGTCTACATGGTTGACATTGAACTCTGTGAAAATGATCCTAACGCTAGGAGACATATTCCAGGCTACATAGCACAATCACTGATAGACAAAGATGTAAAGCTCATCAATTTAGGATGTGAGAAGCATATTGACACTCTATTGAATGTGTTACAAGTATCTGAAGAGGTGTCTGAGTATGTAGTCAAGGCTCTGTCAGAATATAACACAAGCACCTGTCATTGCTCACAGATGACAAAACTCTCTCAGATACTGAAATGTAGCCTTTTTATATGTTGGCCCCCAGGGGATGAGCACGAGATATATGGAGCGGAAAACAATGACAATTGTGTACATACCATCATAGTATACAGAGAGAACAGGGGCAAATTGTACTACCTGCTTGCTGTCAAAGACCAAGGCTCTTACACATACAATCTTGCAAGGCTACCTTTCGAATCACAGTTCCAGGTACCCAAGCAGGCCTTTAGACACATTTCCGATGGTTCATGTCAAGGTCCAGTCGTTTCCAACCCGATACATAGTGTAGATACTATTGAAACTAGTCACCTTGTACTACACGGTCACTTATAGTTGGATAGTCTTCAACAAATTCCTTACTCAACATTGCAACAACAACAAATTGGTTTATTACATTTGTTTATTTTATATAGGGCAATCCATGTAATATACAATGCTTTTCTTTGAAAATGTAATTTGAAAGTACCATAAAACAGTTTATTCTTTACAAGGTAATATATACAATACAACATTACATTATATGTTGATAGGGTCATAGTATGTTATATGTTGTCTTTTGCAATGGAACATGACACAATAAAAGCATTTCATTTCACAATACAATACTTGCCAATAGGGCCCTTGTTATGGTAACATGTTATTCACACTACTGTATACAGTTTGCTGAGTTTTGTAATGGATGTAGAGCATTCAGAACAGGTGCTAGAGCATCTGCATGTTACATGGCCACAGTCTCCAACCCAGTCCTTGTGACTAGAACATGCATGACATGTAAACACAAAGTCTGGTACTAATATAAGGGGTCTGTTACAGGTGGACTGTGTTCTGCAGATTGGGCAGTCAAGGACACCATTTTTCTTGATCTTTCGTATACACTGTATACACATGACGTGTCCACATGTAAGGTAGCGGTTTGACATTCCCAAACAGCAGAGACAGGTAAACGGGTTGAGGTGTAGCTCCTCCAGCTCATCCGGCTCATCATTGTCATCAGGAGCTATAAGGGTAGACACATAGGTTATAAAACTCGTGTACACAAAAGTGAAGTGTACAGAATGTCGATTTAAGGGTATAGTTACAATAGCTATGTACAATGATCTACTTACCTGTAAGCACAACATTGTGATCTGATTCAAATTCCACCATACATGTATCTGTAGACACATAATGTGGAGACACATACTGGATATCTGAAACAAATCGACCATCTGACTCCACAACGGTGCTTAGGGGTGCCCATTGGTCGCTGTAGTACAGGGCAAGTGGTATACTCTCCGACAGCGAGTCTTCTGAGATGGTGTCAGTACGACTGGTCAATGGCTGTGGTTGTAGATGTACCGACTTGCGAAGAGGCATGGTGTAGGGTCTGTGTCTCAGTACTCTGCCCTTTGTTTTTACTGTGATGTATTTCATGTTGTGGTAGAACGTGTCGACGTTGGTGTCCTGACCAATGTTCTCAGTGTAGGGGACCGTGTCTGCATATATCAGCATCATATTGTGGTTAAACAGCGCTGTACAAGGAGCCATTGCTGACAGTGCTATGTTGGAATCCCAGACGTTGGAGCATACAATCCCGTATGTCTTCATCAAGTCGTATATCCTCTGGGGTTCTTGACATTGCACTGTTATCATCCTGGTTGATGACCCAGTCAGTACAACAGTGACACCGTGTGTTTCCTATGGGTCACACATACAAACAATTGTTAACAAAGGCCTACACAGAGACATTTCATGTTTACCGTAATTAGAATGGTTTAGGGACTTACATGTTGACAGTGCAACTTCGTGGTCGTCAACTTGTCTGCGACGGTCAATCCCTTCCGCATCGTCCAGTCGTACCCTTTCACTAATGCCACTGTGTTACTCAAATGTTTATAGAAACTGAGTCCTGGTTTACTGTCAGTGTGGCCGACACTGTAGGTGTTACTAACAACACCCAACGCGTGTTTGTTTCCCAACAACGTATCCACATTGCCGCATTCCTCCATTATATTGACATTCGGTTCAACCCAGAGATTTTTCATCAAACGTACTAACTGGGTTATGTAGTTGGTAGCCCCTTTAGGTTGAATCTCAATGCAGATAACTGTCAAATGTCTAGTATCGTTGTATGTCCACCTGTTCATATACCACTTTGTGATGTTATCCGTGAGAAAGTTGATGTGGTCCAGTGGGTTACAACACCACCGGATGAATATGGTAAGGTAGACCATAGTATTAGTGCTGAGCAGTAGACAGGCCAGACTGTAATGGCTCAACGTAGTAGCTGAGGAACTTCTTATAGGGGAGCCCCATGGCCTCAACATGAATCATTAGTTCACCCAATGGTGAGGCTCCAAAAGTTGTAGCAGTGAGTGGATGCTCACGCATCACATCACAGCTTAGACATCCGACCAAATGCACCTGCATATGAGAGCACAGCCATCCAACCGAATCTACCCTATCCAGTCCATGTTAGGTATCTATGCTTTTTGTTAACCACTGACACACAGCCCACCCGAATACTGCTGACTCCTCCGACCAAATGCACCTGCATATGAGAGCACAGCCATCCAAACGAATCTACCCTATCCAGTCCATGTTAGGTATCTATGCTTTTTGTTAACCACTGACACACAGCCCACCCGAATACTGCTGACTCCTCCGACCAAATGCACCTGCATATGAGAGCACAGCCATCCAAACGAATCTACCCTATCCAGTCCATGTTAGGTATCTATGCTTTTTGTTAACCACTGACACACAGCCCACCCGAATACTGCTGACTCCTCCGACCAAATGCACCTGCATATGAGAGCACAGCCATCCAACCGAATCTACCCTATCCAGTCCATGTTAGGTATCTATGCTTTTTGTTAACCACTGACACACAGCCCACCCGAATACTGCTGACTCCTCTGACCAAATGCACCTGCATATGAGAGCACAGCCATCCAACCGAATCTACCCTATCCAGTCCATGTTAGGTATCTATGCTTTTTGTTAACCACTGACACACAGCCCACCCGAATACTGCTGACTCCTCTGACCAAATGCACCTGCATATGAGAGCACAGTCATCCAAACGAATCTACCCTATCCATTCAATAAACTACTATATTTATGTAGTAGTAGTAGTAGTAGTAGTAGTAGTAGTAATAGTAGTAGTACACAGGCATATGTTCAGACTGTTGATATTAATGGCGATAATATATCAATTGGAAAGGACAGAAGTGTCACCACCTGAAGCTATTGCCAGACCTAGAACTGAGATTAAAATGTCAACCTAGACTCAATTGGTACAATTGCAAGTAGGTGACCACACAGCTTCCTATGTTACTTTACTTTATAATACATACACACAAAGGGGAAGGTTACGTTATGTGTCCTTGAATGAGTGCTTCGAATACAAAATAAAGTATGCCTTTACCTTATAATTGTTTAGTCCAATATCTAGGTATAGGTACTAGTGTAACGTTACATGTGAAAACCTGGAAATGTTTTAGATCGTACAGTACAAAGGTATTCTGACCTAACACTATGTGCGGCCTGTGCCTCTGACACTTCAGGTTCGGAGGCTCATCATTTGAAGACGGAAAAGTGGTGCTGGTGAACCCTTGTACACATAACCAGGCGTCTATCCCATATAGAGACAGGAGGACAGTCTCGCCAGTAAGGAGGACCAGCCATGTCTGGTACTATAAGCAATGTTCCTAATAACAGTACTTTGTACCACTCAGACAAGAGCCTCACTGACACAGACCTGTGCATATGGAGCGTGGCTATGGTCCTAATAATGGTTGTGCTGTCACTTGTCTGCTGCTTGTGTTACATATATGTACTATGTGCAAGGAAGACAAGATACACCAGACTGCCTTTGATTTCGGTGTGATTCTATTATGTGCATGTGATGTTACTCAGTTGACCTGCTAATAAACAGACACAAATGTGGTTGTTGTGGTAGTGTTCTTTATTTGTGGTCCGAACAAACAATACATCAAGTATACAATGAATAGGACATGTTTTGAAATTGGTTACACAGCTGAAGTGTGTTCATGGACATAGCCTAATGTCACATTTCAGAAGGGCTACACATCCTCTTTCACTCTAGCTGGGTCCCGGTGTCACACGACCATCTCGATCTGTTCTGGTTCTATTCAGATGTACAGGTAGGAAGGAGTAAGAAACAGACAGTAAACCACAGTTGTATGTGTCAGGTGTAGCAAGGTAAGAGGCTATATGGACCGGAGATATAGTTACCGTTGTCCACAACTGGAATCACAGAGGAGGCTGTAGCTTCCACGACATTGCCTTCATACCGGCAGGTCCCCTCGCATCTAATCTCATCACAGTAGCACGTTGTGGGGACATACACGGCGTCATACTGTAGCGAATGTACACGCGAACATGGTGTGTAAATAGGGGACGATGCCCTTTTGCTACAGGTCTTGTGAGTTATCAGCAGTGCTAACCCAAAAACAATCATCAACGGAGCCGCTATTAAGGAGATATTGAGCCAATCGTCCTTGTTGTAAATCCACCAGTAACTACTGTAGTACTCGTCATGGTTGAACATTGTGAAGGTGAGATTGTCCGAACACTGGATGTACTCTACTGTGTTGTCTACGGCTATACACAGGTCATTACCTAGAGGTACAGTGTGAGTGTTGGCAGATGTCTTTCCTTTAACACTTGTTTCTTGCGTATCATCAACATGAAATGTGGTTATATTTGTATAGCACAATGAAGACACAATAACCAATCACTATTGGTACATATGTCAGGTATGGGGTTTATTTCACATATACAAAAAGATGGGTTACATATACATTGACATGATACAGATAACACCTTTCTGTGCTGCGGAGAGCCGTACAATCTGTTGTCACCGGGCATCACTTTGGGTTCTGGCCACTCTGGTCCTTTGCCTCTTTTCAGTTGACGCCGAGGTTAGTTCCATGACAAGGTCCAATTGCTCTATATGTGTCAGGATCAGAGTCATCACATAGACTGCGTGTTGAAAGTGGGTAGAGTAAATACTATCTACTAGGTCGTAAATATCTTTCATCTCAATGACACCATAGGGAATACGATTGTACCCCTTGACAATCTCCCATGACAGCAACAGTTTCACTCGGTTCACATCAGCGTGACTGAGGTTGACCAGTGTGGTTTCCAATGTTGAACGTAGGTTCGAATCACAATACATATCATGCTTAGCCAGCCCTTCAAGGCCGTGCGCTTCGATGTCAGTGACTCTGAATTCAACATGGTGCTTTCGGAGTGTGTCCACGATAAGAGTCCAGGCAACCTCATTGCCCAAGTAGGAGTACATTTTATTCATCAGAGTCTCGGGATATTTCACAAAGTTGTCTGACTTATTCCTCCTAAGCATAATGCGTAGTGATTCTCTTTGTGTACCTTCTAGAGGGGTGTTTCTGTGGTCTTGTATTGTGGCAACCAGCTTCTGGAACATGTCTTTGTTTCTCATGAGGTAGTTGGCCATTTTGAATTTATTAGTCAGCTCCATGTTGTTGATCTACTCTGGTGTCTCTCTGAGCTGTGGAGATGTGTAAGTGTATCTGCCCTATGTGACTGTATATATATATTATTTCACCAAGGTCTATCAGATGGAGAATACATCAAGGATCACGGCTCATATCACCAACCAGGGCTGAAGTGTCCTACCCATGAGGTGTCTATGGGATCTGTAATATCCGATCAGGGCTGACTCAGCAGCCAGGTCTAAGACATCCGATTGGGTCGAATCACCTAAGTGTCTAAGCACTCTGACCGGGGCTACTGTGGTCAACCGTGGCGGATGTCTCCAACCAGGACAATGTAGTGAAAGTGTATAAAGGCTACCTACCCCAAAGATAGTTTGTATTTAACATTGTACACATCTCAACATAGGTTCCTACACAATAGCCACATCTGCAAGACATGGCTGTACAGTCCTATCTGACAGAATGGGACCAATGTTGTCACAGTGACAACTTCAAGCATGTCACCTTGGATAGGTTTCTAGCCATCTCACACAGAGAACTGATGGATGATTACGGAGCATCTTTCGCTACACAACATCGGAACCTGTGCAATACGCTACGAAAGGTGTTGGCGAAGAAACAATTTGTAGATCGGAGGCAATGCACTCCATCTGCCCCAAGGAAAAGACGACCCTTGGAAGTCGACAACTTGTCGTGCAAGATAAAGACCCTATCAATAAGGGATCGAGTGGGAGTCAAGAACCTAAGTTTCAACTGTTCTCCCCAAAGCACAACCCCAAGTGTCTCCAATTGCAAGGAACGTGTCTCGGTTAAGGATCGACTGGGTGTCTCGGTTAAGGATCGACTGGGTGTCCCTATGAGAGCAAGGAAAGGGAGACAAGAGGGACGAGTCTGGTTTAGACCGGTGCACAGGATCCGTAACGGGAACGCAGAGTCTCCAGATACCAGCAGGTCCACCCCTGGAAACTGCAGCTATCGAGCCAAAGGATATCGAGCCGACTTAAGCAGAATCGGCTACCCTGGGTCCGGAGCTACCTCTTTCAAGAACGCTTACAAATGTCGCCGCACTCTGGTGTATGTGTGAATGTATGTGTGAACTTGTCCTTGTGCTGTGATGTTAAAATAAAGAAAGCATAGTCGAACACTTTGTCAATGTCCGGACTTTATTTTGTAATAATGATACATCAACACAATAAACATCATCCAAGGTATACGAAATAGCAATTAGTATCAAACAGAGACAACCTGATATTATTATAACACAGAACCTTGCATGTACAATATATGACAACATAACTCTATTACAAATATTACAAATATAGTCAGTTCAGCCCTAGGTTGTGACTTTGTGTGGAGGATAATAGATGTAGCTCTAAACTCAGCCGTTTAATAGGCAGAAGAAGTTCAATTGTCATCAGCCAGCAACATGAGCAACATTTGATTCAGGTAAAACGGGTACCCGGTCTCCTCTTGTTGGGTCTCAGATGTCAATGGCCATGTGTAATCGCTCTCTGGCCACACCATAGTCCACGTGGGATGTATACTCTGGAGCTGGACTCCCCACTGCGAGTGGTGTTTGTAGAAGCACTTTGAGCCAAAGTGGCAAGTACCAGGACCTCGATCATAGTATCGACACGGTTTACTTGCAAGGAAATCTTTGTAAGTCTGTATCAGTTTCAGCTTGTCCTCTTTATCTTCGACCCATTGATCACTCGGGATGAAAAAGTGCGACCTAGTTCGGCACTCCGGGCACAATTTAACGGTTTTGATATGGTGAGATGTCACCGTTCTCCACGTGCGGATACACTCCAGGCAATAACAGTGGCTGCAGTTGGGCAGAATTCCGAATCTGCGCTCCCTCGGATTGCCTTTTTCAAGCACCACCTCCAAACACACACCACACACCATGTCGCCACTGCGCCGGGTGGCACCGGTGGGACCAGCGGCAGCCTCGATGCTTGACGTGTCGTACTCTGTGTTCTGTCTCTCCATCGGTATCACCTCACTCGCACAGGCCATCGCATCTGGTCTAGTGGATGCTGCTGCTGCTACCATTGCAATCTGTGGTGATTAGCCTCACTGAGGTCATCAGCCCCACTGTTAGTGTTCTTAAAGAAACAATATCCTCCAAACACGGGCCGTGTCTCCAACCATTCTAACTCGGGGACTGCTATTGTAGACTGTTTGATATTACATATAACAATGACTGTTTATTCAACCAGGTTAGCTCAGGGAGTGATATTATACAATATTTGCTATTACATTCAGTGCCTTGTAGAGGCTGCGTTGTGTCATAAAGGTGTATATATATATATACTAAGGACCGGTACTATGGTTACGTGGTCTACTCACACTCACACACTCAATACTCCTCCTCACTGTCAACGTTTGAGTCATAACACCCATTGCTAAACAGATTCTTTGGTTTAGGCTTAGTACTTGGACCCCTCATGGGCTTCCTATCGGAGGAATCACTAGCTTGGTGCTCAGTCAGAGCTGGATATAACTGTTTGGCGGTGCATTGCAAAGCGAGGCGTTGCTCCTGTGGATTGGTACAGTCAACCCCTCCATTATACTGCCGGACATGCTGCTGTGGCCGAGCCTGAAGATGTTGCTGCTGGGGATACAGATGATTCTCTAGAGGTTGAGGTGAATGCTGCGGCTGGGGAAGGTACTGAGGGAACCCATTCGTGAAGCTTCCTTCTTGGCTAGGTGGAGCTGAGGGGAGGTTTGTAGACACTGTAGACAGGAGCCAGCTCCTGGGTATATCGCCTAAGGGAAATGTTTTCATCTTGGGCTCACACAGACCCATGCGGCTCATGCGGTTACTCATCATACCCTGCTGGTTGTATGTCGTCGGGCCAGCTGAAGTGATGCAGTAACGAAACAACAGATATATGTAGTATCTGGAGAATTTGCCAGGCTCTGATAATATCGGATCAGGGATAGGTGCTCCGCTGCGCGCAGTGCTACAGCATTCCATGTGATGGAGAGATTCCACATCACCTCTGGGTATATACAAGGTATCTGCTCTCTTCCACATATCTCTCAAGACCTGCAATGTCATCTGGAGAGTTTCTCCATTCTTCAACCCACTGTCTTGGAACAGACCCGTAGCTGGCGCTCCTGCCACGATCAGGCACTCAAACAGTGATACGGAAGCGTGTTCAGAGAACACGATCTCTCTACGAGCTGAACCGTTCATCTCCTATTTACTACACCTGATGTGTTACAGATCAGTAGCCTATGTCATAGATGTCAGGACTATCGAAAGGAAATGGCCCAGCTAAGGCGCCAAACCATAAGCAATGCCGAAAGGTTGCTAGGACTGGTAGAGCGTTACAATTTGTTTCACGTTAAGACCTTGTGTTATAACGATGTTGAAAGCGTGCTGGCGTGGATTGGGGTAAACCCTGACAACTTCACCTTCAGACAGAACGAGGACACGGTAACAGTTCTCAACAATGTTATCACAGAGCATAGTCTCACAACTGTCGGAGTGGTGAGCATCTCAGACGAACCTCAGCTAGAGGGTAAGGATCGCATAGTGGTATACATAAAACGAGACTCCGCACCAGCGACCGTGTGCAGTAAATACGACTCAATCGTATTGTTCAGGGTGATACAATGCAGTATGAGTGCCCCTTACTCTCCAGAGCTGAACAAGTTGATAAGGGAAACACAGACCGTAGTCCACAATCGCAGGACGCCCATATTCCCGACGTTTGCGAGTGCTACACTTGAGGACCTCCAAGCAATGCCTCAGCAGGAACATCCAGTGATAGATGGCTGCTCGAATATGAGCTACAAGACAACTACGCCTAGGACAGCCAAAGTGACTATAGACAAATTTGGGCGAATGTACAAGCCTCTAAGCCCTACCGAAATCGGCCGTAGCTGGAGCATCTACGCTAACATATCAGGGCCGACGGGGTCGAAATGTGAATTTGACATAGAAGACTTGGTGTCCAGACCGGACATGGTGCTAGGTCGAGGAGGCTTTGGGGTGACCGTTAAAGTTAACGATCACCTAGTTGCAAAGACCAACCTTTTTCCGGAAATGGTGGACTGGAGTGTTCCTTTCATAGACAATGAATTTAGTCGCTATGCGCACATTGCCTCGCAGGTGGAGGAGGTGATGATCGGCGTGTCAATAAAACACCCCAACATCCTCCGCACCTTCGGAGGCTTTTGGTGTGACATGCCAGGCTACCAATTGGGAGGTAGAGCAGTTATAGTCATGGAACGAGCACTGTTCTCGCTACAGGAGTTCATGTGGCGTATACAAAACCCCTCAGTAGTCCCCATGGTAGAACTGGACACTCTCCGAGGGCTTGAATACTTGCGATCGAGAACCATCCAGCACAGGGACTTCACACACAGGAACGTCTTGGTTTGTCACCAGCCTGATAGAAAGGACATACCCTTTGCTTTCAAGATCAGCGACTTTGGCACATCATGCAACTTCTCTACCCCAGATCAGCCTCGGGGCAACCGCACTAACATGGCCCCCGAAGTGCTGTGGTGCTTGAACTCAGCAACGGGGAGCGACATATTCAGCTGGTACTGTGTGATGTGGGAGTTACACAGCCGCTCGCCCTTGTTCCAATACAAAGGTTCGGACCAAGAATATTGTAAGATGACATACGCTGCCAATCTATCTGATATGGTAGGGGTTTACAGACCGGACGACGATGAGAATTTGGACATACGCTACATGAGATCGATAAGCGCTAGCTTTCTCCAAGCTAAATACAAACACACAAGGCCCAGCGCAAGGTCTATACGCAACAAACTCTCTGCCATTGGCTCCAAGATAGTGGACAAAGCTTTTGTCAACATGGGAGTGCTATGCATTACTCTGTTTCCTCAAGAGAGATGGTCTCCTTCCACACTGCTTAATCTCAGACGATACCAGTGTTTGGCGCTAGATGTCAAGGATGCTCAGTCCCCGGCCACACAGATGCCCTTGTCCGTACAGGTAGGGAACTATAGGTCAACCGACATAATAGTGGCCAACGACTGTGTCCCCAAGGACCTTACTACACTTGTCGAAGAGAGATCGGCAACACGATTCCCGGTTACAGTGATCGGGTCCGATCACAAAGTGTACTACGGAATAGACCTTATCAGGTTGGCTCCTGATCTTATCCAGCCGTACAGTTGGTACTCGAGCAAGGTCACGGAGCTCGAATGTCTATACAAGAGCAAGTATAGCAAACGCAAGGTTGCTGAAACAGACAATCAGTCCGAGGTCAGACCTTCCAAGATGGCTCCCGGGGTGTACGTAGACCGTCCAGACGTGGGTACTTCGAACCAACACTGTCCACAGCAGCAGCTTCATCCTCGCCCCTCCGTCATAATAGATATGAAACAGACACGCAAACTGACAGATGAACTTCATCCCGTCCAGTCCAAGGAGGCTTACGGTATGGAAAACTCAGTCACCCCTGATGAGGGGCACGTGTCAAGGGATGTATCGCTACTGGATTTGAATAACCTTGAATGGAGTGTTACGTTGGCAGACATTTTGAGCTGTAGCAATTTGGGTGATGAGATAGTCAACAATGGCAATTGCAATATAGTGTCTGTGGGTGATAACTCTAACAAGGCTCTAGACCTCACCATAGGCCAAGCGGGAGCCAGTGTGAACAACCTCATTGTCTGCCCGTCCCAGGGGCCTATCATTGAAGCCAGTGGCGAGGATGCATCAAACCCACCCCGTAGCACACTGGCCACAGTCAAGGATATCGGTGATGCTACACAGGGTAGGGTGAATAATATGAGAGGCAAGATGATCACGGCTCTAGAGCTCACCAAAGGCCAAGTGGGAGCCAGTGTGGACAACCGCATTGTTAGCCAGTCCAAGGGGACCAGTACTGACGCTAGTGGCGAGGGTACACCGAAACCACCCAGCAGCATACCGGCCACAGAGCCAGCACAGGATATCGGTGACGACATAGAGGATAGGGTGAGTATGAGAGGCAAGAGGATCGAGGGCGAGATAAACACAACCATGGTCATTCTGAAGAGTACCAACGAGAAGGAGATAGCACGCTTCAAAGACTGCGTGGTTATCCAGTCACAGAGCATGACCCAAATGCACCCTCTTATATTTGCTGGTCCTAGAGATGGATTGTGTAAGTGCTCTATGAGCAAGGATGTGTTCATCTTCCAATATGCTCAGTTGTTCGATGACTGCAAGCAGGTGTTTAACTGGACTGTCGCAGACTCACCTAACTCGGTATACGCCTTTCTGCTACAAGTCTTTCTCACGCTCAAGGTGGCCCTAGATACGAGGTTGCTACCTACTCACATGACAGAATGGAGATACATCCTTATCGGCAAAGGAGCTGTGATGATCGACATTGTCCCTTATCTGAGCAGGAACTTCAACAAGCCATCGTCCTCGATGTTCAGTGACCAATGTAAGAACTTGACCAGTCTCTGTGCTACTATGGTGGCAAAGCACTTACCCGACTCGAACCTGTGCAAATGGCTTTGTAATCTCAGTACCGGCACGTCTACCTCGCAGGTACTGACCGACTCGATCGAGTGGTTGAGACAATTCAATAACGGAGAAAGGACAAGTCCACACCTCTTAACTCTACTCGGTAGATACTTCACGTTCAGAGATTACACATCCGAAATACCAGACTGGCTAACATACTTGGGTGAGAAAGAAGACGCTCGTAATAGAAGCTGCGGCAAACTGCTGGTATACGGAGAACCTCAGCCTTACAGAGGCAACCAGACAGCAGAAGGCCCAGGCGACACTAAGCTGAGTACACTGGTTAGGAACATAGTGCTAAGGATGAGGGTGAAGATATTCGGCTCATCTAGACTCGAAGTGACGACATTAGATTGTACGCAGGGTTTGACAAAGGTGACTCTGAACGTCTCGGCCCTCTCTGGGATTGCCAGGATAGATCAACTGGACCGGTCAACAGAGTTACTGACTGACAACGGTAGCTGTTTCACACACGACTTAGTGTCCCAGATCGAGTCCAAATGGGCCCCAGTCATATTGTTCACAAAGTGTAAGCGACAGGGACCCGTGCAGGAGTTCACGCTCAACTATTACAAGATGACAATACTCATGGTTCTAATGAGCCTGGAGGGGTCTGCTGTGTTATCTCTCAGAGAGCTGTTCAATGGCGTGACGACATTCAGCGTGACCGAGTACTAAATTACGTAAAGTACTAGATAGCCTTAACTGCTGTCGACTGTGTCACGGAGGCATCTGTGTCGTTGTTCTGCCAAGGGTGATTGAGCTCCCTGGCCCACATTACACTATGCGCGGCTTGATCAATTACGGGGCTTACTGCAGCATCAACAGCGTTGTCCAAGTGCTGTGTTGGACACGTGAGCTGCGGGACCTCATTCGACTGGTCGATGATCAAGATCCCCGGTCTCCTAATACGGTGGCAGTGAGGCTGAAGTGTCTCATCTACGATATGACCAAAGGCAACATGTCCCCGTGTGATCCGAGCTCACTAGTGTACGCAATGACATTGTACAGAGGAGCCCCCTTCGATGTTCAGGAGGACTCAGACGTGGTCTTCAAGTGCATCATCAACGCTCTAGCAGACGACTGTGGGATATCTAAGAGGATAGGTTCTTTGTGGGACATTGAGAATGAGGACCGTGTGCGCTGCCTCCGTTGTAACACAGTCCAGTCCACACTCAATAAGTCCAACACGATCACAGTGTTGATAGGCGATAATCTCCCCACAGAGCTGCAGGACTATATCAAATTGTACACTGACAACACGTTCACCACCTGTGACTACCGTTGTACACAATGCCACACAGGAACTCAGATTGAAATCACCAGCAAGGTAGTGACATTGCCGCAGGTTGTGTGTATGAGGATCGAACGTGTTAGGAACATTGGCAGAGATACCACTGATATAGTCAAGACAGGCACAAGGTTTGCTTTCCCTGAGACACTGGACCTGAAATATATCATGAAAGAACCTGAAGCTCCGGTAGCTACTGTATACACGCTGTACGCTGTTGTAGCCCACCGTGGTACTCACTACTGTGGACATTACACAGCTTATGTGCGAGACGACAACGACATTTGGTATCTCGCAGACGACTCTCATGTCAGAGTGTGCTCTTGGGAAGATGTCAAGTCAACTTACGAAGCTGGATCTATGCTATACGATGGCGTAGCCTATATGCTCATGTACCATAAACAGCTACCCCACTGTGTGACATGAAGGATCTGTACATATGTAATATTATATATCAGTATGTACATTGTATTTCCTTGTTGTATCAACTAATAAAGGTGCGATGCAAGTACAATTATAAGCGTCCAGTGTTATATTATAGAAGGGCTATAATTACATGCATGCAGGTGAGGACAGATGCAAAGACAACACACAAACAGATCCTGATGCATGTACAGTGTTTAGCGCACGTTTATTATCTCATACAAGGATGGGTATACATTTCGGTATAGGGCAGTCACACAGGTTAAAACATTTCCATATCAAAGTAAAGACATTGGTATCATTTCATCACAAGATACCTATCCAGGGTATTGACAACAACCTTGGGTTCCTCCGCTTTATACCTCAAGGTTGAATGCGTAGCTGACAGCACTGCTGAAGACGTACACGGTTCGTCTAACTGTGAGACAGAGACACTGTTAGCCAGCCCCTCTAAATATCGTATAACGTAAGCATTTTTCGGCCCACGTACAGGCTGCTTCTTTATTAGATGGGAAGACATAACTGTTATCACATAGAAACAAAATATTCAGTTTCACCAGAGTACGTTGCAGATGCGCTACACCTTGCCCTTGCAGGGTTTTTCTCCAGTCGAGCATTGAAGTCCAATTCGGAATCGTTCTCGGACTGAGACCCCGTGTTCGCTTCTGACTGGCACTCTGACTTGGCAGCGGATGTAGGCTCAGAAGGATGGGTATGGTGATACTCTCCGCGGTCCTCCTGATCCGAACACTGGCGTTGAGTGGTGTCCGCTAGCCGGGCAGCTTGATCAGTGACACTGGCTGCCTTCCCCTCATCTACATGTAATCTGTGTTCTTTGTCTCGTGACACACCAGACCTCCGATGTGAACCTGTAACACCTGGGAGGTTGACAAGTTGCTGGGGGTTTGAAACGTCCTGCTGAACTAGGGACCTCTCGGCTCCTGGGTTGTCAAGGTTCTCCCGGGGCCTATTGACCAATGGGCTTTTTTGGATCTTCTTAGGTGTGCGCACGTCCTCCTGCTCTGAGTCTGTATCGATAACTGGAGAGCGAGTGCGTTTTGACTTGGAACAAGGTACCCTTTTTATACTTTGCTGAGCGGGTCCCTCCCGTTGGTAGTCGTCCTCATCTTCTTCAGGATCGGACAGATTGTTTTTGTATCGTTGTGAATCTCGATTGTGGGTTTGTATCTTGGTCTTTGCAGTTTCACACCTTGTGTTAGGTGTGCACACGTCCTCCTGCTCTGAGTCTGTATCGATAACTGGAGAGCGAGTGCTTTTTGACTTGGACCAAGGTACCCTTTTTATACTTTGCTGAGCGGGTCCCTCCCGTTGGTAGTCGTCCTCATCTTCTTCAGGATCGGACAGATTGTTTTTGTATCGTTGTGCATCTCGATTGTGGGTTGGTATCTTGGTCTTTGCAGTTTCACACCTTGTGTTAGACTTGTCCAGTCTCTTTTTAGCACACACTTTATCTTTCCTTCCTACGAACTTGAGAACCGGCTCTTTACACCCCTTGTCCCTCCTGCTCCTTTTAGATTCTCTCTTGTGATGCAAGCGCTTGGGTTTTGTGAGTTTGACACGCTTGCAATCTGGCCTTATAGAATCCTCCGAGTCAGATAGCAGGGTGCGTTTATATATGCTCCTTTCCTCTCTCAACCCACTACAGCTAGTCGTAGAGGTATGGGCATCCTGTTCGGACTCTGATTGTGACCAGCTGTTATGCCAATGTCCCCACTTAGCATTCTTGGTTTTAGACTTAGCCAATTTTACCCTCCTTTTCACCTGAGCACAGAATGCATCATCCTCCTCTTCCTCTTCACTGCTATGTTCGTTGCCAGTAGATCGGTCATTTATGAATGAGTCACTGTAATCATATTCGTCAAAGGCCTCGCTGTTGTCATAGCCCATTGTAGCCTCCAAGTCGTCACCGGGGATGTTACTCTCATCTACATTACAATCTTCCTCTTCGCTGGTGGCTTCCTCTGCTTGGCTCAGCCAAGGGTGGTCATCATCACCACTGCACCTGGGGGACAGGTTGTGAACTTGTGAGTCGTAGTATTTTTTGAAACCCTGCCCCCATGATAACTTTCTGCCCACTGACTTATTTGACTTATAAGCCGATCGATCCCGATTTACCGGTTTGGTCATCTGCAAAGGTCTTTGCTTCTTAGCACGTTTGCCAATGTGGGTGCTACCGGAATCTCGTTTCGCTCTCTCGGCTCCATGCTTCATTGATCTGGACAGGTTTGCAACAGGCTGAGCTGAATCACCCCTGGGTTGATACAGGGTACCCTGGAAGGATACTGATATCTTGCGTCTCCAATTGTTGGTGGACATACACTCTAAGCTATCAATCAGGGCTTTGCTGAGTCTGTCCTGCAAGCCGTGGCTCTGAAGTGTATTTACAATGGTTTGGTTTTTGCTGACCCAATCTGCGAGGATGTCCCTGTGTCTTTTGTCCAAAAGGGTGTTATCCAATCCGAGGAGAGTACAAACAGCGTCTCTCCTGAGACTTTCATCTTTCAACCAAGGTTCACTCAGCAGCAGAGTGGGAAGGTTCTTGATCCACGTCGAAATGGGAATTGTTTCAGGTGTGACTATAGAGTAACAAGTGTCAGACTTCTCACTGTCACCAGTCCCAGTTTCCTCTTTGCTGTGCTTGTCAACATGAGCCGGATTCTTAGAGGACATATCAGGGTCTTGCGCTTGGGTAGAGTGTGGTGAGGATGATTCGCTATCTGGATCGCACCTCTCTCTCTCTCCCTCTCCTACCTTCAGGTATTTCTTTAATTTGTTGTGATAGGTGCGGAGTTTTAAAAATAGCACCTTGGCAGTGGTATACATCTTTACCAAATCCTTGTCCTTCACCTTGCTTGTATCGTGTTTGATCAGAGAGTGCCAGGTCCTTTGGGCTTTGGCTACGTTGTCAGGTGTGTGGGGTTTAAACAGCTCTTCACGAGCTGAAGCCATTTCAGGAGTTTCATCATCGCTACCATACTTCCGTCGCATGTATCTGCACGTAATTTGAGCCAACTCTAACCAGTCCTTGCTCATCTGCTGCTCCACCATACCGGCACGCTTCTTTTTTACTGCTGTGTGAATGATCTTGTCAGAGGAGTACATGTTCCAGAACATTACGTAGTCTTTCACCTTCTGAAGTGGGCAGTGTAGTAGCTCTGCCACAGCAAACGCATTGGGGATCTTACAGTCCATATACACAATGGCCAGTTCTACCACTTCCACCATGATAGGGTCACTAATCATACTCTCCACATGCTTTGGTATGTAATTGCACCAGCTGGTTGGATTCACACGCTTGATGAACGCTGCCAATGCGGGATTGTGTATCTCCTGATACATTTCGGCCCCAGTGATAAACGTGTCTCTCTCAAGCTCCTGTAGTGTGTCATTCCAATTGCTCACCAGCTCACCGTTGCCCTTGACGCATGATTGCTTCACGGCCCTGCAAAACCTCACAGTAGTAGACACGTACAATTCAGTAGCCAGAGCCTGGCTCTTTCTCAGTACGACAACAGGTACCAGGTTCACCCGCTTGCCATCCAGGAACTTGCTGCTCCTTCTAAAGTAGACAGTACGAGGGCCATGGGTCTCATAATGGAAGTGATTTAGGTCACATATCACTTCATTTTCCGTGAAACAATCAACTCTTGTCTCCTTCTTTTTCTTCAACATGTCAGCCGAAGCAGTGCCTAGTACGCAGCACATGGGGGCTATCTCTTCCATGTGAGAGACTAGAACCTGGGCGGACATTGTGTTGTCCTCCGTGCGTAACAACTGGATAGGCTGAATCTGTTGAAAGGAAGGGGTGAGTGCTGTAGAGTGAGTGGGCACCTCCAGGGTCAAGTCCCAAAATTCGAACATGCTACCAGTGACAGTTTTCAGCAAGTCGAGACTCTCGGGTCCGGGGACAAATAGTACCTCTTGGACGAAGTATGACCTCCCCTTGCCTTTCCCATTTTTGGGGATGCCAACGGTGTAGGTTCCAATCATGGACCTGTTGCTGTCGCAGTAGACAAAGTTGTGTTTTTCAGAGTACTGTGTGACCACTGGAATCACCTTCTTACCCTTGGGACTTATCAGTTCTTTAGTCGGTATAAAGAAGTTTGTGTAGTTGCCGTGTGCCAGTAGCACGTGCTTGACACCAGCCTTGTCTACAGCTGACATAGACTCAAAGCCTGTACCACTTTCAATGTCCACTAGGTCCATCAGCGCAAGCAATAACAAACGCGATGGTTGTTGTTCCTGTATAGTGTTAGAGTCCTTGATTACCATATCCCTGATAATCTTGTAGATTGTTTTTGGTTTGTACCTTTTCTCTCTCTCCGAAAGCGCCTGTTGCTTAGACATCATCAGGTGGACCACTTTATCAAACAGTCCTTGTGTACTTTTACAAGTGAAGACATCTTTGTAATCCGATTTGTAATACCAAGGAGGGTGGTCTGCCACAATATATCTTGTGGTTAAACCTGCCATGGTCGCTATGTTCAGTATCTATCTATGTCTATCACCTCTTATAGACGGTTGTTGTGTTTCCTTCATATGAACCAGCCGTTAAATAACAGGTGGCCCACTGTAGTCTAGTGGGTAGAATGGGAGCCTGTTAGACCTCTCTCAAGCTCTCTAGAAAGTGGAGATGCCTTATGTAGGGGGGTTTACATACAGTCTGTAGTGACATCACCTGCAATCAGAGTAACTCAACACTGGTTGGTTATTGGACCATGACTGATACACCACACAAAGACTCTGTTATATGAGCATGACTGTATTACCCCTGCTACAGCTGAGCTATCTAAGCATGGCTCATGTTTCCAAACCTGGTTCAAATGTCCATCTGAGAAAGATTACATCTATCCAAAAACACCTCATGTGCCCAACGGGGCCATGGCTCATGTTTCCAAACCTGGTTCAAATGTCCATCTGAGAACGATTACATCTATCCAACCACACCTCATGTGTCAAATGCGGCCTATACTTCCCTCCCACCCTTTATGTTTCTCTTTCAGTTCCCTCTCTCTCTCTCTCAAATGCGGGCTATTATTCCCTCCCACCCTCTCTCTCTCTCTCAGTTGTTTCTCTCTCTCTCAAATGCGGGCTATTATTCCCTCCCACCCTCTCTCTCTCTCTCAGTTGTTTCTCTCTCTCTCAAATGCGGGCTATTATTCCCTCCCACCCTCTCTCTCTCTCTCAGTTGTTTCTCTCTCTCTCAAATGCGGGCTATTATTCCCTCCCACCCTCTCTCTCTCTCAGTTGCTTCTCTCTCTCAAATTTGGGCTATTCTTCCCTCCCACCCTTTCTCTTTCACACACACGGGAGATGTTCACCCATGCCCAGTCACTGACAGACTGAGCGCATTTCGATTCGGAGACTATGCACTGGGCGGAGCTACCCTCATGTATCCAATGGGAGCTCTGTTGTCTAACATTGACTGGCTCAAATTTACTCCCTCCCACCCTCTCTCTCTCTCTCTCTCTCTCTCTCTCTCTCTCTCTCTCTCTCTCTCTCTCTCTCTCTCTCTCTCTCTCTCTCTCTCTCTCTCTCTCTCTCTCTCTCTCTCTCTCAGTTGTTTCTCTCTCTCAAATGCGGGCTATTATTCCCTCCCACCCTCTCTCTCTCTCTCTCAGTTGCTTCTCTCTCTCAAATTTGGGCTATTCTTCCCTCCCACCCTTTCTCTTTCACACACACGGGAGATGATCACCCATGCCCAGTCACTGACAGACTGAGCGCATTTCGATTCGGAGACTATGCACTGGGCGGAGCTACCCTCATGTATCCAATGGGAGCTCTGTTGTCTAACATTGACTGGCTCAAATTTGGGCTATTCTTCCCTCCCACCCAACTCTCTCGCTCTCATACATGAGCTTGCTCTCACTCTCTCTATTCTGAAGAGTAGGCAGCAGCTACAACATTGACATTCTCAGTGGACCGAGTTCTCTCTCTCTCTCTCTCTCTCTCTCTCTCTCTCTCTCTCTCTCTCTCTCTCTCTCTCTCCTCTCTCTCTCTCTCTCTCTCTCTCTCTCTCTCTCTCTCTCTCTCTCTCTCTCTCTCTCTCTCTCTCTCTCTCTCTCTCTCTCTCTCTCTCTCTCTCTCTCTCTCTCTCTCTCTCTCTCTCTCTCTCTCTCTCTCTCTCCCAGCTCTGGGGTATTCTTCCAAGCAAGCCTGTCTACCCATAGTGAACTCTTTTCATAACATACTCTGTGTAAGCTATTCTATAATTATTGTATAATGCCATTCCAGCTAGAATGTAGTTTGTCTTCACATGAATAAACCAAATGAATGATCAACCAGGGAGATGTGTCTTGTGCCTTTATTCAATATATTTGTGAAACATTACTGTATAACATAGTCCACCTGTACATATCACACAATTGCTGTTAACCTATACACATGTCGAACCATAGTAAAAGTTATACCAATCCTTTAAAGACATATGGTTATTCAACATAAACTTCAACTGGGTTCTCCTGATCAACACCTCGGTGCTTAACTGTGTGACAGTAGCAATGCTGTCAATGTCTTCTTCCTCACACCCCTCCGAAAGCCTCAGGCCCTGGATGAGTTTTGTGTATATGTCCCAGAGTGTTGTTCCATAGAGTATGGTGATTGAGAGATGTCCAGTGATTTCACCTATGTTATCAGAGGGGCTCTGGATCAAGACTTTGACGTGAGGCCTATTTCCGTCTACAATGGCAATGTTGTCCGCGTACTCACTCATGGTCTGGTACAGTGCGGTGACGTATTTCATCACAGCATATGGGATGACAATGCCCTCACCATACATGTGTCTAGGAGGGAAAGATGTACAGTCGAGGTCTTGGAAGGCTCGCGGGCTTGCCATTGCCATCTCCTGAGTGACTCTGTGGAGAATCCCAAGGTCGTCAAGGCAGGCAGATCGCAAAAGAGCTAGGACATTTCTGAGAGCATCATAGTCCTTGTCAGTGCTGAGGTGATGAGAAGGTATGCAGACGTAACTGTCTGCACACTGGGGAAAAGAAAAGGATGATATTCCACTGGGTCCCATGATAACCCTGGCAAGACCTATTGTTGAGCACAGGCCGCATGTGAATTGAAACTCCCCTCGGGCAGAAGCAACTAGAATGTCTAAAGCTCCTTTTGCGCTGTCCGATGCCCAGAGACTGTTTGACATCATGAAGGCTAAGACATTGATGAGAGCCTGCCTGTTGTCGTCATCATACACAGATAGGGTTCGACTGAAAGGAACTGTGTCTGTGCCAGCTATCTTGATACAGGAGCCACCGTTAATGTCAACGTTCCACTGGGATGAAAGTTTAGATGGATCGTTAGTCAGGACCCTTGTCTTGTTGTCATTGAGGACAGTGAACTTGGCTGGTATTTTGTCGAAGGTGCCTTGCTTGTATGCGGTAACTGTCATGTTGTCAATGATGAACAGAGTGCTGCAGTCGCCAAAGGGTATGAGCCCTTGCAAGTCAATCTTGAACATGGTAGGCTGATGTGCTTCACTGACCTTGTTCATTGTGTGGGTGAACACATACTCCTTCTGACTGAAAGACATCTTTATCCGTGCTTGGGATGCTAAAGGTAAACTATCACCGGTCCGTACTCGATGCATGTATAAGAAATGGTATATACGGTAATTTTTGTCTCAGTCTACGTTCAGGCAAATGTTGAATAGTGTCACCGTTGAGGAGAGCGATGAGCAATGCCAGGCCGGGTAAGGATCACGAGAGCCACCGTTTTTCATTGACACACCGTCCTATCCGTCTCTTCTTGTCTTCGCCGTAGACACGCTGGATAAGCCTGTGAGCGGGGATATTGTTGGTGAACAGGTCCTTGTAGAAGTTTTTACAACCCGTGCAATGATACGTAACCACCCTGCTGCAGTCAGAGAGAGGACGTCTCCTCTTTCCGAGCTTAGCCCGGACAGGGGCGATCCACTTTTTCTCCCTAAATGTCTCGATCCAGGTTCTCATGACTTTTGTGTCGGCACAACAGTACGGCATGATGCAAAGAACAGATTCTGGGTACATAACGAGCCCAGAGCTGAAAGCGTCAGGGGTCTGTATCTGCAACATGAGTACAGTCTGATACAGAAGGCCTGCCAGGTCGACTAGAGTCCTCTCGCACAGCTCGCTTCTCACTATGGAAATCCTACCGGTAGTAGAGTATGTGATCCCAGCGTCTCGCAACATGACAATCGGCAACGAAAGCAAGATGGATGCGGCAGAACAAGAGTCGTTGTCGACAAGGGACAGTATGCCTTCCGATATGGCTTCCGTGAGCCTTTTCCCAAGTGAGGCACTTAGGTTCCTGTAGACGTCACTGGGCTGTAGGGACATGTCCTTGGTGATTACATTGCTGCAGACCTCGAGTTTCTCACCGGGCAGACGCGCCACCGTTTCCCTGTTTATCCTTAGGTGCTCCAACTCACTAGTACCGCAGACGGGTATCATGTGTTCGGGGCAGTTGTTCATTACCGAGTTGAAAGCCATGGTTGCCCTCTTCAACCTCTGTCTGACTGAGGTGATTGAGGTGAGCAAGTGCTCTTTGCAATCGCCCAGGCTGTGGGAGCCAAGGGCAGAACTGTACATGTAGCGGGGTAAGCAGTAGTCTATAATGCAGTGAGCTAAAAGCTTTCCAGATCGGTTCACCAAGGTACAGTCTGCATAGTGAGCTATCAGCACCCTGGAGTTGGCGAAACATTTGTTAAAAGGCTGGTAGGGGTGTGAAATGATCTCTGTGTAAGACGAGGAATCGATTTGGGTTAGGGGGACCTGGTTGCGATGATCCTCCGTGTTGCCATCTCTAACGTGAGTGGACCCGTGTTCATTATCACCGTCAGACACCTTGCTTGTGTCAGAACGCTTGGCCTCGCACCTGAGCGATCCACCGAACATGGCCGTGATACACCCTGTGTTAGCCTGGAGGTTCAAGGGGTATCTGTAGAAGGCTGCTTCGCAAGGGTTACACTTGTGATACTCGGGGCATTCGACTGGCTTGACAGAGAGTCCTGTAATGTGCTGTAGCCACGTCTTCACCGTTTCTAGGTAGGTCGTTTTAACACTGGAATTGGCTACCTTCAAGCGGTCCAGCGTTTGTTGACTAAAGTGCTTGTTCTTTGCTGATTTTATGAGACTGCTCCAAGGAAAGAACCCGGCTGCCATCTTGGACGAGATGAGTTGCGATGCTTTGCACGCTAACAGGTCTCTGAGGATGGCTTCCTTGCGCGAGAACATGTGGTTCATGCAGTATTTCCAGTCCTTGTACAGTGTTCTCACTGTGATGGTGTCGCTCGACGCAGACCCATAGCCCTGTACGGGGACCAGTGTCGTAGAGACAGCAGAGAACCCAGAGTCCAGCTTCAAGGTTATAACATCGTCCACTCTGTAAGAGGTGAGGAAGGAGCTAGCTCGATGTAAGTCTAACCACTGCCCGTCATCGTCCAGGATCGGTTCCCTCTCCAGGTATAAGATTACATCTCCAGCCTTGAGCTGGTGCCAGGGAGAGGTTGAAAAGCAGGATACCATGTCAGTCTCCAGTTTGACGCAGTCTCCCCTCATCACGCAGGATATGAAGGTGTCCGTCACGGCAGAATCACAAGGGGAGCGCATACTTTTGAAGGCCGACAGCCCCCTGACCTTTACGGAGATCGAAGACAGATCACCCTTGTCGTCCAGGTTGTGACTGAGAGCCACGTAGGTCTTCTTAGCTACGTGACAGTAGACCGAGCAACTGTTTTCATACTCCAACTTGACTCTCCTGTCTTTAACGAAGGGCCCTGTGACGTCCGCAACTTCTTCGGACCCAGGGACTCCTGCCACAAAGACGGGATATCCTTCCTTGGTGAATGTTCCTTTCGGGTCTCTGACTACCTTTCTGTGTGTGTTACCTCTGCCTATCACGTACATCCTCCCGAGAGTGTCCTCAACCAAGGCAGTGTGCACGTAGTCCAGAAAGGCAGGCACCTGGGAGCCAGCCCTCTTAAACATGTCACCCACAGCCGTCCGGGCATTACAGGCAAAGCTCTCGAGGAGTTTGATGTCAGTGTCCCCGGACCGGGGTGTATCTGTTCTGTGCACGACTACATCAGACACGTCCCTTTCGGGAATGTCCCGGGGACCGTATCCAACTGAGACCATGACACTGTCAGTGTCACCGTAGACAACGGGGCAGCTGTGCTGGTAGAACGTAGACACACAGTTGTTTACAATGGCAATCTGTTGCCTGCCGTGGCCAGATATGAGAGGCCCGCAGGGACGAGGAGCAGTTCCGTAGAAGGAGTTGGCTAGGACTTTACACTCTCCCTCCTGCAGCTTGTAGTAGACCCGATCGGCCTCGCTGATGTCAGGGTTCTTGAGTTTCCTCTTGAACTCAGCTCGCTGGTTGAGATAGTACTCTACCGAGGAAGAGAATATGCCCGGGGCACGGATAAAGCAGCCTTGGGTCTGGTCGTACTTGAGAATGAGCGATGCGTACTGAAACCCCTCAGCCTCCCAGTTGTAACACACCCAACCTGATAGATCGTGGGGAAAGTCAACGGGAGGCCAGGGGATAGTGGTCTCAGGTGAGATGTTGAGAGCGCACATGATCGAGGGGTACATACTGGAGAAGTCAAACGACAGCTCCAGGCCCATGCCGGGGACCCGAGTAGTGTAGGCCAGTGAGTGGGTCACACACAGATCCTCCCTTCCACATGTCACTGTCACCATTGTCTGAGGCGAGATTAGGATCCCATCGCAGGCGGCTGTTCAATTCCATGCCCAGGGGTCCCGCTTTCACTCTGAGGGTATCGAGTGTAAACTTGAGCTGGGGGATCTGAACCGAGTGAATGCTCTGCACAAAGCCCCAGCAAAAGTTATCCCCTCTTCCGTGTACCACCACGTCTATATTGAGAGTGGCCCTACATCGATGAAACAGAGCTGATACTGGGTTGAGAACTTTAGCCAGCCTGGCGCACAGCTGTGAGTCGACCAAGTTGTAGAGGAGCACAGGCAAATAGACTCCTACCTCCGAGTCTGATCATCTCGTCCATGCTAGAGTAACCCACGTCCTGCTAGCTTGCAAAGCTTTCTGGTGTCCCTTTGGGGCCTTTCTGTGTAGCTTCCTGACCTTGGAGATGACAAAGGGTGCCACGTCGTTCAACTTCATGCTGGTACACACGCAAACTTTATATCTCTGGTCCCCCGCCATCCTGTACAGATCTATGATGTTCATTACCGCAGCTGTTCATCTTGAAGTGGCCCAGCTTGGCCTTCTCTTTGTTGAACGTTTGGATGTGCCACAGATATCAGGTGGAGCTTGTACTCGGTCAAGGTTCCGTTGAGCAACACAGAGCCTACGTTCTTCAGCATCTCCTATGTACATATCAAGGTAACGTACGTTTTCAAACTGGAAGAACGGTAACCATGTCATGGGCCTGGGCCAGGGCCTTGGTGACAAAGAGGCCGTTGCAGGCTCGCAGTAGCGAGGTTCCTCGTTCCTGGGTAACGGAGTCTCGGAACTTGGTGTAATTTCGATTGAGTGTAAAAATGCACACGCTGCTCCCGATCACTCTCACATCGAATTCGGCGTTGAACACGTACAGCAGTTCTATGCCGTACTTGTACAACAGTTTGATCGTCTTCTCCTGGACTGTGAGTTCTCCGGAGCACGGGTAAAATATAATCCTTGTGACATCGTCTATACCGGCACCCCTGGCTAGTTCGTGGTCAGCCTCTGGGTGACGGTTGTGTGTTACCTTACATTTATTATAGACAACTATCAGCTTCTTCCTGTGGTGGTCAGGTGAAGTCTTGGGTATGTGGGGAGTTGAGTATCCCGAGAGAGATGCAGGTTATCTCGTGCTGCTGACCTGGCATGTCAGGCGATAGAGTAAGGGATAGAGATGTGCTTACTACATTTTGGCAATTGTGACCTGCCAGTGTTTAGCATGTGAACCAGCTTAGTCCTGTACTCTGTCATGCCCTCGACCGTACGCTCAGTGCAGTAGGGGAACCTGTAGGCGAATGAGTCGCATCGTAGGGACATATCTCGGTATGCTTGGTCAAACACGGTCTCAATGTCCAGACACGCTGCCTTGTAGAAATAGGCCACGTGTTTACTGTCAAAGACCTTAGTCTCAGCCTCAGACAGGTCGTGATCATAGATGAGCTCGGACACTGAGAGCACCTGGTTCAGCTTGTTTGCAGACATGAAATAGACCCTACCGAACATGACATCGGAGCACAAGGCAGGCGTGTTACCGTCTCGAGCAATGTAGTAGCCCTTATCGGGGCAGAAGTCTCCGAAAGTGAGTGCTCCCCTTACAGATTCGACATACCTTTTGGCCAAGGATATACATTTAAGCGGGAAGACGAGAGCATTTACTTTCCGTTTAATGTCATCATGGAGAACGTGGATGTTCACTGGCTCAGCAGCAAAGTGTTTAGACCAAGTTCTACCAACCAGCTCCCAGGTCTCTTCCTCTCCAATCCTGATCGAGACCTAAGTCTAGGTCATAACCCACAACAGGAGCTATACCAGTAACTTTGAAGTGTACCGTAGTGTAGATGTTGATACTCTCGAGCCTGCACCACCAACCCTCTGCATAACAGCGCCTCCTCCTGTCTGTTAAAGAGGACAGACTTGATCATCACCCCCACCAGATTAGACTCAAGGTCAGGGTTTACAACTCTACGCTCAGGGTAGATGTCAGGAAAGTAATCGACGAAAGGCACGGCTTTGTTCATGATTGTTACTCAAGAGACCTAGGGGACTTTATTTTACAGAGTGTAGTCACATCTTTGAGTCACATCATAGAACTTCTGTTCAGTGACAACCGGACACCCTTTGTATAGTATCAAGCATCCAACTGATGCTAAGATATCAAGGTGTTGAACTAAGGAGCATATGGAGAGCAAAGAGTGAAAGATCTTAATCTAAACCAAGTACAGACCTACACAACAAGGGCTGGCTCATCCTAGCAGAGCTGAATTACCCAGTTGTGACCAAGTCTGAGGTGCCCGAGCACAGCTGGGTTATCCTAGCAGAGCTGAATTATCCAGTTGTGACCAAGTCTGAGGTGCCCGAGCACAGCTGAATTACCCATTTGTGACCAAGTCTGAGGTACCCGAGCACAGCTAGCTCATCCGAGCAGAGCTGACTTACCCATTTGTGAACAAGTCTGAGGTGCCCGAGCACATCTGGCTCATCCTAGCAGAGCTGAATCATCCAGTTGTGACCAAGTCTGAGGTGCCCGAGCACAGCTGAATTACCCATTTGGGACCAAGTCTGAGGTGCCCGAGCACAGCTGGCTCATCCTAGCAGAGCTGAATCCAGTTGTGACCAAGTCTGAGGTGCCCGAGCACAGCTGGCTCATCCTAGCAGAACTGAATCCAGTTACAGATTAACTAGCCAGCCAGGGTTCACATAGCATGCCACTAATGACTCACCCAAGTGTGAGACATTGTGAAACTTCAAACGCTACCCTGTCAAGTACATTAGGTTTAGTGTAACATGTATGCCAAGGGGTTAGGAAGCAGGCTCACCTAGAGCTCTCAATTGTGTTAGACCAGAGAAGACAACACTATCAAAGCATGGCCACTAAGAACAATCCAACGGTGTCAGTCAATTGTAATGGTTTGCCTCACAGACAAGCAAATACAGCTGTGTTACAAAGAGTGAAGGTGCCTTCAAACAGGAGAGCCTTCTTCTTAGCGGTTGACACTGACATACTACACGATAGGATATCCGATGAGTTGTCTTTCGGCGCTTTGTCACCAAAGGACAGAGCTACGTTCCACTTTCTCCTTTACCTGACATATTGCTGCAAAGGCGAGGTTCTCCAAGTAACTCTGGAGAACACAGATTTCTGCAGTATGTCACCACCTATCAGAGAGGATTTTGCTCAGGGGCGCCTATTCTGTTTTGTCCTAGACATGAGTAATGAGGAGCCATGTGAAACAAATATGCCGTCGTCTAGCCTCGATGTACAGTCCCCGTTAAGCACACTGGCCGCCTCTGGTGATACGGATGGGGATGTGTCCAGTACCCAGTTGCTCAGTCTCATGAACATGAGTGTGAACATGGACGTGTTCAGAGGAGATGACGCCAGGTCTGACACCAGAGATGAAACGTCCCCACATCAAGCAACTGACACTGATATGACAGAAGCCTTTGAGGAGGCGTTCAACGCTTTCATGCGACTGCAATTGGTTAGGAAAAGGGCATCATCCATCAACAATGCTATGATAGTGATGAGAGACAGCAAGAGAGAGCTAGGCTCCATGTTCGACTGGGTGGATATCCGCAGTGATACACTGAATGCTACCAAGGTGGATAGGAAGAAGGTGAAGGAACTACAGGGTTCCATGTACACCCCAGCCTGTCAGTCAGGGAGGCAGGTGTTTTTCTTACCAGAGTCTATAATGGACCTAAATCTCAATGTTCTGGAGACCTCCATAGGGAGGATCACAGACAGTAAAAGCAAAGGTGAATCCAAGAACTTGTTCCTAGCAATCATGTCTAAACTGACGAGCGTGCAATGGCTGAAACAGAAGGTTGTTGAAACGGGCTACAACTCGACCATTCCAGAGGATATGAGATTTGTGGAAAGACTGAAACGTTTCACGATCGATCTCAACAGGTCCTCGGGAAGCATGGAGGTTGACATCAGAGGTCTCTTGGTATTCAGGTACTCTGTGGAGAAACTCATTGACAGGGAGAACCCGGACCTATTTGTCAACTCTCTTATCCACAGGCACATGGCCGTCACCAAGAGCCGCATTGCCAGGGTGTTATGTGACATAAAGAGTAGACGCAGGACTAAAGCTATTGCATCTTTGCTGAAGAATGGACAGTGTCATTGCAAGACAAGGCTCACCCAGGACCGCATTGGAGCGTGTAGCGGAGAGTGTCAGACCGCCTATTCGTGTTTCTACAACGCCTCAGATCATCACCCCTTCATTGTGAGTAAAGACGACCACAGCTACTACTTTGCGCACCTGTACCCTCATCTGGGTAAACTGGAGCGCCTCAGCAAGGAAATGAAAGTCAGGTACAGAGGCCGCAGACAGTTTGAGAGCATAGCGGATATGGTGTTCAATATCCTTGTCAAGCACCAGTTCAGTGAGAAAGAGTCACTATACCAAGGTTTGACAGACGTGATAGACGACAGAATGAGAATCTCGAGCTTGTCTCTCGGTCACGACCTCACAGAGATACACGAGTCGTTTTACCTGGCGCCTGGCGACGCCGATGAATATCCGGAGCATTCGGACCCTCTGAATCCGTTGAAAGTGTACGACCAAGCATTGGTGCGCTACTTGTTCTGTGACAGCCTTCAAGTGGGCAGGTTGTTTCAGGCGTCTACAACGTTCAATTACATTATCACCAACACCGCTCCCAGGTACACCATCGAACGGATTATGCTCTTAAACGTCACGGGTCCCGGCGAAGGTAAGAGTTACGCAAACAACGTTCTGAACTACCAGTTCAGGACAGTGAAAGGCTGCATAGAGACGTTGACGTCTTTCACCCCGCAATCTTTCAAGTACAAGCAGAAGAGGAATTCGTGTGTAGTCATGATAGACGACGCTCATATAACCCACGAGAAGAACATGAAATCAGTCGACAAAGAGTCCAACGTGATCCCCAATACGTTCAAGAACCTGTTAGACACCAGCGTACTGGAGAGCGATGTGGTAACCAGAGACATGAGCAGCGGCAAGGTTGACACTGTGAAGTACCACGCTGTCCACAACTGCGGCTTTGTGTGGAACACCAACACCATGGGCTTTATGAGCGACGCTTGGGCCGACCGGTGTCTGATCATGGAATCTGAGTTTCCCGAGCATGTAACTCGCACGCGTAGCACCAATCAGATACAGGACACAGTAGTCAAACTCAAGATGGACCGTATAGCTGCAGTGTGTCTGTATAGGCAGAACCTGATACAGTCAGCGACCATGATTGCAGAGTCCGAGATAATGCAGTTCGGTGCGAGGTTCGACACTAGCAGGGACGCATGCCTTGCTGCATTATACGCTAGTCACATTGTGTGCACGGGAGTCATCAGTCGGAGGGTGTCGTTCTGCATCAACCAGCTTGTGTTTGCTGAGGCCATGAAGTTGGCGTGCCACTTTGTCTTTGACATATGGATCCCTCCGTGGACAGAGATTCCAGATGTGAAGGATTATCCCCACCTGGGGGGTTACATGAAGCAGATGAACGGGAACAGGCTGAAAGCTCTGAACCAGCTTTCCTTCGGACAGATCTGCCTAGAGACCAACGCTGTCTACAAGCTGTGCACTTCGGCCTGTCTTCCGGACATATGTCCTCGTGCGGTCGACATACAGGGTCACTTTGCCTGCAAGGTGCTAGGGTACATCTTAACCCAGATCCATGAGCAGCAGCTGAAGACTAGTTTGAAAAACGGACACATATCCATTTCGGGTATAGATGCTATGTTTTTCTCTGATAAAGAGATCAAGGGTGGCAACGAGGTTGCGAACGGGATGCTTTTGCTGTGCTCCACATGCAAGGTTCCGGCTCGGCAGGGTACGAACCCTGCTATAACGACTTACAAGCTGTGTACGTACAGATACGCCACGAACCACAACGCTCCGCATATCAGGAGAGGAGCCTCGAATCATTGCAAGAAAGTAGGTTCTGTCACAGTTCCACTTGAAGCGGTATATGATATCCTTGCCCTATACGCTCCAAGGTCTCACTCAGGCTTTTGGGATCAGTTGGGTGAAGCGATGGTGGAGGCGTACGAGAAAGGAGAATTCGAGGATGTGAATGCTTTCGGCCAGTTTGCCAATGACAGCAGTGAAAATCAGCCACCTATGCCAAGATTGATATTCACCTTGGACTTCAACAAGGACCCGCTGCGGTCCGTAATACTGGAAGCCACGGCTGCAATAGAACCACTAAACGAACTCACTTTCAACAAGTGCGTGCTGGGAGGGGAGACTTTCCAGTGCTCTGCTCCCTTGTATTACGGGGGGGTTGTCAGAAAGGCAATGTCTCCGAATGCACCTAAGGAAGCCTATGATAAAAGACACCTGAAAGAATCTAGACTAGGCCCGAAAGGCACCTTTCATGGACCCAGACTGAACGTTTACTCAGCGGAGTACTCTGGTGTACCCGTGAAAAACGTTAGCTCCTTTTGCAACACACGGACCGTGTATCACCAGGAAAAGATAATATTGAGAGTCAACCGTGACAATCGCGGTTACTTAGCTGAGTTAGAGGAGGATTGGGAGTGGAAGGACGCGACCGACGTGTTCAACAAGGTTCACGGCACTGACGTGTTCTCGGTTGAGATGTTGAAACGGGACTACGCTGCGACAATGGTGGACGTAAAGGGAGAGATGATAAGTGCAAGGCCTCTGCATTCCCGGAAACTCAAGGCCATGATAACTGGACTGCTCGAGGCAAACGGACGCTCAGCACTTGCCCTGAGAAAGGGTAAGAGGCCTGCTAGTGACACACAACAATGTAGGACTCAGAAGCGACGTCTAGAGCAAGTGCCCAGGACAAGTAGCCAGGGACATAAAAGGACTAATAATGAGGACCAGCCCAGAGGCTCTGTGGAAAGGCTGAGAGTGGACAAAAGAAAACGCCCCAGGTTCGAGGGGTAGACAAGGGGCAGGGGTAGACAAGGGGCTACACTACTGTGAGGTCAGATGCCCATGTACATTGGTAGACCCTGTGTGGTTGTTGTGACATATAGCAAAGACGATGTAAATAACACTATGTAAATAAAGTGTACATGCAACCCAGCAACCTGTGTATAGTGATTATGTTATTATATCACCCTCTTTTATATGATATGACAAATGTCATTTATGGGCATGACAGATTATGACTGGGTGAAGAGATCACACGTTGGACAACTGTTTAAGTCGCTTTCATTTATTATGTGTCATAAGCAGTGACAGTAGGTACAAAAGGGTCTACATCTCAGACATATTCAGTCTTTGACTGCAGGCACATAGACTTGTTCACACATACAACCAACGACAACCTAGTTAATTGTAAAGCTATCTATATTAGTCCACAGTGTTCAGTTTTCACAGTGAACCTTATGCTCTATGAGTTACATTTCCATAAAGTCATACTATTTTATAATACATTACAGACTTCATTGGACTGCGTATCATACATCATGTATTCTCGGTCTAAATCTCTTCAAAAGCACCGACGAGAGTGGCGAGAGAGGCAGCAGAGGCGGGAGAAGGTTAAGCTCAACCCTCTAGTTAGTAAGTGCCTCAGGGTCATGGGAATGTCCCGTTTTGCCATGTCGTTTGAGAACACGAGTTTCATCCAGTTCATCCGCATGCCTATGGATCAGTACAGGGTGTACGGGGATGAGTTTGCCAGCCTTTACACAGCACTGCTCGAGAGGATAGAAGCTCTATGTGCCAGCGCCTTCTTGATGCTAGACGACATGAGCACAACCATGAGCACAACAGGACCCGTCAGGTTGGATAACCCTGAGCGGAACAGCCTTGCTGTGAGGCAGCCATGTCCAACATGGGCCGATAACAGCCCAGACCTATTTGCTGATAGCGATCCTCCAATGCATCATACAGATGTTATCAACACCCGGAACTCGGACAGCGCCCCAAAGATCCGATGTTTAGACTTTGATATGTCCATGGATAACGATGCTCAGCTGTTCGGAGTATGCCAACATGAAGTGGGCGAGTGCGATAGATATCAAATCTAGGTTGTCAAACCATAGATATGACTGTGGATATGGTGTAGTTTCAGCACAATGGTGTTTCAGTGACTATATTTTATGTTGTAATAAACTGCACATGTCTAACATTAAGTGAAAGTGGGGTTGTCATGTTTTATTCAGAATGATACACAGTATACATTTAGTTTCGACACTTCTTTCACATAAATGGTACACAACAAATGGCCACATGTAACTGTGATATTGATTATCATGGTTGACTCAAGGTAATTTATCATTGGTATCCACTTCAACAGCATCGAGCCATCCAGCCTCTAGCCTGCTGTGCTTAGATCCCAGTTCATTGTGGCGTACAGTAGCTGTGCTGGTTACATACATAGATCATAGATCATAGAACATCCCCTTTAGTCCGGATTACACCTAGCCATTACAGATACACCTTGCGGATCGTTCGGACTAGCAGGCTGTGTTTGCATCAGTGCCCTTTCGCTGAGACTGAGGATTATCTGTGCTTTGGTGACTAAAGGCTCCTTGGGTACCCCTGCGAGACTTCATAATTATATACAAAGTGGGACTGGTGATACAGTGCATGTTCCCTATAGCTATGCAGACATTGAGCACCACGTACTTCACCTCCTCACACTGGACATGGGAGCGGTAGTAGATAGTGCTTGCGATCCAGGGTATCCAGCAGCACATAAAGCACGTCGCAGTGAGAAATGTTAAAACCTGTGCCCTTTTCATCGTATGTCCAAACAAATTCCGTTTCACGTGCTGTCTGACACTGTACACTATCATGCCGTTGCAGTAAACGAGAACGAGAATAGGTACGATGAAACAAATGATCATCCTGACCCAGAAGACTGTAAGCCGGAGAGTGGGATGCATAGGGTTGAAACAGATCATGCTAGTCTCAGATATGGGACGAACAGTGTAATAGCATATGTCCAACAGAGCCGAGAGCATGGGTACACAGGCACACAATCGAGCCATGATTCTCCTTCTGCTTGACGCACGTCTGTTCACCAGGCACTTCAGTGTTGTTCTGTTGTGTACCACCTTCATGTATCTTTCTATGTTGATGTAGACCATGAGACATATTCCGTACTGGAAACAGAACTGTAAGGAATAAGGAAACAAAGCATATGTCATTAGCTGAGCTGGTTGGATAGGCTTGTGTGTGTATAGGTCCTCAAAGCCTACGCTTGGTGTTACGTACTGAGATCACCCCTTTCATCAGTTTGCACAGGATGAAGCCAAACACCCAGCCCTTCACGAGAATCGTTTGCGTAACCCACACCGGGGTAGTGAGCAAAGTGGCTATGTCACAGACCCCGAGATGTGAAAAGAAAACGTCGATATCACTGAGGACCTTGCTTTGCCTCCCCGAGTCCTTTGAACAGGAACAGTAGATCGTGATGACCATGTATAGATTGACAACCAACCCCGTGACCATAACCAGCGCATGTAAGACAGGGATGTATATGGTGCGGCTGTATTCATAGAGACTATAACAATGTGAATCTGAATCTGGGTACTTTGATGATCTATTGAAGATTGTAAAATTATTCAATGTGCCATTGACAAGTGAGTCCATTGTAGAGCTCTAAGTCTAACAGGCTACTGACACCTTTGGTAAAAGGACAAGAGCCTTTTTACGACATGTCTATGGTAAGTGGAAGTGTAGAGCCAAGCTCATTTGGCCAGCCAATAAATGTCACATATATGGAGTTCCAGATGTCCAACAACTGCTGGATAGCCCAATTCCTGCTGTGACATTGAAGGAAATGTTACGTGTATGGCCTTCTAAACGTCCAAATGCTGCTGAGTGTCTACATATTGCTCTTTAGTCCAACCAATGTAACATGTTTGGGCATAGGAACATCTACATACTGCTTGGTAATCAAACAACTAGTGGGTGTTCCAACCGATGTTACGCTATGGCGTTCATGGACCCAATGTTTCCGTGTCTGCCCACTGTTTGTTCACCCATCCGTAGCCTCTTCATAAAATAACCACTGTAGCCTCTGCTTTTACAGTATTGTACATTTGTGGCATGTACACCAGAATACAATATAATACAATGGGTACATGTCTGAGTCTTGTGTCTGTGTGAAACCAAAAAGAGTAGATCAGACTGATAGATAAAAAAAATAGATGTATGGTTTATTATAGAGTATATTCACAATGTACATTTGTTAGGTACAGTATAACAACAAACTACACCCCCCAACCATTACAGTAGTTGACAAAGCACTCAGTATCTCAGTAGGCCGGTCCATTTATTACGCTTAACAACCATCGCACCAGGGACTGAGAACATCTCCAACCTCTCCCGCTCTGACATCGGGAAGAGAGAGTTCAACACCACGCATTTCGAAGGGACTCTACAGACCGGGCATGATGCAAGTAGCGCCATAGCAACATCTTCTTGATTCCTCCAGTGGATAATACAGGCTGAAGAGAAGCATTGGTGACAACTGGACAAGATAGCAAAAAGGGGTCTAGTTCGAGACGGGACCTCGTCGAAGCAGATTGTCCAAGTTTAGAAAACATACCCAAACATTACTCACACTAAAGACCCTCATTCACTAGTGTAGACATATATTTACCCTTTAACACACCTCGTAAGTGATATCGGCCTCGCCCTTCACCTCTACTATGGCGGATAGTGTGTCTGTGGACAGCACCTTCTCATGTGATGCATGGTGTGGGCATGTGAGTCATCAACCGGTCTCTTCAGAGATGATCAAGAAGCTTTACTTGAACAAGGCTGGTGTTGATGATGAATGTGATGACTTTTGGGAAGGTGCAGCTGTGTTCATGGACAGTATGTTGAAAGACACACCTCTACGTTTCCAATACGGAAACAGTTGTTTTACCGATTTGATAGAAAACATGTCACATCTAACTGTGTCCGGGATGAATGACATCCTAGCAGTGGGCAGCGGGTTCGGGTTAACCGAATGCTACATTGCTCACAAGGTACTTGGTGCAAAGACAGTTCATATCACGGACATTGAGCCTCCTCACGGCATGGTGGAAAAACTGTCCTGTGTCGACGCAGTTGACAAATACACCGGAGCGGACACCTTGATGTTTATATACCCCTGTTTTCATGCTAGCGGCTACGAAGGACTCATCCAAACATTCAAAGGGCAGTACATTGTACTGGTAGGGGAAATGTGTGTCTATGGCCATACCAATCCTGGTGATCTTTTGGAACAGATTAGTGATTGTTTCGAAAAAGTTGCACATGTGGATATGCGTAGAGCGAAACGCTCCTATGGGTGTCACGAGAGTCTGGCTATATACAGCAGACGTTCGTAATGTGAAAGGTGGTGTAGTTCATGAGCCTCTGTTGAGCCACTAGTCACAGTTCCATTTGCCGTATATCTCTACAATCTTCCAATCTCTTGTCTTTCAACTGCACAAGGAACTGTTCTGACCTATTAACGTCTCCATATTTTTGCTGACAGCACAATCTCATTCCAGATCGTATCAGATAGTTAGGTCCTACTGCATATTCTATGATGGCCAAAGTCCTGATGGACGAGCAGCGCCATGGCCTTGACACAGGGAAACAAATTGTGCCTATAGCTTTGTGTTCCACTCGATCGAAGCTGGAAAGAGATACTCGGGAGCTTCACGACCATATGATCGAACTGGGTATACCGCCACCCATTTTCAAACTGAACTACACCGTGAGACTTTCAGGCTTTGCCAGATACAAGACAACTATTACCTGTCTAGGTTTTCCGGGATTGACTAAAACCTTGAATGAGATACAGACACGGCGCTCTGAACACCAAAGGTTTCACAGCTTTATGCACGAGGTACAAGCACCATGTGTTTATTATCTGGAGAAGGGGAGATGGGCCGTCAGTGAGCCTCAAACTCCGTTCAGCTCGGAGTTAATCTGCCCCAGAAAAATGGACAACGGAGACTTCGATTTAACAATCACCTTAAGCGTCGATCAAGCTCTCACACATCACACCAACATTGAGGTCAACAACAACTGCTCATATCCTCTCAAGGAGACCTTGAAAATGGGCACTCATGAGGACCTTTGTAAGGTCTGGAGGTCTATGGAGAGGGTTGTCTATTATGTGTTGTTCAACACCTTCCATGCGGTATTAGACGGACACCAGTGAACGACACACAGAAGGCATGACTGGTCTATATGTGGTACATGTGTGTCTATGTGTGAATGAATTACCTGGTGTTCATAACTGTCAGTCTTTTTAACTGTGCTCCTAACACTACCCCTATAGTGCCTTGTGACTTGATGTTTCATGGAAGCGCTTTTATCATATGGTTTGGTTGTTGTACAATATACTATTAGTTTAATAGATACATCCTTGCCAAGGGAGTGTAACATCATTCCAACCGTAACTCATATACCTAACAGTAACTCTGGCTAATAATACTGCAACTGGGTTGAATCCCAGCACAGTCAGTACAGGTGATATAATGTCAAACACAAGAGGTGCTTACGGTACTTTCTCTGTGGATTATGCAGTAATTAGAGGGGGTAAACAGGAGCTCGACTCACATGGTCTGTTTATGAATGACACTGTGATGGATAAGGACTTCAAGTACGACTTCTTAGTAGACCTGGACTCATCGTATAGGGGAGAGTACAGCTCTATTCTGGACCAAGAGCTGCTTGTTCATGAATACACACGGTACATAACCTATAGACTGAAGGACTTTGAAAGCACATGCCAGCAGGAGGAACGGCGCGTACTGTTTGTGTCTTCCAGTTACATACCCAGACCCTTGATCTCGATCACAGGAGCTAGGAAGGAGATGATATGCTGTTTTTTCAAGTGTTTCAACAAGGTGTATGTGGTGAACGGAGAGTCATTGTGCAACCCGGTGTTTGTGGACAAGTGGAGGGCTGAACAACAGCTCCCTGACTATCTGCTGGATGCTGATGCTGTTCTGGACAGTTACATACCTGTGCCCTTGATCAACGAAAAACGTTTATCACTCATGTCTGGTGAGCAGGAGGAGGACATTCAAGTGGATACGTATCTCCTGTATACAGAGGGCCATATCACGTATATCACAATGTCTCAGTATGTGGCGCGTCTTAGGCTACAGTGGAGAGCTAAGGCTGGAGTGTTCGAGAGGAGGCGTAACTGTCAGTATGTGGTACAGCCCTGTGGTGGAATTGTCTTTATCCGTGAATTTCACTCCTTGAAGAGCGTGTTTCTCTTGAACAAACTTATTTCCTTGTTAGCGTATATATTTTGATCCTGACTGAGTAGGCTATGTTGCATATACATGTGGGTCTATATGTATGTATCATTTATTGTAGTAAACAGTGACACCTGTGTATGAGACTTTGTATTGCGTTTCACACTCAACACTTTGCTACTAGTCCAGCATTCACATACCTGATCCTGTGTCAACATTCATTGGTGTGATATATAGGGTACCCACTCACTTTACACATCCAGAGCTACAATGTTATCAGTGTTTTGGTGACAGAGCTAGGATGGAGCTCTGGAACCCATGTACGTGGACTTGTCAGTTGTAGGTCGCTTACTCCTACCCCTCATAGACTTCACATTGGGTAGGTTGAATCAGCCATGGGTGGCTGATACATAGATGTCAGGGGAAGGGGGGGGGGGTGTTTTTATGGGGTATAAAAGGAAGCAACTGCTCCTGCAGGAGCCATTCATAGGCTGCACTCTCTGTAAACACAGTCAAGACTCCACTCTGTCTAGCACTTGTATACAACCGGTCACTATGGAAATGCACATTGTTATCAACATGTGTATGCTGTTCACTGCAGCAAGTACATTTGAGTGTTGTGTGTTGACAAGAGCGCCAGGTCTTACACATGAGAGACCTGAACCCATCACCATTCTAGCAACAATGGGCAACACTGTCAAGTTGCCGGGATACTTGGAGAGTCCCACTGAGCCTTTCTATAAAGACAATAACGTTGTGTATGCTAGGGAACACATATATGAGGTTACACAAACCCCAGTGGGGTCCCAGGTTATAATTCGCTTCCTCACGTGCACCGACGAAGGCACTTACAGGATAGGAAATGAGACCTTTACTCTGAGTGTGAAGGCAGACACATGTGCTATGTTCTACTACACTGCCAAGGTTGACTCGGTTAACAGGGCAGCCTTTGTTAAGCCACTGAATGGAGTCATTACAATCTCTATGTTCTACATAGAACCTGGAAATCGCAACATGTGGAGTTTAATTGAGGTGTGGAATGACACTATGAGCAGAATGTTAAGCTCACACCAGTGCTGTTTCATTATCAATGAAGGAACCGCATTCGGGGGATATGGTGATAAGCAATACCATTATTTCATGTATCAGAGACATGGGCAAGCTGACATGTCATGCTCCAATGTACAACTAGCAGCCTTGGCGAGTGCCACCACCACTACAACAACCCGAAGAAACCCAATGTTGACCATGCCAGATCTGAAGGAGTTGGAGGACGTGAGGGGACCAGTGAAACTGCTCAACATCAGTGACAGTGTGTTGAACGTTGTTTCCTTTTAATTACACTACTACTACTACTACTACTACTACTACTACTACTACTACTACTACTACTACTACTACTACTACTACTACTACTACTACTACTACTACTACTACTACTACTACTACTACTACTACTACTACTACTACTACTACTACTACTACTACTACTACTACTACTACTACTTGCATTGGACTAACCCTGTCTCTCACCCTGCAGGTATACGGACCTTGAAGAGGATGATAGTCGATTTGGAAAAGTCTTGGCCGTCTGCTGGACCTAACCTGAACACACACATCCTGATACCACTGTTCATTACGATGGCAACTCTGATCATGAATAATCTACTCATGTACTGACTTTTTATGTTGCCTATAGTGTGTCTTGTGTAGTGCAAGCAATAATTTACCTATACTCTTGGTATTGTGTATTTACCACTGACATATAGGATGCATGTGATGCCTTATGTATTACATTGTTTATTGACAATATACCTGCCTGTACATCTATTGTGACACTACAATGATACCATATTAATCATGCATGTATAATCATAACTGTTTAAGGATATTCAATATACATTTAAAAGAAACATCAGAATAAACATGTTAAAGACTCATCACACACTGTCCAGCTAGTGTTTTGTCTTCACTTCGCACACTCTGTACTTTCATTTCTCTGTATCTGGCCTCTGACTATATCTTGGTCTTCCTTCGTCATATCGGCAGCACGCATCCATTCTCTGTCCTCAAGCAGTTCATGAGCCAACATTCTCTCTGTGTCACGGACAGTGAGCAATCTGAAGACTATCCTTTTCACTAGTTCACACTGCATCACTTTAGGCATTATGTTGTCAGGGTCGCAGGGTGTGCTTGTGGATGCACTGTGGTTCTCTTTGGGAAATAGAGTCCTTGTGATGATCTTGTAGATGGACTTATTCTCACATCTGATGGTACTGCCAACGAATACACACCTCCCTTGCATTGCATCCACTATCATAACCCCTAGACTCCACATGTCTATGGCACATGTGTACTTTGCAGATGTATGTCTTTGGGAAAACAATTCGGGGGCCCTGTAGGGCTCCGTGACCACATTTGGGCTCATCACTTCCACGGAAAGTCTAGAGAGGCCCAAGTCAGCCACTTTCACTGTGAGATCTTCTGTCAGCAGCACATTGTAAGGCGTAATGTCCCTGTGTATTATATTCCGTCTGTGCATGTATGACAGGGCATTAGCCACCTGTGTACTAAAGTGAGCAACGAAACTCAAAGGGAGACACTGTAGCCAACGGTCTTGTTCGTAGTACGACTTCACACCGTATCCATTGTGGATAGCGTCGCTCAACGTGTAGGGTACGTAGGTCATGAGCATGGCTATCTTGCCATCATCTACAAAACAATCGTGCATGTCGATCACATATGGGTGACCCCTTAATGCAGTGAGACATGAAAGTTCTCTCACTATTGTGTCCTCTATGCCTCTGTTGCTGTTGTGATATTTCAAGGCATACTCCTTCCCAGTTGTCAGACAAGTCACTTTGTACACGGTTCCATATGCACCGCTGCCTAAAACAGGGCCTCTCTTGTATTTCTCCATTCTGATTGGTATTTTGGTTCAGTTGCAGTAGCTTATATATAGCAGCATTGACTTTTGAGGGGGGGGGGGGGGGTGGGGGTTGTTAATGGTCTAAGGAGTCTGACCAAACAGTGCTGTGTATTCCGCATCTGTCTGACCGATCCAACCACAGATGCACAAGTCAACCATGATGCTGCCTCAAGCTTGGTAATCCGACAATGGTTCCTTTTTGAGGACCCGATTAGGCCTGTACAGTCCAACCATTAATTTGCAATATAACCACGATGATGCCTGTAGCTTGGTAATTGGAACATCGTTTTTGAGGACCTGTCCTAACATACACCTGTTCTATCTTCCCTCACTATCAAAGGGTGCTGTTATCCTGCAAGAATGGAACAGCACTTATACCGGTCTCACTTACACTTCCAGATAAATGGAACCTTCTCACCACAGAATGGTATCCTGTCCATAGAGACACTGTTAGAGAACACACCCTTTGACAATGGACCAGGCTCCAATGGTTTGACAGACCTTAAGATGCGCGTTAGGAAATACCTTGATTGCGCTGTAAGTCATACACTGTCACTGTGTTGCATGGACAAGAGTAAGGTAGTAAGCTTGTTTAACACTTTGATTCTGGCTCCTTATTCCCCCAAGGTTCAAATACCCCAGGATAACCGAGGTCCACATGCATTCCGCCTGAGTGGATATATCGCAGTGAGGGATCTCACTGACTCCCCGTTCGGGAGCATAGCATGTCCGGGTCTGTCTACTCACACAGAGGGTAAAAGGTGTTTTGGTCGTGAAGAAGGCAAGGCTTTGACTGCTTTGGAAATGGCAATACTGTTCTATTTTACTCCCCTGTCAATATGTACTGGGTTGGACATGATGCATATATAAAGTGCTCCGCATGATGTGATAACCACTCAGTGACACTCTCCACCCGCCACTACAATCGACCGCTAAGTCGAGACTAAGACGGCTATGGGATCCAAGCTGTAACTTGTACCTGTGCCACACACTTGTTAACCAGAGTTGAACACATGCCTCCAGATGACACAATAAATGCTTGTGAACACTTTCTGCTGTAGTTGTCCATGAAATACATGATGTTACCAGATGCACTCTGTGTCCGTGAGTTTTATTACACACACACACACACACACACACACACACACACACACACACACACACACACACACACACACTGCTGTATCATTTCATTAGTTTATTATTGTTCATTTGCAATGGATACAGACACAATTGTACATTGACATGGTTATATTCTCAACAATAGAAGTGATACATAATAAAAGCAAGCTTGCTCTACCCTAGGCTTAGACCACCATGTCCCATATCCTGGCAATACATATTGGGCTGTTTGCTAAATGTCACCCACTGCAGGGTGTCCAATGTCCACACCGGACTCTTCATCAGTGGCAGCTACAGGTTGTCCTATATCCACACCTGCTCCTTCCCCTCTTGCCCCTTCCACACACTTGCTCCTTCCATCATCTTGCTAATATTTCTCCCCATTCCATCTATTCCACATAGTGGCAGGTAGGTAGAGAGCAACACTCGACACACCACATTCTTCATTGCGCACCAGATGTCTTCCATGTTATAAACCGGTGCCTTGTTCAAGATGAGTATCATGTTCTTGGGACACATAGGACCAGTTTCAATCGTAGTCTGATGCTGTAGAGTTTGATCAATCTCCAGGGTAAGGCAAACATCAAAGTCTTCTTCGGTTGGTCGTTTGACGTCGCTGGCGCCGTTTGACACCGAAGAAGACGTTCCTGGAGCCTTGGCAGCAGCAGCACATACAGCTCTTAGAAATGATTCACATTCCATGTGAGCCCTATACAGATAGGTGTGATAGGTGGTGTGCCTACTCGGGCACTCGTGTATATCCCGCAGAAGGGCCATCATTCTTCTGTTGCCCCTCACAGAGATCGACGTATTGACTCTGTGGTAGCCTGACGTCATCACTTTGAAAGTTAATGTGAAAGGAGGGCCTGATGTAGCAAACTGGAGCATACGGTTGAACATATCAGTCTCTGCATCGTTCATATCGGCTGTATCACTCGTCTCAGCCCGAGTCCAGGGGCTGCTTTCGTCAGTTAAAATCAGGAAGCGATCGCTACCTTGGTATCCCAGTGGTAACATTGAAGGCTCCTGTGTGGATTTGCAATTGAAGCCTGGGTTCGATGCCATTTCAGAAGCTACTGCTGAAAGAGTACCACTAGTACCACACCACTAGCTTTTATAGCCTAGAAGATGTGAGACACAGCTTTGAGAGGTTGGATTACGTGGCCAAGGTTTAGTTATAGAGTGGAGAGTGGTAATAAAGTACAGATATGACAGTAGGACATGTCAAGCTAGGGTTCATATAGCCAACTGACACTGTGTTTAGGGGGAGGACGTATCCAACGCTGGACGTTTCAGTGTGGGTATGGAGAAGGTAGTGTCACTGTACAAGGGGTCCGTTGACCAGACTCGCCTATATACAGTCTGATTCTAGCTGTGTACTCACAATTGTATTCGACCTCTATACCAAGAAGGGGGTTGTGCTCTATGTATACTGGATCAATGGAGTGTGACCATACAGCAGTAATGCAAGGTATAGCGAGTTTGACAATGGAAGGAGAACCCACGTTGAGGCAATCTAAGCCTCAATCGAAGCCGAATGGTGTTGTTACCAGGTCTTCCCGGAGGACGCGTTCCACCAAGTGGCGTATTCTCGTGGACCCGTACCTCCGGTCTGCCTTAGAGGCTCTAGGTGCCAGACTGAACAACCTCACCTGCAGTTACATACACATCTGGATGTACCCGTCTGGCAGAGACCAGGGTCTGGACCTGTTATGCGAATGTCATGTTATGGGCCTAACCGAGTGTCACTGTCAGCAGACTACAATCCGTGGCTACTTCGAGACTAGGATGCCTATGACACTCGATGAGGTCGAGAAGCTGGTCGGGATCCCGTGTACCTTGTACAAGGTAGAAAAGCATCACGAATGTACCACTCAAGGCCTCCTGTTCTGCACCGGCGACCACATATTCAACGAGTGTAATGGGGTGAGACGTGTCCATGTTTACCCAGAAGGATACACTGTCTACAGCTACTTGCGGAATGACGGCTGTCGGATGCTTGAGAAGCTCGAACACTGGGGACATCTTTATTCATATTCACATCTCCAGTCGAATAGAGAGTTTGATTATTTTTATGACACATACCGTTGTTTAAAGTCTCAGGCACCTTGTTAATTGCCAGATTGTGCTTATTCTGATAGACTTTGCTTGTGTCGTGAAATGATTGTGCCCCATATCTGTTGTAATTGCCATCGAAATAAACAATGATACCAGAGTTATTCTGTGTCCATGGGTTCTATTGTACACCATTAGATACAACATCTACAGAAGACAAAGTAGCGTAGTGGGTCCTATTAGCAACGGCCAAAGACACAGTAGTGTTGCTTATGGTTCACAATGATTACAAAGGGACTATGTAGACCGGGCTGGCTGTGATCAGTGCAAGAGCAGGGTCCATTGATTACGCTACTGAACAACTAAGCAGTCCTTGGAAACTATCCAGGGTTGACATATTCAGCCTTGGTTGCATGAATTAGCCATGGTTCGAGGTGTCAGCCTTGTTTGGAGGGATCACTCTTGCTTGGCTGTACAAGTCTTAAGCAGATTCGAGCCCTAGTTGCCATGTAGCCATGGTTAGAGGAGTCAGCTTTGGTTGGACAAGGGGTGTATGTAGCCATGTTTGGAGGAGTCAGCTTTGGTTGGACAAGGGGTGTTGTTGGATACCATAGCCTCGGTTAGAGGGGTCACTATAGGCACGGTCTGAAACTCATGGTTGGACAGGGTGTAACAATTAAGCAGTCCTGAATTAGGCATGGCTAGAGGAGTCAGTCTGGGTTGGATATACAAGTCGTAAGCGGATAGGAGTCGTAGTTGCCATGTAGCCATGTGTGGAGGGATCAGCTTTGGTTGGACAAGGGGTGTTGTTGGATACTATAGCCCTGGTCTGACAAGTCACTATAGGCAAGGCTGATACACATTGTTGTTGTTGGATTAATGGACTACTGGAAACCCCTTTAAAGCCATTGTTGGCCAGACTGTAACACCACACACTGAGTCTCTCTACTAGGCAGCATAGGGTACATCCACCCAAAGACGCTGTACTACCTTACCCTGTGTCAGAGTAGTAGTAACCATGTCTCTGTCACCAGTACCTGAGGACACCCATCTGGACATACTTACAAGACAGACCCTACATCTAATGGAGGCATTGAACACTTTCACCCACATGTCTCTCGTACAGTTATTGAGTCTAGACACCAATGGCAGGCGCAGACTATACGACGTACTCTGTGCCCTGGAAGGTATTGGACTTCTGAGTAAAGATAGGAAGGTATACACATGCAAACGACAAAGGTATCAGTTGCCGGTATTTAGCAAACCTGGTATGAAGAAACACATTGGAACTGTTTACCGGCATGTGCGCAATCACCCAGGGATGTTCACCTTGCTGGACCTGGTCAAGACATTTGATATTCCACCACGTAGGATGTGTAATATTTTCCGGGTGCTGAAGATATTTGGTGTTGTGATAAAAAGTAAGGTAGGATGCTACACATCTGTGCCACATTCGGTGTGTTCGGACTCCCAGTGGAAACGGACTCTGGAAAGGATATGGGGTGATTCCCCTGAAGTCCAGGTCTTGGAAAATAATGTACCAGAGGGTATGTGCATTGACGCTAATGCCATTGGCTCTGACACCCAGATCATCCAGATTGACTCCTCTGAATACCAGTTGCTTTATGTCGACAATGATGCCGTGATATCCGAGTCCTATAACTTACCAGAGGGTATGTGCATTGACGCTAATGCCATTGGTTCTGACACCCAGATCATCCAGATTGACTCCTCTGAATACCAGTTGCTTTATGTCGACAATGATGCCGTGATATCCGAGTCCTATAACTTACCAGAGGGTATGTGCATTGACGCTAATGCCATTGGTTCTGACACCCAGATCATCCAGATTGACTCCTCTGAATACCAGTTGCTTTATGTCGACAATGATGCCGTGATATCCGAGTCCTATATCTTAGAGACCAATTCCATATTAGAGCCAGAGTGCCTCCCGGTGGAGTGGAACGGTACACAGAAAGACTGTACCAATGGGGAAGTGCAGTGTATAGACATCACCAATGAGTTTCACGGGCACAAGGGCATGCTGAGAGACTCTCACACAAGCCAAGTGTTGTGTATAGACACTGAGGACCTGACAACTGACACCTTTGATACTCAGGACATCCTGATGAACATTCCTGGGGGCAGGGTTGATTGGACCAACACAGACAGTCTACTAGAGTCCTTATTATGGTTAGATGAGGACTGACAGTAACAGTATTTGGTTTCCAACAGGACTATTGTGAACAGGACAGTACCTGGCCTATACCCAAGTCTACCACTGATGTACTGCATATGACTGCACTCTGTCTGTAACTCCACTGTTGTATTATACCATTGTACTCATCCACACTGTTGTATTACACCATTGTACATATCCTTATATCCACTGTTGTATTATACCATTGTAAACATCTATGTAACTCCACTGTTGTATTATACCATTGTACTCATCCACACTGTTGTATTACACCATTGTACATATCCTTATATCCACTGTTGTATTATACCATTGTAAACATCTATGTAACTCCACTGTTGTATTATACCATTGTACTCATCCACACTGTTGTATTACACCATTGTACATATCCTTATATCCACTGTTGTATTATACCATTGTAAACATCTATGTAACTCCACTGTTGTCATAAACCATTGCAAATAAATTCTATACCTTGACGTACTTGTCTTGTGTAATAGTTGTGTACTGCAGTCATATGTTGTTTTGTACAACTGACACAGGATCACGATAGACACCAAACACAAATGCGGTTCACTACTTTATTAGCCTTTACGGTACATATTCCTAACATCATACTCAATCTCCACTATGGTGAGAAGCATCAAGCACAAAGTGGTAACAGGTAAAGGCCTCTTCTGAAAGTCACATAACCAAGAAGGTCATTGTTGCGACAATACCGGCCAATCCGAAAAGGGTCATGATGATGTTCCTACATCTGGACTCAGGTTCTGCTACTAGAAAGAACTCCGCGAACCCATTCTGGAACATTTCAAAAGAAATATTAGATTACAGGTATACCAAGACAATGGTGGCATCTCTCAGTCATTACTGAACGTACCCAGGAGTTATGTTTGACTAGCCAGTCCGTGTGGTGAGTGGCCAGGTACTCTGCTATCTCTTCTCCCACCACGTCAACACAGTCGTCTCTCCCCTTGCCTCTCAAGTACTGGCACACCGCAGCCCCAAAAGACATCAGGCTGGCAACACGGCCCCAGTTGACGGTCCCGTCTTCAAAGATGATATGGGCTACTGAACTGAGGAACTTCACGTCATCCCCTCTGTCATCCACATAGAGTGTGTTGATCATACCTGTAAGGTCCATGGTGCAACAAATGTTAAATTACTTTGTCACTGGCTTGTGTTAGCTGTTGGTGTCTTAACACAATACCTACCGTTGTATGTGTATCTGTGCTTCTCCAGTAATTGCCCGATAACTCTACTCGTTGTTGACAGGGCTTTGCTTTCGTTCCACCTAGGTTTCAGAAGTCCCGTACATTGTCCTAGGACACATTTAATGAGTTGCCTGGTGTCTATGTCCAGGGCTCTGGTCTGGTGATGGTATGTTTCCTGATGTGATATCTTCATTGTGTGCATTTATGAGTCGCTGGTAGCCTATGGTACACCTATGACTGCAATGATAGTCTGCAGGCAGGCGTGTTGACACTTATATATACATGGTTGGAGTTATTCACGCTAGCTCTAACACTGACAGAATGCAACTATTACACCAGGGGTAACATCGGCCTTGTGCAGTCGGCCAGGTCAAAGAGACAAGAGGATATCAAAGACGTACTTCATGTTACGTTTATTTAAATACAGCAACACTACAATCATTCTATCACCCATGCTCATAGAATGTCTTATGTTTGTTACAGTAGAAGGTAATGTGCAACAACAAAAGAAGAGTAACATGTCAAGGTATAAAAGTGAAGGTCTTCAGCCTCATCCGAAGTTCTTGAGCCATAATAAAGGATGACAATAGTGGGTCTGTGTTATTACATTTATTGACAATGTGAAACAAAACACTGTGCCACAATATGACATTAGGTCAGTGTGGGTGTATTGTACATAGAGCAATGCATTGTGGCTACTACTACCACATAAGTATCATCTAAGGTACATAGATAGTACATAGATAGATAGAAGCATTGTGGCTACTACTACCAAATAGGTGTCATCATTTCCACACCGTACATCAACATATCTTCCTCATCATACTCTCTCTTCAAAACTATTTCTCCATACTGAGCGGGTATGACCCTTTCCATTCCTGAGAAGTAATCTCGGAACACCACATTCACATTTTCATATAGCACTATTCGAAAGACATTGGCAAGCTCGGGACATGAATGACATTTAACCCCCTCTGGTGTTTCATACAGATCTTTGTGTCTAACCTTTAAGGCAACTAGCCCGAACCCTTTAGCTGTAATGGTCACCTTGGTAGTAGAATTGGACCCCGTGTGGTATAGTCCGGACATCAACAGGTCACAGTGACTTACATTCCTACCCTCAGCCGGGAAACAGTCTAACCCTGTACAGCAATAAGTAATAGTTGACCCAGACCCGTGCAAGTGTATCTCACTGTGGGATATGTCATGATCCACTACCAAGTCCATTACAACCGAGCCCCGAGCAAGGCTCTGGTGGATAATTTTAGTGTTATTATCCACCCTGATTATTGTTTGCTGGGATGCTGTGGACACAACTTTAACCCCATTAGGTGTAGTTACAGTCATTTCATCCAGACCAGCACGAACTAGGGAATCCAGTTTCTCCCTCCACACCTGGGCGTTAAAGTTCTCTCCTTCCTTGGTAGTGAGATCCTTGTAGGCACTTCGATATACTGTGTCACCGGTCACACTGCAGGTCAACATAATACCTTCTGGGTCAATGGACACGACTGAGCTCCCCTTCCTGTACAGCACCGCTCCGTGCAACAGCAGTCCATTGTCCGCCACCGAGCATGCACGCTTTACGTACTCTGGGTCAGGCACCAATCTAGTCTGTGGTCGTAGGAGTAATGTAATCTCGTCCACATCCAACTGTTGAGCAGCACTCACGGTCACCCCCGTAGTGCCATGTGCTACCAGAAGAGACAGGGTCATATGATCGTTCACTGTAACAGATGAATTTGTACCCAGTTCCAGTGTACTGAACTGGCTCCCCTGCTTTAACTCTACGTGGGAATTGTCACCTAGGTGCAGGTCCATTTTGGTTTCCAACACCGCGTTAGCAGATGATTCGGCTGCCTTGATGCTCTCTATGGACAAGGGCATGACTGTGATATCACGGCCCGTTATCTTATTCTTCTTCACATCTCTCATCATACTTATCCGCAGCTTCTTCTCTGGACTCCCAATTATCACCGTGTCCACACCATCACCGCCAATTATGAAAGATTTACTGTTTTCGGATACCAGGAAGACATTGGTAGCATTTGTGGCACCTTTATAAATGCCTCTGCCATCCACTATTATCAAGGCAGGCATATCGGGTTTAGCCACCAGCATCTTAACATAGTTACTTCTGTCATGAATCTTCCTTGCTCTACTTGAGGGTATCTTCACAGTAGGAGCGTTTGCGTACAGCACTATGTCTTGGCTCACTGGGCCCAGTTTCCTAAAAATGTAGGGTTTAACCACCTCCTCTTTGTCTGTGCCAATATACCTGCGAGTAATACACTGTCTCAAGCTCCTACATTTACCCTTGAAGATGTTAGCATCTGTGGTTCTCTTTTTGAGGAACAATGGAATGCCCTTTCCTGGTATATCAATGTATCTGGAACACTTGCGTGATTCCTTCATCCATCCGAGAGGCCGTGAAATCATTTCGGCTTTGTACGCATTGACGGTCAGGGCTCTCAGTTGCGGTTCCATAAGAGGATCACCTACTTCTGTGGTTACTGCAACGAACCTCTTTCTCTCGATCGCGTCTTCTATATATCTATCCATGTTGCCACAGGGATCAGTGGCGTTGGGTATAGTCCGGTCGTAAAACGCACATTCTTCGTTGGTCGGCAATGCAGCCACCTGTCGACTCAATGCCTCCATGAACATCTGGATCCGGGATTGTTTGGGGTTGTTACAGTGTATACGGGCCAATTGGTAACACAGTTGCTGAGTCTCAATGTTCCCTATGTATACCTCTTTCAGGGGCACACTGTGCTCCATTGAAAATTTCACCTGATATATTTTGTGGTGTGGAGACAGGTCTGGTGTAGCTACGTCCAAAATAGCGGGCCACACCTCGACTGCACTCTCCACACATTGGTGGCCTTGCTGATTATGAAACTCATTGATGACTGTAGATTCAGGGAAGCCAACTACCACGTTTACCGTGTGTAAGGCTTGAAGCAAAGAGTTTGCAAGTCCACTGTTGACACGCTCCAGGTCGGCCACCTTCTCATAGTAGTCCAACCACGATGTAGAGCCAAAGAAACTAGTTGTCCCCAATCTCCACATCTCCTTTGTGCTAAGAGGCAGTTTGTTAGCAACTGACCTCACCGCGTGAGTCGCATATTCCCCCTGTGTTATGAGCGTGACTAGAACATCCACCGAGACCATGGGTAACATTGCAGGGTTCAGACCTTCAAATACCAGAGTTATCATCTGCATAGAGGATCTTGTCAGCCAATAGTAGTCACTAGGACTGTGGTGTCCGTTGGCGACGTTGCGGATGTTCTGAGCAAAGAAGAAGATGTTAGCTGCTGCACCGGCCATATTCATGACAGGGTTGTTAGCTAACACCTCCAAAGTCTCAGACAGAGCCTTGGTCTTTGCGTACTGGCCCAATTTGTGAGCCATGTAACCGTTTACTGTTTGACTAAGATCTAAGGCAGCAAATGTCTTCACCAAGGGGTCTCCGTACACCAGGGCCCCAATGTTGGTGAACACCCCGTAGGCCCGTGCTCCAACGACCCAGGCTTTGATTGCTAGTTGTGACTTAGGACCCGTTGTGGCAGCGCGAGCATACGCAGAGCCCATTCGCTTCACCGCTCGGCGTTGATCACTGGGAATGGCACTGTGAGCCTCGGACAGCATGGTATTCACCGCGGCTTCTACTTCGGGGTTGTTCATCATTGACTCCAACTGTGTGCGGGACATTTCCACAATTGCCTTGCGCTTCTGTATAAGAGCTTTTACCAGAGCGCCTGGAATCTTGGTAAGAACTCGAGTAAAGACATTCTTCGCATTCGCAGTGGATTCCACTATCATCTTTAGAGACCCTTCCTCTCTTTTAAATATTGCAGGCCATTTGTCTTTAAAGAGGAACTCACCATTGTGCATGGTAGAGAAGTTCTCTTCCTCATAGAGGGAACAGCGAGCCGCAGCCCTGCGTCTACGCTTGCTATGGAGCCCGCAAGCTCCTATGTCGAGCTGGAAAGCTTCGTGTTCTGTCTCTGGGTTGACGTAGTGGGGCTGTCTATTGGAACCGAATGATAGAGTGCTCATGTCCACGTTTACCTCGACCACAGCAGGACTGTCCACTTCAGGAGCACGACCGTTCACTTCAGGAGCAGGACCCTTCAGCAGAGGACTAACTTCAACAGGGGTGTCCGCTTCAGGGGCAGGACCGTTCACTTCAGCAGCAGGACCCTTCACTTCAGGAGCAATGTAGTCAACGAGACTGGGCTCTAGCAGAGGACTAACTTCGACAGGGTTGTCCGCTTCAAGCAGTTCGGGACTAGAGGGTCTCGATTGTTCCGGAGAAGACAACGGGGAGTCATTTGCGCCAGTGATAGTAGCTTCTTCTTCCAGAGTGTACACTGGCACATGGAGATGATCATGCTGCTTATCTCCGTACCAATTTTGAGCGTCTTGACGTGTTACGGCTCCGACGTCAGCCGGGTTGAGTGCAGATTCGGATATGAACATATTCCTGGTATGAGCCTCACCTTTCACTTCTAGGGTACGAAGGAAGTTATTGACTTCCACTCTAAAGTAGCGCTTACCTCCCATCTTGACAGAGGTAGCCCTATAACAGGCGTTCATCTTTCTTTCGAGGAGAATGTCCAAAGGGTTCAGACCTAGAGCGCTTACGTAGGCATTCTTCAGTTGTCTTGGAGTGTACTCGGTCCGTTCAAGTCCACGTTGTCTGTAGAGCAAGCTACCTGTTTCCTTAGGCATTGAAAATGTAGTCTCTTCAGGGTGAGTTGTAAAAACTGCTTCATGTAAGGTCATTCTATGTTTTTCAGTCCCAATGATTTTGTTAACTTTTGCTATTCGGCTTGCAGCTATAGTTTTCAACTGCATCACTCCGATTTCAAAAGCAGAACGTATAGCAGCTGTCTTCCGCATGAAGATCAAATCGGAGTTGAACTGGGTGTATTCTGGGTACTCGTACGGTGTGCGGTCGTAGAAATAACTCGGTTCCACAAACGAGAGCTTATTGGCTAGGGCTTCATCGGTACGCTTGGTTAAGGCTATCATTACAGCCTTCATGTCTGCACCCGAGCCAAGATCCGTTTTATGATCATGCCCTAAAGGTTTGAAGCGAACATCGGCATCGTGATAGACCAAGTGTTCAGCCTGATCGGCGTATGCAGTGAAAGCAACAAAACGCAGGACATCGGAAGCAGAGGTGTAGAACTTGTTACCTCTCAACTCTTGGTAAGCTTCATGTAGATTGTCGTACATCTCTACAATTGACTTGGTCTTTTCAGGCTCACTAATCATTGTCATCAGTTCTTTTGCTTTAGTGAACACATCCCTATCCAGTTCCATGACAACTCTACTGTCTTCCACAACGCCGGTCTTTTTCAGGTGATCCATTGTCCCAGCGTCCAAAACCAGTCTGTTCTTATGGAAGAAGTTTGCCTGTTCCTTGATAGCAGTCATGTGGGGCATTAGATTTTCCCAGTTACCGGTCCACGTAGTGAAGTATAACGTGTCTTGAGTTTGGGTCAGTCCCCTAGACACTAGGGCTAGAATCGCAGTCAGTGCTACTGCAGAGCCTGACACTGTGTATAGACCCATCTCTAGGTTGAGACTAAGTCGTGGTATCCTTTGTAGACTAAGTCGTGGTATCCCTAAGTTACATTGTCTACAAGTGGCAATATGAGTTGCTTTTATACCTTACGGCTCTCAGTGAGGATGGGGGTGGAGATCACACAAAGCCAGAGGACTGAGATGGGAAAGTCCCCAATTTCAGTATATCCGACGAGGAGCGCCGTATCCAGTCTAAGGCAAGCCATAGGACTGAGATGGGAAAGTCCCCAATTTCAGTATATCCGACGAGGAGCGCCGTATCCAGTCTAAGGCAAGCCATAGGACTGAGATGGGAAAGTCCCCAATTTCAGTATATCCGACGAGGAGCGCCGTATCCAGTCTAAGGCAAGCCATAGGACTGAGATGGGAAAGTCCCCAATTTCAGTATATCCGACGAGGAGCGCCGTATCCAGTCTAAGGCAAGCCATAGGACTGAGATGGGAAAGTCCCCAATTTCAGTATATCCGACGAGGAGCGCCGTATCCAGTCTAAGGCAAGCCATAGGACTGAGATGGGAAAGTCCCCAATTTCAGTATATCCGACGAGGAGCGCCGTATCCAGTCTAAGGCAAGCCATAGGACTGAGATGGGAAAGTCCCCAATTTCAGTATATCCGACGAGGAGCGCCGTATCCAGTCTAAGGCAAGCCATAGGACTGAGATGGGAAAGTCCCCAATTTCAGTATATCCGACGAGGAGCGCCGTATCCAGTCTAAGGCAAGCCATAGGACTGAGATGGGAAAGTCCCCAATTTCAGTATATCCGACGAGGAGCGCCGTATCCAGTCTAAGGCAAGCCATAGGACTGAGATGGGAAAGTCCCCAATTTCAGTATATCCGACGAGGAGCGCCGTATCCAGTCTAAGGCAAGCCATAGGACTGGGGATGGGACGTCCACACTGGGAGTCAATATCACATTCAGGGTGGGAATCTCAATGAGCTATTTTATTCGAGCACACATAGGCAATGTATAAGTTGACAATGGTAACCCGGTCTGAGGGATGTCAGGGTTCAACATTCCTCTCTGTAGTTGTTGACACTATCTATATACATGTAATGTGACTGTATTGTACTTTGGGAATAATAAAACATTTTATTTGAAACATTGTTTAAGGATCTGTTATGACTTTATTTCATAGGCATATAGACATTGACATATATCATCATTAGATACATAGGTTACATAGGTTACATAGCCACACTATAGACCAAGTGTTATTAAACTAAACAGAGTATCGTGCCACTTTACTATTAGATACCCCCTTTACCATATACAATGTGTGACATGTGTATACATAGGTTACATAGGTTACATAGCCACACTATAGACCAAGTGTTATTAAACTAAACAGAGTATCGTGCCACTTTACTATTAGATACCCCCTTTACCATATACAATGTGTGACATGTGTACTATGAGCCATAATAAAGGATGACAATGGTGGGTCTGTGTTATTACATTTATTGACAATGTGAAACAAAACACTATGCCACAATATGACATAAGGTCAGTGTGGGTGTATTGTACATAGAGCAATGCATTGTGGCTACTACTACCACATAAGTATCATCAAAGCTCTGTGCGTCTACGCTTGCTATGGAGCCCGCAAGCTCCTATGTCGCGCAGGAAAGCTTCGGGTTCTGTCTCTGGGTTGACGTAGTGGGGCCGTCTATTGGACCTGAATGAGGGAGTGCTCATGTCCACGTTTACCTCGACCACAGCAGGACTGTCCACTTCAGGAGCACGACCCTTCACTTCAGCAGCAGGACCCTTCACTTCAGGAGCAATGTAGTCAACGAGACTGGGCTCTAGCAGAGGACTAACTTCACCAGGGTTGTCTGCTTGAAGCAGGTCGGGACTAGAGGGTCTCGATTGTACCGGAGAAGACAACGGGGAGCCATTTGCACCAGTGATAGTAGCTTCTTCTTCCAGAGTGTACACTGGCACATGGAGATGATCATGCTGCTCATCTCCGTCCCAATTTCGAGCACCTTGACGTGTTACGGCTCCGACGTCAGCCGGGTTGAGTGCAGATTCGGATATGAACATATTTCTGGTATGAGTCTCACCTTTCACTTGTAGGGTACGAAGGTATTGAAGTATTTCCAGTGTAAAGACGCGCCCACCTCGCTTCCTGACAGCGGTAGCCCTATAACAGGCGTCCATCTTTCTTTCGAGGAGAAAGTCCAAAGGGTTCAGGCCTAGAGCGCTTACGTAGGCACTTTTCAGCTGGCTTGGAGTGTACTTGATCCATGGACTTCCACGTTGTCTGAAGAGCAAGGTACCTGTTTCCTTAGGCATTGAAAATGTAGTCTCTTCAGGGTGAGTTGTAAAAACTGCTTCATGTAAGGTCATTCTATGTTTTTCAGTCCCAATGATTTTGTTAACGTTTGCTATTCGGCTTGCAGCTATAGTTTTCAACTGCATCACTCCTATTTCGAAGGCAGAACGTATAGCTGCTGTCTTCCGCATGAAGATCAAATCGGAGTAGAACTGGGTGTATTCTGGGTACTCGTCCGGTTTGCGGTCGTAGAAATAACTTGGTTCCACAAACGAAAGCTGTTTGGCTAGGGCTTCATCGGTACGCTTGGTTAAGGTTATCATTACAGCCTTCATGTCTGCACCCGAGCCAAGGTCCGTTTTATGATCATGCCCTAAAGGTTTGAAGCGAACATCGGGATCGTGATAGACCAAGTGTTCAGCCTGATCGGCGTATGCAGTGAAAGCAACAAAACGCAGGACATCGGAAGCAGAGGTGTAGAACATGTTACCTCTCAACTCTTGGTAAGCTTCATGTAGATTGTCGTACATCTCTACAATTGACTTGGTCTTTTCAGGCTCACTAATCATTGTCATCAGTTCTTTTGCTTTAGTGAACACATCCCTATCCAGTTCCATGACAACTCTACTGTCTTCCACAACACCGGTCTTTTTCAGGTGATCCATTGTCCCAGCGTCCAAAACCAGTCTGTTCTTATGGAAGAAGTTTGCCTGTTCCTTGATAGCAGTCATGTGGGGCATTAGATTTTCCCAGTTACCGGTCCACGTAGTGAAGTATAACGTGTCTTGAGTTTGGGTCAGTCCCCTAGACACTAGGGCTAGAATCGCAGTCAGTGCTACTGCAGAGCCTGAGACTGTGTATAGACCCATCTCTAGGTTGAGACTAAGTCGTGGTATCCTTTGTAGACTAAGTCGTGGTATCCCTAAGTTACATTGTCTACAAGTGGCAATATGAGTTGCTTTTATACCTTACGGCTCTCAGTGAGGATGGGGGTGGAGATCAGGACACACAAAACCAGAGGACTGAGATCGGAATCCCCAATTTCAGTAAATCCGACGAGGAGCGCCGTATCCAGTCTAAGGCAAGTCAGAGGACTGAGATCGGAAAATCCCCAATTTCAGTAAATCCGACGCGGAGTGCCGTATCCAGTCTAAGGCAAGCCAGAGGACTGAGATTGGAAAATCCCCAATTTCAGTAAATCCGACGCGGAGCGCCGTATCCAGTCTAAGGCAAGCCAGAGGACTGAGATCGGGAAATCCCCAATTTCAGTAAATCCGACGAGGAGCGCCGTATCCAGTCTAAGGCAAGCCAGAGGACTGAGGATGGGACGTCCAAACTGGGAGTCAATATCACATTCAGGGTGGGAATCTCAATGAGCTATTTTATTCGAGCACACATAGGCAATGTATAAGTTGACAATGGTAACCCGGTCTGAGGGATGTCAGGGTGCAACATTCCTCTCTGTAGTTGTTGACACTATCTATATACATGTGATGTGACTGTATTGTACTTTGGGAATAATAAAACATTTTATTTGAAACATTGTTTAAGGATCTGTTATGACTTTATTTCATAGGCATATAGACATTGACATATATCATCATTAGATACATAGGTTACATAGGTTACATAGCCACACTATAGACCAAGTGTTATTAAACTAAACAGAGTACCGTGCCACTTTACTATTAGATACCCCCTTTCCCTTTGTTTGCCTAGTCCAATGGTCATCACAATTTCCCCTTACGAGAGTGGTCTTCCTACACTTGACGCAAGACGCAGATGATATCTTACGTAGAGTCTTGCACACATCAGGGTTGACAAAGGAACTGCTGCATACCACACAGCCCTGAGTCAACATCTCACTAAGGTCACACAGATCCTTTTGTGTGAACTCGCCAGGCTTAAGCTTTTCCAACAGCGACATCAAACTGCTTTCCAGCCGGAGTCCCTCCTTGGGATCCATAATGCACACCGTGATCATTCCGAGCAGGCAGCATACAGCGATGCACTTCCAACTCTTGAAGCGTAACAACCTAATGTCCAATGCACATTTAGAGAACAGCTTGGCAGCTACCAGTGTGACACTTTCATTCAGCACATGGATAGGTGACAGGGTACGGGACGTGTGTTCTCGGACATGTTCCAGGATTAGATACTTGCACAGTATACTGATCATGTTGTCACTGTGTGCGGGGAAAGCGGATCCTTTCAACTTGGTAATTATCCGCTTCTCGGCCTCTTCTATCCCTTGTACATCTGACAAGATGTACACGTTGAATCTTGGGTTATCTGTGTCTCTGGAATAGTCTGTAACACATGCCTTGTTTACCCAGTCCCTGTGCTTGACAATTCCCTTAAGATTACATATTGTGTTCACACTATGCATCTTAATCGAGAGTGATAGGCATGCACCTCGGATGTTAGAGATGTTTGTCAGCAACTGATACAGGTCCTCTCCGAGGTCTACACAGGTGGTTATGTATCGGTCCATGACATTCACAGCCGGCATAAAGACAGAGTGGTGCTTCTGGGTGTAGATCATGTCGACCGGTATCATGTTAGCAAACCAGCTAACAGCCGCTAACCGATGGTTCTGGTAGTTGGTGAAGGTATCATTGGTTAGCTCCTGTGGATTAGGGTGATCCACCCCTGTCTCGTTTGCAGTGTTTGTACTGTGCAGAGACAATTGGTCCAGCAAGGCTCGCTCCAGTTCAACCTTACCCATCTCTGGCATACCAAAGTCCAATTTTGGAAATTTGAACATGTGGCGATCCAAAGGGGTGAACGGAGTGCAGTCTTGCTCGTCCCTGAACAGCATACGGGGGACAAGGTGCTGTTTCCTCCTGGACTTGATCTGAGTAACTGTTGTTGTTGCAGCAGTTACAGTACAAGACTGCGCTTGTTGACAATATCCATTAAGGGGTTCCATTTCAATATCATCAGACCAGGTGATGTTGAGTGTAAGATCTAGTTCGCATCCTCACCCTTTATAACCATTTTGGATATTTAATTTTAGCTAGCCCTTCCGACCTCGAGCTACACAGCCGACCAAGCCTAATGGCAATAACCTCTGGTTCAGATAGACTTGTGAATGTCTGAGGGGCGATGTGTGTTGCCTCAGGACTTGGAATTGTCCTTGTACTCTGTTAGTGTGTCAGGGGCTGTGACATAGCAACTACGGCTATTCCCCACTAGCAGTAGGAAATGATATGTACTCAATGGGACTACCAACACAGAAAGTAATAAAGACATGTCACAGGTCTACATTGAGTTTAGATTTCTTTATTCATTTTACAAAGCATTGTATGAACTAACTTACATGCATATACATGCCACAAATAACATAGGTGAACAGCATATCTGGTTCAATAAAGATTCAAAGGTTACACAGAACAAGTAAACAAATCATCTGTGAGGTTAGTTGTTAGTTACAAAACATGGTGCAAAATCACGCCTGGTTAAAGGGTTATCGGGCTCCCTTTTGTGATTGCAGCATTCCGTCATCGTCACACGGGACCATGGGATAGATTTTCCAATGATAGAGAATATGGAGCCCCTGAAGGTCTGCAGGGTTGTATAATCTGCGGCCGTGATATACATCCCGAGAGCCTCTATGATGTTCAAGGCAAGGTCCTTATTCTGACCCTTAAACCTCTCGACATTGTACATGTCCAGCCAGGTTTTCACATTTGTGTGTGCCGTGCTTCTTTCGAATATACAGGCCAAGCCATCGACGATTGCTTCCACCAGGTTCATATCGTCCATCTCATCCTGATGAAAGTGCTCAGGGTGATGCGGGTTCTTCTCATAATGGTGCTTGAATCCAATGTTTGCCATGGCTGACATGTCATCCGTGTTGTCAATATACAGCTTCTCCAGTGAGCATGCTTGCACTTCTTCTTCGGTCTGGCTACCTCCGTAACGTTTGTTGAGCAGGATCCGTTTCTTCTTGTTTACAGCCGCGGCTTCCTTGTCCATGTGTACGGCCATGATACCAGAGTACGCAGCTGCTTCAATTGCACTTGTCTTGCTAGAGTCGTGACACGCAATGCTTCTCACATAGTAGCGATCGGCAAGCAGGTCCAGAGTGTCTTCACAAGTCCTGGTTGCTTGTTCTAGAGCTCTGGCAACCACAGCGCCGATCATGGTCACAAACATGTTGTGTGAGAGGAAGGCTTTATGGTGTTCTCTCAAGGGGAGACTATTCACCAAGGCTTTCTCACACTCGGGACTCCAGACGTTGGCATCTGAAGCGGCGCACAGGACATGCACCAGTTTGACAGTGCCGTACTTGGTCGTAGGGATCTCAATCTTCACCTTCTTGGCACGTGCTCTCGTTACGATGTCATGTACGAAGGAATTCATCGGGGCTGGCTTGTAGACATATTTGTTATGCTCGGGGATCAAGGGTAGCGGGTTCGGTGATACACCAGTAACCTTAGCAGGGGCTCTGGTTCTGGCATTAGGAGGAGGTTTAGCAGAAGCCATTCTATGTCTCCCGAGTGGAGTCCTAACACGATGTAAATGTACAAGTCAGGGACGCAGGTGGTATCTTATGCAGGATACGGGAGTTGAAGCTAGCGAGGTTAATAAATAGAGATGAACCACACTATAGGTCCTATAGCCAGTGGGAAACTGGCTGCTGTCAGACGTGGTGATGTGTTTACAGGGGCAAACACATTAACATGGGATCCAATGTGTACTTTCCTCGCAACGGTGCAATTTGAAACAGAGAAACTGTGCACTTCATTGGTGTAGCCCACTCTGGCTGACCTCTTACACTGGTAGATTGCAGTGTGGTTGCACGTGTCACCATATATCATTAGAGTGTCTTTACTTGTTACGTTATGGGTAACCTTCATCCCTGACTGTATATTGTACCAGTCCTTGTATTTGGAGACATGGCCCCGTTGCTCGATGCGATATAACCTGTACGTTATGTTGTCCTCTGTCAAGATAAGCCAGCTAGTGGTCATAAAGTGGTGAGGATTCGAGTTTGGACATATAAGTTGCAGAGGTGTAGCAGTGCGGTTAGGAAGAGCCTTAATCCTTGGGACTGAAGTGAAAGTAGTAGAAAGAGGCTCGGTGGTAACATCCTTGATCTTAGCCTCTGTGTGAGGTGTAAGGAAATTAAGGGCCGTGGCCATATCACCACTGGCATCCACAGTCTCAGTTGTAGCGCCAACATTCCAAGGTCCGGGTGTAAAGGCTGCATGTTTGGTTACTGCCATACTAGGCCTAATTGCTAGATACCCATATGTGTTGGGTAATGAAGTAGCAGAGACTGGTAGCTGATCCTCTGCAGACGGGATCGTGGCAGTTGATAGGGTAACAAGTAGATAGCTCAAGGGTATAGCTGACAACGCCATGGTTGTAACAACCAACACTGGAGATGATGTGGATACCTCAGACCCGTAATAGGCTAAATGTGGCAATACCCAATACCCCCTAACTACTACTTTAGAAAAACAACCTAGTTTCTCTGACATATCAGTCTTTGGATGGAGCAATAACAAGATGGTCCGTTAATCATCTTACCGATTACACTTTGGATGGTTCTCGCCTACACCATTTGGCTTTTGTCACAGTGCAGACCAGCGATTTCCCTCGCACCCGCACATCCACCCTACATTCACAGGATTGGATCACGAATGCTCCTGTTTGTCCTCATCGGGACATCTTGAGTCTTTGTAACAACCATCACTTTTACAACTAAAATGATCAATAAGGGGCAGGTTAGAGCTGAGAGGATGACTGAAGCAGCAGCCATGGACCGACTGCTGCTTATCATGACCTCGCAGTCGAAATATTTGTTTCCCTGTGACTGCGATGCTGTATCGGCTCGCACTTTGTCAATGTATTTCTGAACCGTGGCATCCATGGCGATGATGTCCTTTAACACGGTCTGTCCTTGCTGGAGCAACAGAGTCGACTGAGCGGATCGATCCCGAATGCTAGCGATAGACTTGAGTATGTCCACATCGGAGAGAGAGTAGACCTTCGACAGTATCCTCGGACTCTTGGTCATCCGGACCACACTCACGTCGTTCACTGTGTTGGTATCAGGCTTTCCAGCTGATGTGCTCCTCATGGTGAACATGTCTGCTTTTGCCTTGTAGCAGATAGGTCCGAAGCACGGGTCGCCACACACCACGGGACATTCCAAGCCTATCTCGCCCTTGTAGTTCACTTCACAGGCAGATACAATATCATCCTGGTTCAGACCTTCACATACTCCCCTGGAGTCACACTGGGGCATCCTGTAGTTGTAGTTTGTGTCGTTTACCATGTGTCTGTCGAGCCAACAAGTCCTGTTGCCCCTTGAGGAATCTATGAAGGCCATGTACCATTGCGAGAGCACAACGGGTTTCCAAGTGTCCCTCCTGACTACCATCACTAGCCTAGAGGAGGACTGGGAACGGCTTGCAACTGGTATATCGGTATAAGATTCTGTGATGAAGCCCGGTTCGCACCCAGTCATATCTGACCGCAGTACACCTTGAGCGCACGAGAGTAAGCGCTGATGTGCTCCCTGGAGGGCGAACACGATGGTATTGAGCTGTATGGCCAAGTTGAAGGCTCCACTCTTCCAGGTGTCAAGCAACCTATTCAACCTACTGGTATCATTGAACCCCCGGTGCGGCTGATTGTACAGGACATGATCTGCATTGAGGGGAGAGTATGGTAAAGTGCTGGGGAAATCTTTAACTACATTTTCCAGGGCTCCTTCGATCAACGTCCTGTAGTATCGCATCACATCCACCACATGAGGGTTAGAAGTAAAACTCTCGGCCTGGTATGATAACAGTTTGGAAACGGAGTCGGACACGGCAACGTTGTGGTTGTTGCCGAAACGAGTGTCCATGAGAGCGGCCAGATCGGTCAAGGCTGAGTTTAGCAATGTCGTGGACCATTTGTATTCCCTCGTGGCTGTTGACAGTGTCATAGTTGCATCGTGCCAGCTGCCAGAATAACACAATTGATCACAGCCTTTATGAGACTCAGGTAACCCTCTGCAGGCTACCTGGGAACACTTCGGGTAATTTACTTCGAGTTCGGTCCAGTTGAGGCCTATAAAGAAATGGTAGGCAGTGTAGGAGATGTGCCTCTCCGGTGTGCGTATCTTCCATCTGCCTGGCCTGAGTATCACCCTGTGGTCGAGGGAGTCGGGAGACACTTTACCGTTTCCGATGAACCAGACAGGTCCTGAAGCTAGACCTTCCCCTCTGGGGGTCCCGGCCCCTGCGGTTGACAGTGATTCTTGATTAGAGACGAGGTGAACAATAGGAAGCAGAGCTGATAGTATCATATACATGGATCTGAGCGAGGGTGCATTGTGGTTCGTCATGTCCATGGTGTTGGGGTTCACAGCAGTTTCCTATAGCGTTGTTGGCTATAGAGCCTTCCTTGAGACATACAGCAAAGCATTGTGAGTATGCTAATGTTGATTAGTACAGCTAGTACAGTGGAGCTCAGAGATAATGCAGAGGTGTGGGTTGACATAGACATTAAGCGCTTCACTGTCTGCCCCGTAATCCTCTCATTCTCTTCGGTCAAAGTACCGAGTTGAGAGAAGACATCACTTCGAGTCTTGACAGAGTGGTTCATTGTATTCACGCAATCGTAGGTGTTCTGAAAGAACGCATCGGAGTACGGTAAGTGGTCAGCCCGAATCAGGTCAATTTCAGGGCAATAGAGTAACGCTAGGGGTTGGACAATCTGTGTGGTGAGCGGTCCCACTGTTGTAATATACTTTTTCACCTTGGAGACGAGAGGCTCTTCTGTGTGCGTGTAGTAACCCGGCCTGGGCTGAGGCAAGGACATTTTATCCGATCCGAAGGAGAATGGTTCGAGTTCACATGGGATTGTAACGCGTTTCGCACCGTGATTAACATGGATTATCATTTTAATAAAGATTTCCTCTGATGATTCCATATGGCTAGAGATTGCAATCGGATACCCGGTGCCCCCTTGTGGCCAATTGTTATCAACGTAGTCTCCCAGCTCCATGCAAGAACTGGAGCCTCTGATGCACTCGACCGTTTTCGATATCAAGTACATACTGTCAATGATTGCTGACAAGCCCTTGGCGCCTTGGTGAGAGGGCAGGGTGAAGCCTCTTGTCACTACTTGCTTGCTGGACAGCCAATCTTCTTCCTCTCTAGTCAGTGAAGGTGTTCCGAGCCAGCGGCTCCAGTCCACTATACTCTGGACAACAGCCTGTCTCAAATGTCTGGTGATGGGTAATGGTACCAATAGCCTAGCACGATGCTCAGCCCCGCTAATGTAGCTGTCGCAACCTTTTGTGAGGTTCTCCTGTGCTTCACTCTGTATACCAAATGAAGGGAACCGGATGCCATCGCTCCTTACAATGGTAGAATGTGAATGGATGCAAATCATGTCCCTATCCTGGTCAACGAAGGCTACAGTATCCTTATAATTCAAGTTGATAGCCTGTGAGCCGTAGGGTATAAACTTAACCCTCTCGATAGCACTCTGGATGATGTGTTCACTAACGGGTAAAGGAGCGCCTACGTTCATGTCTGAGGACAAGCCCAATCTCAGGTCAGGCATATCGGGAACCAGGACAAAGCTTTTACTGAGCGGTATCCCCTGGGTGGCGTGCTGGAAAAACATTGAACCTTCCAGTTTGTACACGCCATCCACCTGAGCGTAAGAGTATGCCCCGTCTCCGAACTTTGAGTTTCTGGTGTACCGGTAATGTAAAGTGCGGAACTTGGTGGCTGTCAGGTTGATTATGTTTGAGAGCTCCGTGAAGGTCGGCAGGCCTTTGGTGCTACCAAAGGTGTAGTCAAGGTATCCCAGGGAGTATCTACACACACCCCACTTGGCCATATCCGCTATGATCCCAGCGAGGTCTCGCATAGAATAATGGACCCTATTGTGATCCAAGACAACATGGTCAGGGTTGGCATGTCTGTTGAGCAACATCGGCCACTTGCAGTCAACGTTTGGGATGTAGTCACCCGATGGCACGGTCACCACTATCCCGGCACGGTTGTTCGATATCTTGCATAGTTCCTCAAATACCAATAGTCCTGTCCTCTCTGGATACTCGTCCTCACGGGGTAACCTGATTGTGTAAGGGTCACCGGCGGCGTACTCTCCTAGGGTCCAGCGACCAGGTCTTACCCGCTCACACCCTGTCTTCCTCTGAGTGAATATGGATATAGTGTCCAGGTTCAGAAAGGCTCCATATGACGCCACGAGTACACCCAATTGCTGTAGATCAGTCTCTGCTTGCTCCTGCTCAGAGTGGAAAGGGAATGATTGTTTGTAATTGCCATATTGATGACGGGGAGTGTACTGCTGAAATGGCAAACTACCCCCTTCTACATCCTCAATGTCTACTGGATGCTTGACTTTGGGGCAGATGATAATTATGAATCTATCCCTACACACTATACACTTCATGTTTGTTACTGGTGTGTCATGACAGGCTGGAATGGGGTCATCCTCAGGGCTATTGTAGAGGATGTTGTCATCTTTGTCATATATGGTTATAGGTCCAGAGCATTTCTCGGTGTTACCGCATTTAAAGTAATTGTACGTAGTTGTGTAGTATCTTTTGGTCCTCATGACATCGGCAATCTGGTAGGCTGAGATCCCAGGTATCAACTCTAACTTTGATCCGTATAGGTTGTTGATAATATCAAAGTCCGACGCCTTTACTGTCTCGACGTGAATGTCGATGACTATCACCCAAGGACCTCGGTTCAACTGGGACTGCAAGATTAATATCCAGTCAAGTACAGCAGCCAGCTCTTCCTGGTAGGGTTCGGGTCGGATGGAGTGTATGAAGCTAAGCTTCACACCTATCTTAGCTCCCCAGCCCTGACGGATGATAGTTTTCAGGGTATCCTCGGCCTGAAGTGGTACATACACCTGGGACGTTTCCACACTGTTGTACTTCGATAAGGATCGTACGTCTATGGTCAAGTACTGATCATTGAGACGCCGGGGAAGGTGTTCCATTATGACCTCGATGTCGACGAGTACGACATCACATCTCATCATGTCTAGAGGAGCGTACGGGTTGTCTCGTGTTGGTCCAGACAAGAGGGCAAACACATACATTGTGACTAGACAGAAGCGTTCCGTTTTAGGTGGGACCGAGCCATATACAACCCTGCCCTGGTTCTTGACCGAGACATCGGGCTCCTGGTGTGTAATTTCCAGCGTCCAGTCGTTGTTGCTGCCCTCGACTCCTTTTGACAGGTGTGCGAAGGGGGTCGTGATGCACGTAGGCGAGCACAGACCATCGGAGTTTGCGTAGTGGAGCAGAGCATGGGTGCAATTGCAGGACTGGTGCAGCTTCGGTTTCCACAGGCAGTTGACATCGACATTCTTTTGTAACCCTAGCATTGTTTCCCGATGAGTGTCATAGATTTCGAGCTTGACGTGGAAGGAGTCCAATCGGCCGCAGGTGAAGTCTTCTATGACCAGGGAGATATCGAATACGTGCACGAAGAAGCCAACTGATTTAATGATGGTCAAGTTCTGACCTCTAGGGATGTTGTGTTGAGCCTGTCCGGAGACACGACCCGGCGTGTCTTCCCACACCACCCAAGTACCCCAAGGCTTGCCCCTGAACCAATATAGCACTTTAGGTATGTACCTTTTCTCCATGCCCAAGGGGATGGTGAGTCTGGTCTCTACGGCAAGCACGTCCTGTTCCCCCATCCACAAAGGATTGGTTAGAAAGTGAATGGCTAACTCGGGGTTCACATCTTTCCCAGTAACAAATGGTTTCACCACGGTGTTATATAGTTGCTTTGAGGTGTCGTAAAAAGACAGCTTGTTCAGCCTGTAGTACAGTGATTCTGCTGGAAACCCCATGTCATGTAACATTTGTTCGAAATTGAACATACACCGGGTCAGTTCTGCATAACCGGTCATGTCTCTGCAAAGTTTCTCTACTATGCCGCTAGGTATGTCCCGCACCCAGCTTGTAGTCAGCTCCTTGAGCGTATCAATTAGGGGTGTCGACTGTATATTGGTGAAGAGGTCCTGCACCTTATAATGTTCAGGATTACCGCAAATCGTGTTATGCCAGAATGTGCCGGGTAGGATCATACTTTCATTTGTTGGGCAAGAGATGCTGTGAAGTGTACAATACTCTTCACCTTCATACATCCCCAGGAAATAGCCTCTAGGACACACGGCTGCACATCGTCTTCCTCTTGTGACCTTGTAACGCAGGCTTGGTTGCCCCAGAGGACACCTGTAAAGACATAGTCCAACACCGATGGCCGTGCACCCAACAAGAGCAAATGGCGGGTCGTAGATGTCGGAGCAGTATTCTACATCATTACGGCAGTTGAGTAAATTTGTCTGTACCAATATATGATTACGTCTCGTGCTACCCAGACAAGTCAAGAAACACAGAGCCGTTAGCAGATATGCTCGGATCAGCAGGGAACTGGCCATTGTTATCACATGTGGACATGTTGTCCGATTAACGAATCTGTTAATTTAAAAGAAAGTCACATACGACACAGCCTGTGAGGTACCAATGGAAACGACCAAGCCGAAAACCCTCCTGAGTCTCTTCGACGGCACAGGCAGTATTTGCAGGCCATTCGTCGAAGCAGGATGGACCGTGCGAAGACTAGACATCGACGGTGGACACGGGGCTGATATCGTTGTAGACATACTAAAGTGGGACCCCGTCACAGAGTGGCAAGGGCCAGCTCCCGACGTTATAGTCGCCGGACCACCTTGTGAAAACTACAGCATAGCAAGGACTAATGCCAATATGCCGAGGAACCTGACGATGGCAGATTCTCTGGTGGAAAAGACTATAGACATCATAGAGCACTTCCATACAATCAACCCTACCATGCAGTACTTTGTGGAAAACCCAGACTCCAGTCTGATCTGGAAGAGATGGGTTTCGCACAGGCTTTACGAAGACATCGAGAATCACCCGTTGAGTGTGTTTGTGAAGCGGATGAATGATGGTCAAGGGAAGAAAACGTGTCACAACGTCACCCAGGCCAAGAGCAAGGGATTCAAGATGTCTTGTAAAGACCCCAGGGCTGTCAGACTCGATTACTGTCAATACGGCTCAAAGTACAGAAAGAGGACTCGGTTCATGACCAACAACCCATTCAGAGGCAGGAAGTGCAGAAAGGACTGTGGCAGCATCATCAACGGGAAGCACACTGAGGTAGCTCAACGAGGCCCTAGGTCGTCATCGGATACAAAAGGAGTCACAGTAGGAAAGACTACACATACATTAGACGAGCTACATGCCTATCCGGACGCTCTCACGACCAGAATATTTAATCACGTTGACAAAGCCGTCCCCCGTGAGAGACAGGGTCTTGGCCCCCTACGACCGGAGCCCACATTGACTCCACTTAGGACTTGATGGCGACGGTTACTGTTTGTTTTTTTATTGTTACACTCTGCCTTACTGAATGTCAGTGCTATCCATGCCATAGGTACTATAGTATGTTGTGATATACAGTGATGATATTGAAATGTGAAATAAAAGACATAACGAAATTCTGGTTGGTATGGTTGTGTATTATTGTAAGAAAAGGCACATTGTATACATACACAATACATAGATACATGTCAGGTTACAAAACATTTGGGTTTCGTATGCGTAGCAAACACCAGAGCGCCCAGCTTGGACTTTGAGTGTACTCGCTTGTGTATAGGACAAGGGTAGGTTGTAGACGTTTCAGTCGCCTGGACACAAAAGAGTCCAGATCCGGTCTTCCTGATAGTCACAGGGACACCCCACAGCAATGTTAGTCTCCCAGCTTCGCTTTCTACCCGGGTTTGATTCGGCACTCCCTCGGTCACGGACACTGGGAAGGGTTGACAGTATCCCCGACCTTTTAAGACGCATCGAAAACGGCTCCCGATCGATGTTACGTCAGATAGTATGGGGTTAGAGGAAAGGCCAACTGAAAGGGACAGGGGGTCATCACAGCCCGGGTCTTCAATGTCTTGGGTGTTGAACGTATCCACGTACTCAAACCCAGAGTTATTTTTATAACAGTTGGGCAACCGAACAGACTTCCTAAACGAGTACGGGCCCTTGTCGATAGATGAACGTCTGTTGTCAAGATCACTGTTGAGCCTCAGATACCCGGACCCAGATGAGTTACAAGGTCCCTTTCTCATCGCATGTCCAAGGTTGCAGAGTCCGCACGAGTCTGCGTCTGCGGGGTAAGACAGCAGAACGTACTTCATGGAGACCCTCTCCATCTCGTCCAGTAAAGGTCTGTAGGCCTCTATACCATCAACACTGCACAGTTCTACCGGAAGATACCAGAGCATTCTGAGGCTCAGCTTGGCCTTGACAGAGGACGCCCTGACATACACGGCGATCTTACCAACCACCTTTGCAAGCTCTCTGAGAGACGAATCGGTCTCCAATTCGATCATCTTTGCCTTCACAAGTCTCATCAGAGACTCGACTATGACCAAGATCAGACTCGTTGTTAAAGCAGCAGATACTTTACGCTTGGTGGAGCGATCGGCTTCTGTGGCGAATTTCTTGTTGCATGTCTGGCAACACTTGAGGTCCACGTCCAAGTTCAATCTGCTAACAGGCCTGCCGGGTAGAAAAACCTCATTGTAGCACAGGGGACGGGTACTGTCTCGGTTCGCCACCGTGGTGCTCAAGTGTCCTCTGGATGTGACCGTATACCGGTGTACTGTGTTACCCGTCGCAGGGTCGACGGGGTCTTCCATGAGCAGCACGGGGTTGACGGATCCCCACTTCTCACGTGACGGTAGCATTGATAAGGGCTCTCGGGTGCGTGTTATACAGTAATTCACCAGTTGATCAAAAGTCAGATCGTGGCTCGTAAACACTGTGAAGGTATAAGGGAAAGCCCTAGGTCTATCTGTTAGAGTCCCCGGGAGGTTGTTGAAGGTCTCTAAAGTGGTGACGGCATACATCGCAGTCATTTCTTCCGTAGGGAAAGGTGAGACAGGGGAGAGTATCTCTCTGACACTTGGTTCACCTAGAGTTGGTCTTCCGGCTGAGTCGTCTACCTCATCGTAGCACTTTATTGTGTTATGGTCGACTTTCAACAAGACCTCATCTCCTAACCCTCCTTTATCTCCAACGTGTAGCACTTTGCATTCCCGATCCTCTTCGAGTCGAGCCTCTCTGTCGTCGGGGTATTTCCAGTGTGAAAATGAGATATGATCTACCCCGACCAAGGGGATCCCATGAAGGGACTGGTGATCCTCAGCACAGCGGTCCAATAGTCCCCCTGTAGCTAGCATTTGGCTAAGTTCCGGGGGTTCCAAGCTAACCTTATCCGAGTAGTACAGACCAAGAGCACGGTTGTATAGAGGGTAGTGATGCATGACATCGTACCGCTTGCTGAGCATATCTCTTACGGTCTGGGAAAATAGACAGTGTAGCTTTTCACCGAGTTGAAGCTCCTCATCCTGTTGGTACTGTGTGTAGTGTTCTAGAAAGCTTGCGCATGTGACACCCTTCGACATACACATAGCCACAAAATCACCCTGGGTAGCTACAGATTGCAGGTCTGGGATTTGCTCCAAAGAGTCAAAATCTATGTCTCTTCCCAGTAGGCAGGTAGTGTTACCCAATCCCCCGATGGTAACATCAGCTAGTACCCTGGTGAGGTGGCCCGTCGTGTCATTAAAGTCTGAGGCTAATATGGAGGCACGCAACAGGTCTCCTCTTCGCAGGGTTAAAGCACTAGGAGACGTGTTCCACATGTGCCACTGGCCAGTGCGGCACCCTAGGGTGAAGTAACAAGTCACCGGATGCTTTCCAGATGTGTTACTATCATTTAGGGTATATTGTCTCAGTTTCAGAACCTGTGCCTTCTTCACGTTAGACTGCATGATCCCCACACAAGAGACACATTAGGTGGGAACAGACAATACATCGGCTTATATATGAGGGATTGCGTTGCTGTTCACATCATGGGCTATGTGATAGGGGTTGGATATACGCACTGTATGTTACACAGAGTAAAGCAATAACACATATCCATGTCAAAGGTGTCGGATTTTATTGGTACACACAATGGGACATTCGCCTGTTGTACATGGTAAATAAAGAATTGAGTGGTTGTGTGTAAACGTCTCAGTTTCAGAACCTGTGCCTTCTTCACGTTAGACTGCATGATCCCCACACAAGAGACACATTAGGTGGGAACAGACAATACATCGGCTTATATATGAGGGATTGCGTTGCTGTTCACATCATGGGCTATGTGATAGGGGTTGGATATACGCACTGTATGTTACACAGAGTAAAGCAATAACACATATCCATGTCAAAGGTGTCGGATTTTATTGGTACACACAATGGGACATTCGCCTGTTGTACATGGTAAATAAAGAATTGAGTGGTTGTGTGTAAACGATAACAACAAGGTCTATGTACATTCCAATTATACACCCAGTGGTTAGTGTTTCAGGACCAGTGTTTTATAGTTACACCTTTAGGTCGTACAGACTAACTTTAAGCTTGATTGTCAGCTCTGTCATTTTCCTATAGCAGTCAGGGGCATGAGCTCCGGACAAGTTTCCACACATGTAACACCAGTGCCGTTCAGCCAGTGTGACATATATCAGGAACTTGACTTCAACTGTAGGACGATTATAAGGGTCTGGGGCAGTAATCACGTGGGGGTGCGCTATGAACCCCCTGCGGAATCTCTCTTGTCCTATCTCAATCTTTAGCCGGTCAGGGTTGTAGTTTGCCTTTAGGTATGGACACTCTCCTTTGGTAAAGAATGCGTGTTGATTCAGGAACGTGTCACCTGGCACAAAGTCTGATATACCCAGATTGCAACTGGAACACTGGTGACTGTCTCCCTTTCCGGTGTATTCCATGTTGGTTGGGTCTCCCAACCAGGCAAACCTCGATAGGTTGGATCTGCAGCCTACAACACTGTCGGATTCAGCGTTGGACGCTGATGTTACCATAGCCTCCTGGCTCGGAGGCAGCCCCATCATCATTGCTTCGCACGCAAAGGAAGACTTGTCACCAGGTTGCACGTTCTTCCCTCCGTTTGTTGCTGTCATCCATCTAATACGACCCGGCATGCTTGCACCCCAGTATGGGTCGATACCGGTTGCACGGTATTCTCCATTTCTGAAAACTATATCAGAGTGGATTGTGGGTTCTCCCAAAGGTACATGTTTTTTCGGTGGCCATTCCATTGTGGTATCTTTCTCTGCACGTTCACACTGAACTGTATTACAGAGTGCTACCTTACCATGACACTCTGTATAGTCAGTAAATATGGTAACACAAGGTTATAACAACTGGCATATAGTTTGAGGGATTAATCTCCTTGCGTGATGTCCTCTTATTTGCGTAAAGTGAGCAATGGGCCCATCGGAGAGAGCTTTGTTTTTATACTCCGTGCACTTGAAACAACTTCATGGCTCATGTTTGCAAACTGAGTCGGCCGTTGAATATGATGTGTAGAAAGAATGGTTTCCAGGGTCCCCATCGGCCATAGTAGCGACTGAGATGTAATCAAAGGCACGTATAGATTGAGAACCCTGCCCTGTTGCACAAGAAGGACACAATTTACACGGTCCACTGAAGTGTGTATATGCACACATGCAAATGGCACTCGGTACATAAGCACACATCTGTCGATACCACATAAACCGATCCCAGAGAGGCCCGAGTCTACAGGCAATTTGCTGAGATACACTTAGCGCCTCCAGTCCTCACACCCTCAGGGGGTAATATCAGTCCATTAGCCATACACACAAAAAGAACCCCACGTTGGTTAGATAGGTTTCAACAGAGACATTGCCAACCTCTGAAAAGCTCTCTGACAGCAACTCTCTTTGCTCTCTAATCAAACTCTTAGGACAACCTAAGCTTAGCCCCTATCCTCTTAACTCCATCGAACACCTCAGGATACCACAGACTTCACTTTCACTAAGGCTATGGCAGGCTGGTACGACTGCCTCCTCTTGAAGGACAGGACCCTGACAGATTACGAGAAGGAAAAGCTGGACCGTGTGAACGTGAGAGCCGGCAGCGCCGAAGGCGGCCATGTGACGATAGGCCCAAAGGACAGTCTCTTCACCAGACCCATGTATGTGCCGTTAACGCACTACCACCATCTCGACGCCCTATTAGCCATCATGGCGTGCTACGTCTCCCCGGGAGTGAAAAGTCTGTACGACTATCCCGTGAGGCATGTTCACATTGAACCAGGGCAGCTGCTCCGTCACGCATCACAATCCCCTGTCAAGTCAACGTGGAGAGGAGAAGAGTAAGCAAAGTATAGATACGATAAGGGTAAAAGAGAATATTACCATCCTATTCACACTTCACCCACAAGTGGAAAGACACTGGTCCACCCTGGACTCGGTCCCCCCCCATAGCCTTATGCGGCCAGGGACCACAGCCAGCCCTCAAGACATGGACTCCACCGCCAGCTACCAAGACCTGAGGCTCATTTCAAAGCATTACACATTCACTGTACAGCATGTATGCACTATGGTGATGACACAGAATATGAATAAAAAGCTTAACAGCCCTTCTCACAGTTCAGTGCCATGTTGTTACATTGACTATTCATCTCTACCGCCACACCTGTCTTTCACTCCTTACTTTGCAAGGCATACCTCGCAGTGTTTCATATCCCACATAGGAATATGCACTCCCAGCACTTACAGAGATGAGTGGTAGCACTATGCATCACTTTCCCAACACTATTGCAGGTATATAACTTAGTGTTTACATTGGGAGGGAGAAATGTAGCACATACCCCTGACAGACATGGTGAATTAGTCAGTCCTAGCAAGCAAAACTCCCGAATGCACTCTGTGACACTGAGACAGAATAGCATATTGTAGCCTAAGGCAGGTGCATATATTATAGACACAGAGATAGTCAGACAGGGAATAGGAGGACAGTGTGTACGAGAGACAACCCAATAGACATTGGGGCGAGGTGCAGCAACTATTACCTACATTGGATAAAGCAGGACATTAAACCAACAGTAGGGGGGAGCGACGGGAAGGTACAGTTCCAAACACACCGGGTGGCAGGACGGCCAGGAATACTACTATCACGCTCACCAGACACAGTGTTCCTAACCAACAGATATGTTATTTATATAGTTTTAGAATACTTTTAGAAATAGTTAGTTGATTACGGGGCCACCTGGCTGTTCGCGAACAGAGCCCTTGGTCGGAATGTGTCGCGTGTGAGTTCTGGGGCAGGACGTTCCAGTGGTATCCACCTGGTGGTAGTGTTGTATAACAAATAAATGTAATAACCCTCCCGTTGTCCAGGCCGGGTCAGAGCGACCCGCCGGCTCGGCCGCGCGTTAGGAGCCGTTCCCCCGCGTCCAGGCCGGGTCAGAGAGACCCCCCCTGGCTCGGCCACGCGTTAGGAGCCGTTCCACCCCGAGTCCAGGCCGGGTCAGAGAGACCCGGGGGGGAAGCGTCAGCAGCGCGTACGTCGTAATCACCCCTCTGCAGTTGTCCAGGCCCGGGTCAGAGAGACCCCCCCGGGGGCCGGGCGCGCGTCAGCAACGCGTACGTCGTAATCACCCCTCTGCAGTTGTCCAGGCCCGGGTCAGAGAGACCCCCCCCGGGGCCGGGCGCGCGTCAGCAACGCGTACGTCGTAATCACCCCTCTGCAGTTGTCCAGGCCCGGGTCAGAGAGACCCCCCCCCCCGGGGCCGGGCGCGCGTCAGCAACGCGTACGTCGTAATCACCCCTCTGCAGTTGTCCAGGCCCGGGTCAGAGAGACCCCCCCGGGGGCCGGGCGCGCGTCAGCAACGCGTCGGCGGCGCGTTAGGAGCCGTTCCACCCCGAGTCCAGGCCGGGTCAGAGAGACCCGGGGGGGAAGCGTCAGCAGCGCGTACGTCGTAATCACCCCTCTGCAGTTGTCCAGGCCCGGGTCAGAGAGACCCGGGGGGGGGGAAGCGTCAGCAGCGCGTACGTCGTAATCACCCCTCTGCAGTTGTCCAGGCCCGGGTCAGAGAGACCCCCCCCGGGCCGGGCGCGGCGCGTCAGCGTGCAGTCGGCCGGCCGTAGAGAGGCTACTAATATTGTCAGGAAGAAGAAGAAGAAGAAGAAGAAGAAGAAGAAGAAGAAGAAGAAGAAGAAAAAGAAAAAGAAAAAGACAAACACGACGAACACGACGAGGACGACGATGAGGACGATGGCGAGGTGTACGGCCCCGCCGAGCGCGAGGCAGCAGCCGGCGCCTCGCCGCGGTCCCGATTTCAGCGCGGCTCAGGTCCTGGAACAGATAGCCTCCAGCGTCGACCGAGAAGACGAAGAAGACTTTTGCGATTCCGAAGAGGAGGACGTTTCGGAAGACGAAGACGGCGAGGAATACGACCCCGAACGTGACGCGGACGACTCGGCCTTGCGGTCGCGCTCCTCTTCTTCTTGTTCTTCTTCTTCTTCTTCTTGTTCTTCGGAGGAGGAAGAGCGAGAGGGAGACACGGCCGCCGCCCGAGAGCGAGACAGAGAGCCAGAGCCAGAGGACACGGCGGCGGCGGCGGCGGCGGCGGCCTCTGCCCAAAGGGCCCGAAGGGAGACGTTGCTGTCAAAAAACGGCAAAATCAAATGGTCCTCCGAGGCCTATCGCGGCCCGGACCCGCCCCGCGCCGTCCGCCACCCCGGCCCCGCGGTGACGCCCGGCCCTACGGCCTACGCGGCGTCGCGCGCGCTCGACATCGAGTCCGCCTTCCGGCTGTTTGTCACGCCGGCGATAGAAAGGATCGTGGTGGACATGACCAATCTGCAGGGGGTGAGAAAATACGGCGACGGCTGGCGACCCATGGACTCGGTCGACCTGCGCGCCTACCTAGGGCTGCTGATCCTAGCGGGCGTCTACAGGTCCCGGGGCGAGGCCGCGGCCAGCCTGTGGGACGCGGAGAGCGGCAGGACCGTGTTCCGAGCCACCATGCCGCTCAAGGTCTTTCACAAGTACTCGAGGCTGCTGCGATTCGACGACCGCCGGTCGAGACCCGCGAGACTCGCCGCCGACAGACTGGCGGCCATAAGAGAGGTCTGGGACCTGTGGGAGGAGCGGCTGCCGGCCCTCTACAACCCGGGGCCCGACTTGACGGTGGACGAACAACTGGTCCCGTTCAGAGGTACCGTCTGCGTGTGTGTGCGTGTGTGTGCGTGTGTGTGCGTGTGTGTGCGTGTGTGTGCGTGTGTGTGTGCGTGTGCGTCTGCTGTGAGTGTCTGTGCGTCTGCTGTGAGTGTCTGTGCGTATCTGCAGTGAGTGTACTATAGAGAGGTAGCGTCGGCGTGTAACATAAACGCCGTGCGTGCGCCCCCGATGATGAGCCAGCGGTAGTATAGAGGGGTAGCGGCATCATCGTCAGCAACAGCATCATCATCGTCGGCAACAGCGGCGTCGTCAGCAACAGCAGCAGTAGCATCAGCAGCAGTAGCATCAGCAGCACGACGCTGCTAATCTCCTTCCTCTCAACCCGGGGTCTGACTTGACGGTGGACCAACAACTGGTCCCGTTCAGAGGTACCGTCTGTGTATCTGTGTATCTGTGTATCTGTGTATCTGTGTATCTGTGTATCTGTGTATCTGTGTATCTGTGTAGTATAGAGAGGTAGCGTCAGCGGTAGCATCGGCGGCGTGTAACATAAACGCCGTTCGACCCCCACCCCCAATGATGAGCCAGCGGTAGTATAGAGGGGTAGCGGCATCATCATCATCATCATCATCAACATCATCATCATCATCATCATCATCAGCAGCAGCAGCATCAGCGTCAGCATGACGCTGCTTGATGAGCCAGCGGTAGTATAGAGAGTTAGCGTCAGCATCAGTGACTCCGCCGCCGCCGCCGCCTCCTCTAATCTCCTTCCTCTCCCTCTCCCGAAAGGGCGCTGTCCTTTCCGACAGTACATCCCCAGCAAGCCGGCCAAATACGGAATCAAGTCGTGGGTGGCCTGCGACGCCAAGTCCAGCTACGCTTGGAAGATGCAAGTCTACACCGGTAAGGCGGCCGGCGGAGCCCCCGAGAAGAACCAGGGCGCCCGCGTCGTCCTCGATCTCACGCAGGGGCTGCCCGCCGGTCACAACGTCACCTGCGACAATTTCTTCACCTCCTACGAACTCGGCCAGCGGCTCCTCGAGAGGAACCTCACCATGGTCGGCACGGTGCGAAAGAACAAGCCCGAGCTCCCTCCCGCGCTGCTCCAGTCAAAGGGCAGACAGGTCTCGTCCTCCAGGTTCGCCTTCACGCCCACCGCCACTCTGGTGTCCTACCTGGCAAAGAGAAATAAGAACGTGCTGCTCCTGAGCACGCTGCACGCGGAGGCCGACGTCAGCGATCGCCGCGACCGGAAGCCGGCCCTCATCCTAGACTACAACCGCAACAAGGGCGGCGTGGACAACCTAGACAAGGTGGTCGGCACCTACAGCTGCAGACGGATGACCGCCCGCTGGCCCCTGGTCATCTTCCACAACATCCTCGACGTGTCCTCCTACAACGCCTTTGTCATATGGCGAGAGATCAAGCCCGACTGGATGCCTCGGAAGCGGAACAAGAGGAGGGTGTTCCTGGAGCAGCTGGGAAAGGCGCTTGTCAAGCCCTTGATACAAAGAAGGCAGCGTCTCCCCCGCACCGAAGCCGCGTCCGCGCTCGTCAAAGTCCTGCAGAGTGCCGACCGCGACGCCGCTCCTCCGCCGGCCCGGGAGCGCGCCGCCGGCCCGGACGCCGCTGGCCCGGCCGCCGCCCCGCTGGTGGCCAGTAAGAGGAAGAGGTGTCAGCTCTGCCCGCCCAAGAAGGACGCCAAGACACACACGGCGTGCTGCAGGTGTAAGAAATACATCTGCAAAGGCTGTTCGCACGCCTACTGTCACACTTGTGCCCTCTGGGCCTTTAGCCGAGACGGGACAGGGTGACCCGCCCGGGGACACGGGGAGTAGGCAGAATGGGAGGACAACGGGAGGGTTATAACCATTTTCACAAAAAATTGCAGATTTCTATATTGTCCCTTAAAACGATGACTCCGATCATGCCGAAAAAGTGACATTCTGGACAGGCCTAAAAAAAATTGTTAAAACCATTTACACAAAAAATTGCAGATTTCTATATTGTCCCTAAAAACGATGACTCCGATCATGCCGAAAAAGCAACATTCTGGACAGGCCTAAAAAAAATTGTTAAAACCATTTTCACAAAAAATTGCAGATTTTTTTTTTCATTTTCGTGACACAAAAACAGTGACCCCGGTCATGCCGAACTAGCGACATTCTGGACAGGCCTAAAAAAACATTTTAAAACCATTTTCACAAAAAATTGCAGATTTCTATTTTGTCCCTAAAAACGATGACTCCGATCATGCCGAAAAAGCGACATTCTAGACAGGCCTAAAAAAAATTGTTAAAACCATTTTCACAAAAAATTGCAGATTTTTTTTTTTCATTTTCGTGACACAAAAACAGTGACCCCGGTCATGCCGAACTAGCGGACATTCTGGACAGGCCTAAAAAAACATTTGAAAACCATTTTCACAAAAAATTGCAGATTTCTATATTGTCCCTAAAAACGATGACTCCGATCATGCCGAAAAAGTGACATTCTGGACAGGCCTAAAAAAATTGTTAAAACCATTTTCACAAAAAATTGCAGATTTTTTTTTTTCATTTTCGTGACACAAAAACAGTGACCCCGGTCATGCCGAACTAGCGACATTCTGGACAGGCCTAAAAAAACATTTTAAAACCATTTTCACAAAAAATTGCAGATATTTTTTTTTCATTTTCGTGACACAAAAACAGTGACCCCGGTTATGCCGAACTAGCGACATTCTGGACAGGCCTAAAAAAACATTTTAAAACCATTTTCACAAAAAATTGCAGATTTCTATTTTTCATTTTCGTGACACAAAAACAGTGACCCCGGTCATGCCGAACTAGCGACATTTTGGACAGGCCTAAAAAAACACATTTTAGAACCATTTTCAAAAAAAAAGCTCAGAATTTTTTTTTCATTTTTTGACACAAAAACAGTGACCCCGGTCATGCCGAACTAGCGACATTCTGGACAGGCCTAAAAAAACATTTTAAAACCATTTTCACAAAAAATTGCAGATTTCTATATTGTCCCTAAAAACGATGACTCCGATCATGCCGAAAAAGTGACATTCTGGACAGGCCTAAAAAAAATTGTTAAAACCATTTTCACAAAAAATTGCAGATTTTTTTTTTTCATTTTCGTGACACAAAAACAGTGACCCCGGTCATGCCGAACTAGCGACATTCTGGACAGGCCTAAAAAAACATTTTAAAACCATTTTCACAAAAAATTGCAGATTTCTATTTTTCATTTTCGTGACACAAAAACAGTGACCCCGGTCATGCCGAACTAGCGACATTTTGGACAGGCCTAAAAAAACACATTTTAGAACCATTTTCAAAAAAAAAGCTCAGAATTTTTTTTTTCATTTTTTGACACAAAAACAGTGACCCCGGTCATGCCGAACTAGCGACATTCTGGACAGGCCTAAAAAAACATTTTAAAACCATTTTAACAAAAAATTGCAGATTTCTATATTGTCCCTAAAAACGATGACTCCGATCATGCCGAAAAAGTGACATTCTGGACAGGCCTAAAAAAAATTGTTAAAACCATTTACACAAAAAATTGCAGATTTCTATATTGTCCCTAAAAACGATGACTCCGATCATGCCGAAAAAGCGACATTCTGGACAGGCCTAAAAAAAATTGTTAAAACCATTTTCACAAAAAATTGCAGATTTTTTTTTTCATTTTCGTGACACAAAAACAGTGACCCCGGTCATGTCGAACTAGCGACATTTTGGACAGGCCTAAAAAAACACATTTTAGAACCATTTTCAAAAAAAAAGCACAGAATTTTTTTCTTCATTTTTTGACACAAAAACAGTGACCCCGGTCATGCCGAACTAGCGACATTCTGGACAGGCCTAAAAAAACATTTTAAAACCATTTTCACAAAAAATTGCAGATTTCTATATTGTCCCTAAAAACGATGACTCCGATCATGCCGAAAAAGTGACATTCTGGACAGGCCTAAAAAAAATTGTTAAAACCATTTACACAAAAAATTGCAGATTTCTATATTGTCCCTAAAAACGATGACTCCGATCATGCCGAAAAAGCGACATTCTGGACAGGCCTAAAAAAAATTGTTAAAACCATTTTCACAAAAAATTGCAGATTTTTTTTTTCATTTTCGTGACACAAAAACAGTGACCCCGGTCATGCCGAACTAGCGACATTCTGGACAGGCCTAAAAAAAACATTTTAAAACCATTTTCACAAAAAATTGTAGATTTCTATTTTTGTCACCAAAAACGATGACTCCGATCATGCCGAACTAGCGACATTTTGGACAGGCCTAAAAAAACATTTTTAAACCATTTTCACAAAAAATTGCAGATATTTTTTTTTCATTTTCGTGACACAAAAACAGTGACCCCGGTTATGCCGAACTAGCGACATTCTGGACAGGCCTAAAAAAACATTTTAAAACCATTTTCACAAAAAATTGCAGATTTCTATTTTTCATTTTCGTGACACAAAAACAGTGACCCCGGTCATGCCGAACTAGCGACATTTTGGACAGGCCTAAAAAAACACATTTTAGAACCATTTTCAAAAAAAAAAAACAGATTTTTTTTTTTCATTTTTTGACACAAAAACAGTGACCCCGGTCATGCCGAACTAGCGACATTCTGGACAGGCCTAAAAAAACATTTTAAAACCATTTTCACAAAAAATTGCAGATTTCTATATTGTCCCTAAAAACGATGACTCCGATCATGCCGAAAAAGTGACATTCTGGACAGGCCTAAAAAAAATTGTTAAAACCATTTTCACAAAAAATTGCAGATTTCTATATTGTCCCTAAAAACGATGACTCCGATCATGCCGAAAAAGCGACATTCTGGACAGGCCTAAAAAAAATTGTTAAAACCATTTTCACAAAAAATTGCAGATTTTTTTTTTCATTTTCGTGACACAAAAACAGTGACCGATGCCGAACTAGCGACATTCTGGACAGGCCTAAAAAAAACATTTTAAAACCATTTTCACAAAAAATTGTAGATTTCTATTTTTGTCACCAAAAACGATGACTCCGATCATGCCGAACTAGCGACATTTTGGACAGGCCTAAAAAAACACATTTTAGAATCATTTTCAAAAAAAAAGCTCAGAATTTCTTTTTTCCTTTTTTGACACAAAAACAGTGACCCCGGTCATGCCGAACTAGCGACATTCTGGACAGGCCTAAAAAAACATTTTAAAACCATTTTCACAAAAAATTGCAGATTTCTATATTGTCCCTGAAAACGATGACTCCGATCATGCCGAAAAAGCGACATTCTGGACAGGCCTAAAAAAAACATTTTAAAACCATTTTCACAAAAAATTGCAGATATTTTTTTTTCATTTTCGTGACACAAAAACAGTGACCCCGGTCATGCCGAACTAGCGACATTCTGGACAGGCCTAAAAAAACATTTTAAAACCATTTTCACAAAAAATTGTAGATTATTATTTTTGTCACCAAAAACGATGACTCCAATCATGCCGAACTAGCGACATTTTGGACAGGCCTAAAAAAACACATTTTAGAAATATTTTTTAAAAAAAAGCTCAGAATTTTTTTTTTCATTTTTTGACACAAAAACAGTGACCCCGGTCATGCCGAACTAGCGACATTCTGGACAGGCCTAAAAAAACATTTTAAAACCATTTTCACAAAAAATTGCAGATATTTTTTTTTCATTTTCGTGACACAAAAACAGTGACCCCGGTTATGCCGAACTAGCGACATTCTGGACAGGCCTAAAAAAACATTTTAAAACCATTTTCACAAAAAATTGCAGATTTCTATTTTTCATTTTCGTGACACAAAAACAGTGACCCCGGTCATGCCGAACTAGCGACATTTTGGACAGGCCTAAAAAAACACATTTTAGAAATATTTTAAAAAAAAAAGCTCAGAATTTTTTTTTTCATTTTTTGACACAAAAACAGTGACCCCGGTCATGCCGAACTAGCGACATTCTGGACAGGCCTAAAAAAACATTTTAAAACCATTTTCACCAAAAATTGCAGATTTCTATATTGTCCCTAAAAACGATGACTCCGATCATGCCGAAAAAGTGACATTCTGGACAGGCCTAAAAAAAATTGTTAAAACCATTTTCACAAAAAATTGCAGATTTTTTTTTTTCATTTTCGTGACACAAAAACAGTGACCCCGGTCATGCCGAACTAGCGACATTCTGGACAGGCCTAAAAAAACATTTTAAAACCATTTTCACAAAAAATTGCAGATATTTTTTTTTCATTTTCGTGACACAAAAACAGTGACCCCGGTTATGCCGAACTAGCGACATTCTGGACAGGCCTAAAAAAACATTTTAAAACCATTTTCACCAAAAATTGCAGATTTCTATTTTTCATTTTCGTGACACAAAAACAGTGACCCCGGTCATGCCGAACTAGCGACATTTTGGACAGGCCTAAAAAAACACATTTTAGAACCATTTTCAAAAAAAAAGCTCAGAATTTTTTTTTTCATTTTTTGACACAAAAACAGTGACCCCGGTCATGCCGAACTAGCGACATTCTGGACAGGCCTAAAAAAACATTTTAAAACCATTTTCACAAAAAATTGCAGATTTCTATATTGTCCCTAAAAACGATGACTCCGATCATGCCGAAAAAGTGACATTCTGGACAGGCCTAAAAAAAATTCTTAAAACCATTTTCACAAAAAATTGCAGATTTTTTTTTTTCATTTTCGTGACACAAAAACAGTGACCCCGGTCATGCCGAACTAGCGACATTCTGGACAGGCCTAAAAAAACATTTTAAAACCATTTTCACAAAAAATTGCAGATATTTTTTTTTCATTTTCGTGACACAAAAACAGTGACCCCGGTTATGCCGAACTAGCGACATTCTGGACAGGCCTAAAAAAACATTTTAAAACCATTTTCACAAAAAATTGCAGATTTCTATTTTTCATTTTCGTGACACAAAAACAGTGACCCCGGTCATGCCGAACTAGCGACATTTTGGACAGGCCTAAAAAAACACATTTTAGAACCATTTTCAAAAAAAAAGCTCAGAATTTTTTTTTTCATTTTTTGACACAAAAACAGTGACCCCGGTCATGCCGAACTAGCGACATTCTGGACAGGCCTAAAAAAACATTTTAAAACCATTTTCACAAAAAATTGCAGATTTCTACATTGTCCCTAAAAACGATGACTCCGATCATGCCGAAAAAGTGACATTCTGGACAGGCCTAAAAAACCATTTTAAAACCATTTTCACAAAAAATTGCAGATTTCTATATTGTCCCTGAAAACGATGACTCCGATCATGCCGAAAAAGCGACATTCTGGACAGGCCTAAAAAAAACATTTTAAAACCATTTTCACAAAAAATTGCAGATATTTTTTTTTCATTTTCGTGACACAAAAACAGTGACCCCGGTCATGCCGAACTAGCGACATTCTGGACAGGCCTAAAAAAACATTTTAAAACCATTTTCACAAAAAATTGTAGATTATTATTTTTGTCACCAAAAACGATGACTCCAATCACGCCGAACTAGCGACATTTTGGACAGGCCTAAAAAAACACATTTTAGAACCATTTTCAAAAAAAAAGCTCAGAATTTTTTTTTTCATTTTTTGACACAAAAACAGTGACCCCGGTCATGCCGAACTAGCGACATTCTGGACAGGCCTAAAAAAACATTTTAAAACCATTTTCACAAAAAATTGCAGATTTCTATATTGTCCCTAAAAACGATGACTCCGATCATGCCGAAAAAGTGACATTCTGGACAGGCCTAAAAAAAATTGTTAAAACCATTTTCACAAAAAATTGCAGATTTTTTTTTTTCATTTTCGTGACACAAAAACAGTGACCCCGGTCATGCCGAACTAGCAACATTCTGGACAGGCCTAAAAAAACATTTTAAAACCATTTTCACAAAAAATTGCAGATATTTTTTTTTCATTTTCGTGACACAAAAACAGTGACCCCGGTTATGCCGAACTAGCGACATTCTGGACAGGCCTAAAAAAACATTTTAAAACCATTTTCACAAAAAATTGCAGATTTCTATTTTTCATTTTCGTGACACAAAAACAGTGACCCCGGTCATGCCGAACTAGCGACATTCTGGACAGGCCTAAAAAAACATTTTAAAACCATTTTCACAAAAAATTGCAGATTTCTATATTGTCCCTAAAAACGATGACTCCGATCATGCCGAAAAAGTGACATTCTGGACAGGCCTAAAAAAAATTGTTAAAACCATTTTCACAAAAAATTGCAGATTTTTTTTTTTCATTTTCGTGACACAAAAACAGTGACCCCGGTCATGCCGAACTAGCAACATTCTGGACAGGCCTAAAAAAACATTTTAAAACCATTTTCACAAAAAATTGCAGATATTTTTTTTTCATTTTCGTGACACAAAAACAGTGACCCCGGTTATGCCGAACTAGCGACATTCTGGACAGGCCTAAAAAAACATTTTAAAACCATTTTCACAAAAAATTGCAGATTTCTATTTTTCATTTTCGTGACACAAAAACAGTGACCCCGGTCATGCCGAACTAGCGACATTTTGGACAGGCCTAAAAAAACACATTTTAGAAATATTTTTAAAAAAAAAGCTCAATTTTTTTTTTCATTTTTTGACACAAAAACAGTGACCCCGGTCATGCCGAACTAGCGACATTCTGGACAGGCCTAAAAAAACATTTTAAAACCATTTTCACAAAAAATTGCAGATTTCTATATTGTCCCTAAAAACGATGACTCCTATCATGCCGAAAAAGTGACATTCTGGACAGGCCTAAAAAAAATTGTTAAAACCATTTTCACAAAAAATTGCAGATTTTTTTTTTTCATTTTCGTGACACAAAAACAGTGACCCCGGTCATGCCGAACTAGCGACATTCTGGACAGGCCTAAAAAAACATTTTAAAACCATTTTCACAAAAAATTGCAGATATTTTTTTTTCATTTTCGTGACACAAAAACAGTGACCCCGGTTATGCCGAACTAGCGACATTCTGGACAGGCCTAAAAAAACATTTTAAAACCATTTTCACCAAAAATTGCAGATTTCTATTTTTCATTTTCGTGACACAAAAACAGTGACCCCGGTCATGCCGAACTAGCGACATTTTGGACAGGCCTAAAAAAACACATTTTAGAACCATTTTCAAAAAAAAAGCTCAGAATTTTTTTTTTCATTTTTTGACACAAAAACAGTGACGAACTAGCGACATTCTGGACAGGCCTAAAAAAACATTTTAAAACCATTTTCACAAAAAATTGCAGATTTCTATATTGTCCCTAAAAACGATGACTCCGATCATGCCGAAAAAGTGACATTCTGGACAGGCCTAAAAAAAATTCTTAAAACCATTTTCACAAAAAATTGCAGATTTTTTTTTTTCATTTTCGTGACACAAAAACAGTGACCCCGGTCATGCCGAACTAGCGACATTCTGGACAGGCCTAAAAAAACATTTTAAAACCATTTTCACAAAAAATTGCAGATATTTTTTTTTCATTTTCGTGACACAAAAACAGTGACCCCGGTTATGCCGAACTAGCGACATTCTGGACAGGCCTAAAAAAACATTTTAAAACCATTTTCACAAAAAATTGCAGATTTCTATTTTTCATTTTCGTGACACAAAAACAGTGACCCCGGTCATGCCGAACTAGCGACATTTTGGACAGACCTAAAAAAACACATTTTAGAACCATTTTCAAAAAAAAAGCTCAGAATTTTTTTTTTCATTTTTTGACACAAAAACAGTGACCCCGGTCATGCCGAACTAGCGACATTCTGGACAGGCCTAAAAAAACATTTTAAAACCATTTTCACAAAAAATTGCAGATTTCTACATTGTCCCTAAAAACGATGACTCCGATCATGCCGAAAAAGTGACATTCTGGACAGGCCTAAAAAAAATTCTTAAAACCATTTTCACAAAAAATTGCAGATTTTTTTTTTTCATTTTCGTGACACAAAAACAGTGACCCCGGTCATGCCGAACTAGCGACATTCTGGACAGGCCTAAAAAAACATTTTAAAACCATTTTCACAAAAAATTGCAGATATTTTTTTTTCATTTTCGTGACACAAAAACAGTGACCCCGGTTATGCCGAACTAGCGACATTCTGGACAGGCCTAAAAAAACATTTTAAAACCATTTTCACAAAAAATTGCAGATTTCTATTTTTCATTTTCGTGACACAAAAACAGTGACCCCGGTCATGCCGAACTAGCGACATTTTGGACAGGCCTAAAAAAACACATTTTAGAACCATTTTCAAAAAAAAAGCTCAGAATTTTTTTTTTCATTTTTTGACACAAAAACAGTGACCCCGGTCATGCCGAACTAGCGACATTCTGGACAGGCCTAAAAAAACATTTTAAAACCATTTTCACAAAAAATTGCAGATTTCTACATTGTCCCTAAAAACGATGACTCCGATCATGCCGAAAAAGTGACATTCTGGACAGGCCTAAAAAACCATTTTAAAACCATTTTCACAAAAAATTGCAGATTTCTATATTGTCCCTGAAAACGATGACTCCGATCATGCCGAAAAAGCGACATTCTGGACAGGCCTAAAAAAAACATTTTAAAACCATTTTCACAAAAAATTGCAGATATTTTTTTTTCATTTTCGTGACACAAAAACAGTGACCCCGGTCATGCCGAACTAGCGACATTCTGGACAGGCCTAAAAAAACATTTTAAAACCATTTTCACAAAAAATTGTAGATTATTATTTTTGTCACCAAAAACGATGACTCCAATCATGCCGAACTAGCGACATTTTGGACAGGCCTAAAAAAACACATTTTAGAACCATTTTCAAAAAAAAAGCTCAGAATTTTTTTTTTCATTTTTTGACACAAAAACAGTGACCCCGGTCATGCCGAACTAGCGACATTCTGGACAGGCCTAAAAAAACATTTTAAAACCATTTTCACAAAAAATTGCAGATTTCTATATTGTCCCTAAAAACGATGACTCCGATCATGCCGAAAAAGTGACATTCTGGACAGGCCTAAAAAAAATTGTTAAAACCATTTTCACAAAAAATTGCAGATTTTTTTTTTTCATTTTCGTGACACAAAAACAGTGACCCCGGTCATGCCGAACTAGCGACATTCTGGACAGGCCTAAAAAAACATTTTAAAACCATTTTCACAAAAAATTGCAGATATTTTTTTTTCATTTTCGTGACACAAAAACAGTGACCCCGGTTATGCCGAACTAGCGACATTCTGGACAGGCCTAAAAAAACATTTTAAAACCATTTTCACAAAAAATTGCAGATTTCTATTTTTCATTTTCGTGACACAAAAACAGTGACCCCGGTCATGCCGAACTAGCGACATTTTGGACAGGCCTAAAAAAACACATTTTAGAAATATTTTTAAAAAAAAAGCTCAGAATTTTTTTTTTCATTTTTTGACACAAAAACAGTGACCCCGGTCATGCCGAACTAGCGACATTCTGGACAGGCCTAAAAAAACATTTTAAAACCATTTTCACAAAAAATTGCAGATTTCTATATTGTCCCTAAAAACGATGACTCCTATCATGCCGAAAAAGTGACATTCTGGACAGGCCTAAAAAAAATTGTTAAAACCATTTTCACAAAAAATTGCAGATTTTTTTTTTTCATTTTCGTGACACAAAAACAGTGACCCCGGTCATGCCGAACTAGCGACATTCTGGACAGGCCTAAAAAAACATTTTAAAACCATTTTCACAAAAAATTGCAGATATTTTTTTTTCATTTTCGTGACACAAAAACAGTGACCCCGGTTATGCCGAACTAGCGACATTCTGGACAGGCCTAAAAAAAACATTTTAAAACCATTTTCACCAAAAATTGCAGATTTCTATTTTTCATTTTCGTGACACAAAAACAGTGACCCCGGTCATGCCGAACTAGCGACATTTTGGACAGGCCTAAAAAAACACATTTTAGAACCATTTTCAAAAAAAAAGCTCAGAATTTTTTTTTTCATTTTTTGACACAAAAACAGTGACCCCGGTCATGCCGAACTAGCGACATTCTGGACAGGCCTAAAAAAACATTTTAAAACCATTTTCACAAAAAATTGCAGATTTCTATATTGTCCCTAAAAACGATGACTCCGATCATGCCGAAAAAGTGACATTCTGGACAGGCCTAAAAAAAATTGTTAAAACCATTTTCACAAAAAATTGCAGATTTTTTTTTTTCATTTTCGTGACACAAAAACAGTGACCCCGGTCATGCCGAACTAGCGACATTCTGGACAGGCCTAAAAAAACATTTTAAAACCATTTTCACAAAAAATTGCAGATATTTTTTTTTCATTTTCGTGACACAAAAACAGTGACCCCGGTTATGCCGAACTAGCGACATTCTGGACAGGCCTAAAAAAACATTTTAAAACCATTTTCACAAAAAATTGCAGATTTCTATTTTTCATTTTCGTGACACAAAAACAGTGACCCCGGTCATGCCGAACTAGCGACATTTTGGACAGGCCTAAAAAAACACATTTTAGAAATATTTTTAAAAAAAAAGCTCAGAATTTTTTTTTTCATTTTTTGACACAAAAACAGTGACCCCGGTCATGCCGAACTAGCGACATTCTGGACAGGCCTAAAAAAACATTTTAAAACCATTTTCACAAAAAATTGCAGATTTCTATATTGTCCCTAAAAACGATGACTCCTATCATGCCGAAAAAGTGACATTCTGGACAGGCCTAAAAAAAATTGTTAAAACCATTTTCACAAAAAATTGCAGATTTTTTTTTTTCATTTTCGTGACACAAAAACAGTGACCCCGGTCATGCCGAACTAGCGACATTCTGGACAGGCCTAAAAAAACATTTTAAAACCATTTTCACAAAAAATTGCAGATATTTTTTTTTCATTTTCGTGACACAAAAACAGTGACCCCGGTTATGCCGAACTAGCGACATTCTGGACAGGCCTAAAAAAACATTTTAAAACCATTTTCACAAAAAATTGCAGATTTTTTTTTTCATTTTCGTGACACAAAAACAGTGACCCCGGTCATGTCGAACTAGCGACATTTTGGACAGGCCTAAAAAAACACATTTTAGAACCATTTTCAAAAAAAAAGCTCAGAATTTTTTTTTTCATTTTTTGACACAAAAACAGTGACCCCGGTCATGCCGAACTAGCGACATTCTGGACAGGCCTAAAAAAACATTTTAAAACCATTTTCACAAAAAATTGCAGATTTCTATATTGTCCCTAAAAACGATGACTCCGATCATGCCGAAAAAGTGACATTCTGGACAGGCCTAAAAAAAATTGTTAAAACCATTTACACAAAAAATTGCAGATTTCTATATTGTCCCTAAAAACGATGACTCCGATCATGCCGAAAAAGCGACATTCTGGACAGGCCTAAAAAAAATTGTTAAAACCATTTTCACAAAAAATTGCAGATTTTTTTTTTCATTTTCGTGACACAAAAACAGTGACCCCGGTCATGCCGAACTAGCGACATTCTGGACAGGCCTAAAAAAAACATTTTAAAACCATTTTCACAAAAAATTGTAGATTTCTATTTTTGTCACCAAAAACGATGACTCCGATCATGCCGAACTAGCGACATTTTGGACAGGCCTAAAAAAACATTTTTAAACCATTTTCACAAAAAATTGCAGATATTTTTTTTTCATTTTCGTGACACAAAAACAGTGACCCCGGTTATGCCGAACTAGCGACATTCTGGACAGGCCTAAAAAAACATTTTAAAACCATTTTCACAAAAAATTGCAGATTTCTATTTTTCATTTTCGTGACACAAAAACAGTGACCCCGGTCATGCCGAACTAGCGACATTTTGGACAGGCCTAAAAAAACACATTTTAGAACCATTTTCAAAAAAAAAAAAAAGATTTTTTTTTTTCATTTTTTGACACAAAAACAGTGACCCCGGTCATGCCGAACTAGCGACATTCTGGACAGGCCTAAAAAAACATTTTAAAACCATTTTCACAAAAAATTGCAGATTTCTATATTGTCCCTAAAAACGATGACTCCGATCATGCCGAAAAAGTGACATTCTGGACAGGCCTAAAAAAAATTGTTAAAACCATTTTCACAAAAAATTGCAGATTTTTTTTTTTCATTTTCGTGACACAAAAACAGTGACCCCGGTCATGCCGAACTAGCGACATTCTGGACAGGCCTAAAAAAACATTTTAAAACCATTTTCACAAAAAATTGCAGATATTTTTTTTTCATTTTCGTGACACAAAAACAGTGACCCCGGTTATGCCGAACTAGCGACATTCTGGACAGGCCTAAAAAAACATTTTAAAACCATTTTCACAAAAAATTGCAGATTTCTATTTTTCATTTTCGTGACACAAAAACAGTGACCCCGGTCATGCCGAACTAGCGACATTTTGGACAGGCCTAAAAAAACACATTTTAGAACCATTTTCAAAAAAAAAGCTCAGAATTTTTTTTTTCATTTTTTGACACAAAAACAGTGACCCCGGTCATGCCGAACTAGCGACATTCTGGACAGGCCTAAAAAAACATTTTAAAACCATTTTCACAAAAAATTGCAGATTTCTACATTGTCCCTAAAAACGATGACTCCGATCATGCCGAAAAAGTGACATTCTGGACAGGCCTAAAAAAAATTGTTAAAACCATTTACACAAAAAATTGCAGATTTCTATATTGTCCCTAAAAACGATGACTCCGATCATGCCGAAAAAGCGACATTCTGGACAGGCCTAAAAAAAATTGTTAAAACCATTTTCACAAAAAATTGCAGATTTTTTTTTTCATTTTCGTGACACAAAAACAGTGACCCCGGTCATGTCGAACTAGCGACATTTTGGACAGGCCTAAAAAAACACATTTTAGAACCATTTTCAAAAAAAAAGCTCAGAATTTTTTTTTTCATTTTTTGACACAAAAACAGTGACCCCGGTCATGCCGAACTAGCGACATTCTGGACAGGCCTAAAAAAACATTTTAAAACCATTTTCACAAAAAATTGCAGATTTCTATATTGTCCCTAAAAACGATGACTCCGATCATGCCGAAAAAGTGACATTCTGGACAGGCCTAAAAAAAATTGTTAAAACCATTTACACAAAAAATTGCAGATTTCTATATTGTCCCTAAAAACGATGACTCCGATCATGCCGAAAAAGCGACATTCTGGACAGGCCTAAAAAAACATTTTAAAACCATTTTCACAAAAAATTGCAGATATTTTTTTTTCATTTTCGTGACACAAAAACAGTGACCCCGGTTATGCCGAACTAGCGACATTCTGGACAGGCCTAAAAAAACATTTTAAAACCATTTTCACAAAAAATTGCAGATTTCTATTTTTCATTTTCGTGACACAAAAACAGTGACCCCGGTCATGCCGAACTAGCGACATTTTGGACAGGCCTAAAAAAACACATTTTAGAACCATTTTCAAAAAAAAAGCTCAGAATTTTTTTTTTCATTTTTTGACACAAAAACAGTGACCCCGGTCATGCCGAACTAGCGACATTCTGGACAGGCCTAAAAAAACATTTTAAAACCATTTTCACAAAAAATTGCAGATTTCTACATTGTCCCTAAAAACGATGACTCCGATCATGCCGAAAAAGTGACATTCTGGACAGGCCTAAAAAAAATTGTTAAAACCATTTACACAAAAAATTGCAGATTTCTATATTGTCCCTAAAAACGATGACTCCGATCATGCCGAAAAAGCGACATTCTGGACAGGCCTAAAAAAAATTGTTAAAACCATTTTCACAAAAAATTGCAGATTTTTTTTTTCATTTTCGTGACACAAAAACAGTGACCCCGGTCATGTCGAACTAGCGACATTTTGGACAGGCCTAAAAAAACACATTTTAGAACCATTTTCAAAAAAAAAGCTCAGAATTTTTTTTTTCATTTTTTGACACAAAAACAGTGACCCCGGTCATGCCGAACTAGCGACATTCTGGACAGGCCTAAAAAAACATTTTAAAACCATTTTCACAAAAAATTGCAGATTTCTATATTGTCCCTAAAAACGATGACTCCGATCATGCCGAAAAAGTGACATTCTGGACAGGCCTAAAAAAAATTGTTAAAACCATTTACACAAAAAATTGCAGATTTCTATATTGTCCCTAAAAACGATGACTCCGATCATGCCGAAAAAGCGACATTCTGGACAGGCCTAAAAAAAATTGTTAAAACCATTTTCACAAAAAATTGCAGATTTTTTTTTTCATTTTCGTGACACAAAAACAGTGACCCCGGTCATGCCGAACTAGCGACATTCTGGACAGGCCTAAAAAAAACATTTTAAAACCATTTTCACAAAAAATTGTAGATTTCTATTTTTGTCACCAAAAACGATGACTCCGATCATGCCGAACTAGCGACATTTTGGACAGGCCTAAAAAAACATTTTTAAACCATTTTCACAAAAAATTGCAGATATTTTTTTTTCATTTTCGTGACACAAAAACAGTGACCCCGGTTATGCCGAACTAGCGACATTCTGGACAGGCCTAAAAAAACATTTTAAAACCATTTTCACAAAAAATTGCAGATTTCTATTTTTCATTTTCGTGACACAAAAACAGTGACCCCGGTCATGCCGAACTAGCGACATTTTGGACAGGCCTAAAAAAACACATTTTAGAACCATTTTCAAAAAAAAAGCTCAGAATTTTTTTTTTCATTTTTTGACACAAAAACAGTGACCCCGGTCATGCCGAACTAGCGACATTCTGGACAGGCCTAAAAAAACATTTTAAAACCATTTTCACAAAAAATTGCAGATTTCTACATTGTCCCTAAAAACGATGACTCCGATCATGCCGAAAAAGTGACATTCTGGACAGGCCTAAAAAAAATTGTTAAAACCATTTACACAAAAAATTGCAGATTTCTATATTGTCCCTAAAAACGATGACTCCGATCATGCCGAAAAAGCGACATTCTGGACAGGCCTAAAAAAAATTGTTAAAACCATTTTCACAAAAAATTGCAGATTTTTTTTTTCATTTTCGTGACACAAAAACAGTGACCCCGGTCATGTCGAACTAGCGACATTTTGGACAGGCCTAAAAAAACACATTTTAGAACCATTTTCAAAAAAAAAGCTCAGAATTTTTTTTTTCATTTTTTGACACAAAAACAGTGACCCCGGTCATGCCGAACTAGCGACATTCTGGACAGGCCTAAAAAAACATTTTAAAACCATTTTCACAAAAAATTGCAGATTTCTATATTGTCCCTAAAAACGATGACTCCGATCATGCCGAAAAAGTGACATTCTGGACAGGCCTAAAAAAAATTGTTAAAACCATTTACACAAAAAATTGCAGATTTCTATATTGTCCCTAAAAACGATGACTCCGATCATGCCGAAAAAGCGACATTCTGGACAGGCCTAAAAAAAATTGTTAAAACCATTTTCACAAAAAATTGCAGATTTTTTTTTTCATTTTCGTGACACAAAAACAGTGACCCCGGTCATGCCGAACTAGCGACATTCTGGACAGGCCTAAAAAAAAAATTTTAAAACCATTTTCACAAAAAATTGTAGATTTCTATTTTTGTCACCAAAAACGATGACTCCGATCATGCCGAACTAGCGACATTTTGGACAGGCCTAAAAAAACATTTTTAAACCATTTTCACAAAAAATTGCAGATATTTTTTTTTCATTTTCGTGACACAAAAACAGTGACCCCGGTTATGCCGAACTAGCGACATTCTGGACAGGCCTAAAAAAACATTTTAAAACCATTTTCACAAAAAATTGCAGATTTCTATTTTTCATTTTCGTGACACAAAAACAGTGACCCCGGTCATGCCGAACTAGCGACATTTTGGACAGGCCTAAAAAAACACATTTTAGAACCATTTTCAAAAAAAAAAAAAAGAATTTTTTTTTTCATTTTTTGACACAAAAACAGTGACCCCGGTCATGCCGAACTAGCGACATTCTGGACAGGCCTAAAAAAACATTTTAAAACCATTTTCACAAAAAATTGCAGATTTCTATATTGTCCCTAAAAACGATGACTCCGATCATGCCGAAAAAGTGACATTCTGGACAGGCCTAAAAAAAATTGTTAAAACCATTTTCACAAAAAATTGCAGATTTTTTTTTTTCATTTTCGTGACACAAAAACAGTGAGCCCCGGTCATGCCGAACTAGCGACATTCTGGACAGGCCTAAAAAAACATTTTAAAACCATTTTCACAAAAAATTGCAGATTTCTATTTTTCATTTTCGTGACACAAAAACAGTGACCCCGGTCATGCCGAACTAGCGACATTTTGGACAGGCCTAAAAAAACACATTTTAGAACCATTTTCAAAAAAAAAGCTCAGAATTTTTTTTTTCATTTTTTGACACAAAAACAGTGACCCCGGTCATGCCGAACTAGCGACATTCTGGACAGGCCTAAAAAAACATTTTAAAACCATTTTCACAAAAAATTGCAGATTTCTACATTGTCCCTAAAAACGATGACTCCGATCATGCCGAAAAAGTGACATTCTGGACAGGCCTAAAAAAAATTGTTAAAACCATTTACACAAAAAATTGCAGATTTCTATATTGTCCCTAAAAACGATGACTCCGATCATGCCGAAAAAGCGACATTCTGGACAGGCCTAAAAAAAATTGTTAAAACCATTTTCACAAAAAATTGCAGATTTTTTTTTTCATTTTCGTGACACAAAAACAGTGACCCCGGTCATGTCGAACTAGCGACATTTTGGACAGGCCTAAAAAAACACATTTTAGAACCATTTTCAAAAAAAAAGCTCAGAATTTTTTTTTTCATTTTTTGACACAAAAACAGTGACCCCGGTCATGCCGAACTAGCGACATTCTGGACAGGCCTAAAAAAACATTTTAAAACCATTTTCACAAAAAATTGCAGATTTCTATATTGTCCCTAAAAACGATGACTCCGATCATGCCGAAAAAGTGACATTCTGGACAGGCCTAAAAAAAATTGTTAAAACCATTTACACAAAAAATTGCAGATTTCTATATTGTCCCTAAAAACGATGACTCCGATCATGCCGAAAAAGCGACATTCTGGACAGGCCTAAAAAAAATTGTTAAAACCATTTTCACAAAAAATTGCAGATTTTTTTTTTCATTTTCGTGACACAAAAACAGTGACCCCGGTCATGCCGAACTAGCGACATTCTGGACAGGCCTAAAAAAAACATTTTAAAACCATTTTCACAAAAAATTGTAGATTTCTATTTTTGTCACCAAAAACGATGACTCCGATCATGCCGAACTAGCGACATTTTGGACAGGCCTAAAAAAACATTTTTAAACCATTTTCACAAAAAATTGCAGATATTTTTTTTTCATTTTCGTGACACAAAAACAGTGACCCCGGTTATGCCGAACTAGCGACATTCTGGACAGGCCTAAAAAAACATTTTAAAACCATTTTCACAAAAAATTGCAGATTTCTATTTTTCATTTTCGTGACACAAAAACAGTGACCCCGGTCATGCCGAACTAGCGACATTTTGGACAGGCCTAAAAAAACACATTTTAGAACCATTTTCAAAAAAAAAAAAAAGAATTTTTTTTTTCATTTTTTGACACAAAAACAGTGACCCCGGTCATGCCGAACTAGCGACATTCTGGACAGGCCTAAAAAAACATTTTAAAACCATTTTCACAAAAAATTGCAGATTTCTATATTGTCCCTAAAAACGATGACTCCGATCATGCCGAAAAAGTGACATTCTGGACAGGCCTAAAAAAAATTGTTAAAACCATTTTCACAAAAAATTGCAGATTTTTTTTTTTCATTTTCGTGACACAAAAACAGTGACCCCGGTCATGCCGAACTAGCGACATTCTGGACAGGCCTAAAAAAACATTTTAAAACCATTTTCACAAAAAATTGCAGATTTCTATTTTTCATTTTCGTGACACAAAAACAGTGACCCCGGTCATGCCGAACTAGCGACATTTTGGACAGGCCTAAAAAAACACATTTTAGAACCATTTTCAAAAAAAAAGCTCAGAATTTTTTTTTTCATTTTTTGACACAAAAACAGTGACCCCGGTCATGCCGAACTAGCGACATTCTGGACAGGCCTAAAAAAACATTTTAAAACCATTTTCACAAAAAATTGCAGATTTCTACATTGTCCCTAAAAACGATGACTCCGATCATGCCGAAAAAGTGACATTCTGGACAGGCCTAAAAAAAATTGTTAAAACCATTTACACAAAAAATTGCAGATTTCTATATTGTCCCTAAAAACGATGACTCCGATCATGCCGAAAAAGCGACATTCTGGACAGGCCTAAAAAAAATTGTTAAAACCATTTTCACAAAAAATTGCAGATTTTTTTTTTCATTTTCGTGACACAAAAACAGTGACCCCGGTCATGCCGAACTAGCGACATTTTGGACAGGCCTAAAAAAACACATTTTAGAACCATTTTAAAAAAAAAAGCTCAGAATTTTTTTTTTCATTTTTTGACACAAAAACAGTGACCCCGGTCATGCCGAACTAGCGACATTCTGGACAGGCCTAAAAAAACATTTTAAAACCATTTTCACAAAAAATTGCAGATTTCTACATTGTCCCTAAAAACGATGACTCCGATCATGCCGAAAAAGTGACATTCTGGACAGGCCTAAAAAAAATTGTTAAAACCATTTACACAAAAAATTGCAGATTTCTATATTGTCCCTAAAAACGATGACTCCGATCATGCCGAAAAAGCGACATTCTGGACAGGCCTAAAAAAAATTGTTAAAACCATTTTCACAAAAAATTGCAGATTTTTTTTTTCATTTTCGTGACACAAAAACAGTGACCCCGGTCATGTCGAACTAGCGACATTTTGGACAGGCCTAAAAAAACACATTTTAGAACCATTTTCAAAAAAAAAGCTCAGAATTTTTTTTTTCATTTTTTGACACAAAAACAGTGACCCCGGTCATGCCGAACTAGCGACATTCTGGACAGGCCTAAAAAAACATTTTAAAACCATTTTCACAAAAAATTGCAGATTTCTATATTGTCCCTAAAAACGATGACTCCGATCATGCCGAAAAAGTGACATTCTGGACAGGCCTAAAAAAAATTGTTAAAACCATTTACACAAAAAATTGCAGATTTCTATATTGTCCCTAAAAACGATGACTCCGATCATGCCGAAAAAGCGACATTCTGGACAGGCCTAAAAAAAATTGTTAAAACCATTTTCACAAAAAATTGCAGATTTTTTTTTTCATTTTCGTGACACAAAAACAGTGACCCCGGTCATGCCGAACTAGCGACATTCTGGACAGGCCTAAAAAAAACATTTTAAAACCATTTTCACAAAAAATTGTAGATTTCTATTTTTGTCACCAAAAACGATGACTCCGATCATGCCGAACTAGCGACATTTTGGACAGGCCTAAAAAAACATTTTTAAACCATTTTCACAAAAAATTGCAGATATTTTTTTTTCATTTTCGTGACACAAAAACAGTGACCCCGGTTATGCCGAACTAGCGACATTCTGGACAGGCCTAAAAAAACATTTTAAAACCATTTTCACAAAAAATTGCAGATTTCTATTTTTCATTTTCGTGACACAAAAACAGTGACCCCGGTCATGCCGAACTAGCGACATTTTGGACAGGCCTAAAAAAACACATTTTAGAACCATTTTCAAAAAAAAAAAAAAGAATTTTTTTTTTCATTTTTTGACACAAAAACAGTGACCCCGGTCATGCCGAACTAGCGACATTCTGGACAGGCCTAAAAAAACATTTTAAAACCATTTTCACAAAAAATTGCAGATTTCTATATTGTCCCTAAAAACGATGACTCCGATCATGCCGAAAAAGTGACATTCTGGACAGGCCTAAAAAAAATTGTTAAAACCATTTTCACAAAAAATTGCAGATTTTTTTTTTTCATTTTCGTGACACAAAAACAGTGACCCCGGTCATGCCGAACTAGCGACATTCTGGACAGGCCTAAAAAAACATTTTAAAACCATTTTCACAAAAAATTGCAGATATTTTTTTTTCATTTTCGTGACACAAAAACAGTGACCCCGGTTATGCCGAACTAGCGACATTCTGGACAGGCCTAAAAAAACATTTTAAAACCATTTTCACAAAAAATTGCAGATTTCTATTTTTCATTTTCGTGACACAAAAACAGTGACCCCGGTCATGCCGAACTAGCGACATTTTGGACAGGCCTAAAAAAACACATTTTAGAACCATTTTCAAAAAAAAAGCTCAGAATTTTTTTTTTCATTTTTTGACACAAAAACAGTGACCCCGGTCATGCCGAACTAGCGACATTCTGGACAGGCCTAAAAAAACATTTTAAAACCATTTTCACAAAAAATTGCAGATTTCTACATTGTCCCTAAAAACGATGACTCCGATCATGCCGAAAAAATGACATTCTGGACAGGCCTAAAAAAAATTGTTAAAACCATTTACACAAAAAATTGCAGATTTCTATATTGTCCCTAAAAACGATGACTCCGATCATGCCGAAAAAGCGACATTCTGGACAGGCCTAAAAAAAATTGTTAAAACCATTTTCACAAAAAATTGCAAATTTTTTTTTTCATTTTCGTGACACAAAAACAGTGACCCCGGTCATGCCGAACTAGCGACATTCTGGACAGGCCTAAAAAAACATTTTAAAACCATTTTCACAAAAAATTGCAGATTTCTACATTGTCCCTAAAAACGATGACTCCGATCATGCCGAAAAAGTGACATTCTGGACAGGCCTAAAAAAAATTGTTAAAACCATTTACACAAAAAATTGCAGATTTCTATATTGTCCCTAAAAACGATGACTCCGATCATGCCGAACTAGCGACATTCTGGACAGGCCTAAAAAACATTTTAAAACCATTTTCACAAAAAATTGCAGATTTCTATATTGTCCCTAAAAACGATGACTCCGATCATGCCGAAAAAGTGACATTCTGGACAGGCCTAAAAAAAATTGTTAAAACCATTTACACAAAAAATTGCAGATTTCTATATTGTCCCTAAAAACGATGACTCCGATCATGCCGAAAAAGCGACATTCTGGACAGGCCTAAAAAAAATTGTTAAAACCATTTTCACAAAAAATTGCAGATTTTTTTTTTCATTTTCGTGACACAAAAACAGTGACCCCGGTTATGCCGAACTAGCGACATTCTGGACAGGCCTAAAAAAACATTTTAAAACCATTTTCACAAAAAATTGCAGATTTCTATTTTTCATTTTCGTGACACAAAAACAGTGACCCCGGTCATGTCGAACTAGCGACATTTTGGACAGGCCTAAAAAAACACATTTTAGAACCATTTTCAAAAAAAAAGCTCAGAATTTTTTTTTTCATTTTTTGACACAAAAACAGTGACCCCGGTCATGCCGAACTAGCGACATTCTGGACAGGCCTAAAAAAACATTTTAAAACCATTTTCACAAAAAATTGCAGATTTCTATATTGTCCCTAAAAACGATGACTCCGATCATGCCGAAAAAGTGACATTCTGGACAGGCCTAAAAAAAATTGTTAAAACCATTTACACAAAAAATTGCAGATTTCTATATTGTCCCTAAAAACGATGACTCCGATCATGCCGAAAAAGCGACATTCTGGACAGGCCTAAAAAAACATTTTTAAACCATTTTCACAAAAAATTGCAGATATTTTTTTTTCATTTTCGTGACACAAAAACAGTGACCCCGGTTATGCCGAACTAGCGACATTCTGGACAGGCCTAAAAAAACATTTTAAAACCATTTTCACAAAAAATTGCAGATTTCTATTTTTCATTTTCGTGACACAAAAACAGTGACCCCGGTCATGCCGAACTAGCGACATTTTGGACAGGCCTAAAAAAACACATTTTAGAACCATTTTCAAAAAAAAAAAAAGATTTTTTTTTTTCATTTTTTGACACAAAAACAGTGACCCCGGTCATGCCGAACTAGCGACATTCTGGACAGGCCTAAAAAAACATTTTAAAACCATTTTCACAAAAAATTGCAGATTTCTATATTGTCCCTAAAAACGATGACTCCGATCATGCCGAAAAAGTGACATTCTGGACAGGCCTAAAAAAAATTGTTAAAACCATTTTCACAAAAAATTGCAGATTTTTTTTTTTCATTTTCGTGACACAAAAACAGTGACCCCGGTCATGCCGAACTAGCGACATTCTGGACAGGCCTAAAAAAACATTTTAAAACCATTTTCACAAAAAATTGCAGATATTTTTTTTTCATTTTCGTGACACAAAAACAGTGACCCCGGTTATGCCGAACTAGCGACATTCTGGACAGGCCTAAAAAAACATTTTAAAACCATTTTCACAAAAAATTGCAGATTTCTATTTTTCATTTTCGTGACACAAAAACAGTGACCCCGGTCATGCCGAACTAGCGACATTTTGGACAGGCCTAAAAAAACACATTTTAGAACCATTTTCAAAAAAAAAGCTCAGAATTTTTTTTTTCATTTTTTGACACAAAAACAGTGACCCCGGTCATGCCGAACTAGCGACATTCTGGACAGGCCTAAAAAAACATTTTAAAACCATTTTCACAAAAAATTGCAGATTTCTACATTGTCCCTAAAAACGATGACTCCGATCATGCCGAAAAAGCGACATTCTGGACAGGCCTAAAAAAAATTGTTAAAACCATTTTCACAAAAAATTGCAGATTTTTTTTTTCATTTTCGTGACACAAAAACAGTGACCCCGGTCATGTCGAACTAGCGACATTTTGGACAGGCCTAAAAAAACACATTTTAGAACCATTTTCAAAATAAAAGCTCAGAATTTTTTTTTTCATTTTTTGACACAAAAACAGTGACCCCGGTCATGCCGAACTAGCGACATTCTGGACAGGCCTAAAAAAACATTTTAAAACCATTTTCACAAAAAATTGCAGATTTCTATATTGTCCCTAAAAACGATGACTCCGATCATGCCGAAAAAGTGATATTCTGGACAGGCCTTAAAAAAATTGTTAAAACCATTTACACAAAAAATTGCAGATTTCTATATTGTCCCTAAAAACGATGACTCCGATCATGCCGAAAAAGCGACATTCTGGACAGGCCTAAAAAAAATTGTTAAAACCATTTTCACAAAAAATTGCAGATTTTTTTTTTCATTTTCGTGACACAAAAACAGTGACCCCGGTCATGTCGAACTAGCGACATTTTGGACAGGCCTAAAAAAACACATTTTAGAACCATTTTCAAAAAAAAAGCTCAGAATTTTTTTTTTCATTTTTTGACACAAAAACAGTGACCCCGGTCATGCCGAACTAGCGACATTCTGGACAGGCCTAAAAAACATTTTAAAACCATTTTCACAAAAAATTGCAGATTTCTATATTGTCCCTAAAAACGATGACTCCGATCATGCCGAAAAAGTGACATTCTGGACAGGCCTAAAAAAAATTGTTAAAACCATTTACACAAAAAATTGCAGATTTCTATATTGTCCCTAAAAACGATGACTCCGATCATGCCGAAAAAGCGACATTCTGGACAGGCCTAAAAAAAATTGTTAAAACCATTTTCACAAAAAATTGCAGATTTTTTTTTTCATTTTCGTGACACAAAAACAGTGACCCCGGTCATGTCGAACTAGCGACATTTTGGACAGGCCTAAAAAAACACATTTTAGAACCATTTTCAAAAAAAAAGCTCAGAATTTTTTTTTTCATTTTTTGACACAAAAACAGTGACCCCGGTCATGCCGAACTAGCGACATTCTGGACAGGCCTAAAAAAACATTTTAAAACCATTTTCACAAAAAATTGCAGATTTCTATATTGTCCCTAAAAACGATGACTCCGATCATGCCGAAAAAGTGACATTCTGGACAGGCCTAAAAAAAATTGTTAAAACCATTTACACAAAAAATTGCAGATTTCTATATTGTCCCTAAAAACGATGACTCCGATCATGCCGAAAAAGCGACATTCTGGACAGGCCTAAAAAAACATTTTAAAACCATTTTCACAAAAAATTGCAGATTTTTTTTTTTCATTTTCGTGACACAAAAACAGTGACCCCGGTCATGCCGAACTAGCGACATTCTGGACAGGCCTAAAAAAACATTTTAAAACCATTTTCACAAAAAATTGCAGATATTTTTTTTTCATTTTCGTGACACAAAAACAGTGACCCCGGTTATGCCGAACTAGCGACATTCTGGACAGGCCTAAAAAAACATTTTAAAACCATTTTCACAAAAAATTGCAGATTTCTATTTTTCATTTTCGTGACACAAAAACAGTGACCCCGGTCATGCCGAACTAGCGACATTTTGGACAGGCCTAAAAAAACACATTTTAGAACCATTTTCAAAAAAAAAGCTCAGAATTTTTTTTTTCATTTTTTGACACAAAAACAGTGACCCCGGTCATGCCGAACTAGCGACATTCTGGACAGGCCTAAAAAAACATTTTAAAACCATTTTCACAAAAAATTGCAGATTTCTATATTGTCCCTAAAAACGATGACTCCGATCATGCCGAAAAAGTGACATTCTGGACAGGCCTAAAAAAAATAGTTAAAACCATTTTCACAAAAAATTGCAGATTTTTTTTTTTCATTTTCGTGACACAAAAACAGTGACCCCGGTCATGCCGAACTAGCGACATTCTGGACAGGCCTAAAAAAACATTTTAAAACCATTTTCACAAAAAATTGCAGATATTTTTTTTTCATTTTCGTGACACAAAAACAGTGACCCCGGTTATGCCGAACTAGCGACATTCTGGACAGGCCTAAAAAAACATTTTAAAACCATTTTCACAAAAAATTGCAGATTTCTATTTTTCATTTTCGTGACACAAAAACAGTGACCCCGGTCATGCCGAACTAGCGACATTTTGGACAGGCCTAAAAAAACACATTTTAGAACCATTTTCAAAAAAAAAGCTCAGAATTTTTTTTTTCATTTTTTGACACAAAAACAGTGACCCCGGTCATGCCGAACTAGCGACATTCTGGACAGGCCTAAAAAAACATTTTAAAACCATTTTCACAAAAAATTGCAGATTTCTACATTGTCCCTAAAAACGATGACTCCGATCATGCCGAAAAAGTGACATTCTGGACAGGCCTAAAAAAAATTGTTAAAACCATTTTCACAAAAAATTGCAGATTTTTTTTTTTCATTTTCGTGACACAAAAACAGTGACCCCGGTCATGCCGAACTAGCGACATTCTGGACAGGCCTAAAAAAACATTTTAAAACCATTTTCACAAAAAATTGCAGATATTTTTTTTTCATTTTCGTGACACAAAAACAGTGACCCCGGTTATGCCGAACTAGCGACATTCTGGACAGGCCTAAAAAAACATTTTAAAACCATTTTCACAAAAAATTGCAGATTTCTATTTTTCATTTTCGTGACACAAAAACAGTGACCCCGGTCATGCCGAACTAGCGACATTTTGGACAGGCCTAAAAAAACACATTTTAGAACCATTTTCAAAAAAAAAGCTCAGAATTTTTTTTTTCATTTTTTGACACAAAAACAGTGACCCCGGTCATGCCGAACTAGCGACATTCTGGACAGGCCTAAAAAAACATTTTAAAACCATTTTCACAAAAAATTGCAGATTTCTACATTGTCCCTAAAAACGATGACTCCGATCATGCCGAAAAAGTGACATTCTGGACAGGCCTAAAAAAAATTGTTAAAACCATTTACACAAAAAATTGCAGATTTCTATATTGTCCCTAAAAACGATGACTCCGATCATGCCGAAAAAGCGACATTCTGGACAGGCCTAAAAAAAATTGTTAAAACCATTTTCACAAAAAATTGCAGATTTTTTTTTTCATTTTCGTGACACAAAAACAGTGACCCCGGTCATGTCGAACTAGCGACATTTTGGACAGGCCTAAAAAAACACATTTTAGAACCATTTTCAAAAAAAAAGCTCAGAATTTTTTTTTTCATTTTTTGACACAAAAACAGTGACCCCGGTCATGCCGAACTAGCGACATTCTGGACAGGCCTAAAAAACATTTTAAAACCATTTTCACAAAAAATTGCAGATTTCTATATTGTCCCTAAAAACGATGACTCCGATCATGCCGAAAAAGTGACATTCTGGACAGGCCTAAAAAAAATTGTTAAAACCATTTACACAAAAAATTGCAGATTTCTATATTGTCCCTAAAAACGATGACTCCGATCATGCCGAAAAAGCGACATTCTGGACAGGCCTAAAAAAAATTGTTAAAACCATTTTCACAAAAAATTGCAGATTTTTTTTTTCATTTTCGTGACACAAAAACAGTGACCCCGGTCATGTCGAACTAGCGACATTTTGGACAGGCCTAAAAAAACACATTTTAGAACCATTTTCAAAAAAAAAGCTCAGAATTTTTTTTTTCATTTTTTGACACAAAAACAGTGACCCCGGTCATGCCGAACTAGCGACATTCTGGACAGGCCTAAAAAAACATTTTAAAACCATTTTCACAAAAAATTGCAGATTTCTATATTGTCCCTAAAAACGATGACTCCGATCATGCCGAAAAAGTGACATTCTGGACAGGCCTAAAAAAAATTGTTAAAACCATTTACACAAAAAATTGCAGATTTCTATATTGTCCCTAAAAACGATGACTCCGATCATGCCGAAAAAGCGACATTCTGGACAGGCCTAAAAAAACATTTTTAAACCATTTTCACAAAAAATTGCAGATATTTTTTTTTCATTTTCGTGACACAAAAACAGTGACCCCGGTTATGCCGAACTAGCGACATTCTGGACAGGCCTAAAAAAACATTTTAAAACCATTTTCACAAAAAATTGCAGATTTCTATTTTTCATTTTTTGACACAAAAACAGTGACCCCGGTCATGCCGAACTAGCGACATTCTGGACAGGCCTAAAAAAACATTTTAAAACCATTTTCACAAAAAATTGCAGATTTCTATATTGTCCCTAAAAACGATGACTCCGATCATGCCGAAAAAGTGACATTCTGGACAGGCCTAAAAAAAATTGTTAAAACCATTTACACAAAAAATTGCAGATTTCTATATTGTCCCTAAAAACGATGACTCCGATCATGCCGAAAAAGTGACATTCTGGACAGGCCTAAAAAAAATTGTTAAAACCATTTACACAAAAAATTGCAGATTTCTATATTGTCCCTAAAAACGATGACTCCGATCATGCCGAAAAAGCGACATTCTGGACAGGCCTAAAAAAACATTTTTAAACCATTTTCACAAAAAATTGCAGATATTTTTTTTTCATTTTCGTGACACAAAAACAGTGACCCCGGTTATGCCGAACTAGCGACATTCTGGACAGGCCTAAAAAAACATTTTAAAACCATTTTCACAAAAAATTGCAGATTTTTTTTTTTCATTTTCGTGACACAAAAACAGTGACCCCGGTCATGCCGAACTAGCGACATTCTGGACAGGCCTAAAAAAACATTTTAAAACCATTTTCACAAAAAATTGCAGATTTCTATATTGTCCCTAAAAACGATGACTCCGATCATGCCGAAAAAGTGACATTCTGGACAGGCCTAAAAAAAATTGTTAAAACCATTTACACAAAAAATTGCAGATTTCTATATTGTCCCTAAAAACGATGACTCCGATCATGCCGAAAAAGCGACATTCTGGACAGGCCTAAAAAAAATTGTTAAAACCATTTTCACAAAAAATTGCAGATTTTTTTTTTCATTTTCGTGACACAAAAACAGTGACCCCGGTCATGTCGAACTAGCGACATTTTGGACAGGCCTAAAAAAACACATTTTAGAACCATTTTCAAAAAAAAAGCTCAGAATTTTTTTTTTCATTTTTTGACACAAAAACAGTGACCCCGGTCATGCCGAACTAGCGACATTCTGGACAGGCCTAAAAAACATTTTAAAACCATTTTCACAAAAAATTGCAGATTTCTATATTGTCCCTAAAAACGATGACTCCGATCATGCCGAAAAAGTGACATTCTGGACAGGCCTAAAAAAAATTGTTAAAACCATTTACACAAAAAATTGCAGATTTCTATATTGTCCCTAAAAACGATGACTCCGATCATGCCGAAAAAGCGACATTCTGGACAGGCCTAAAAAAAATTGTTAAAACCATTTTCACAAAAAATTGCAGATTTTTTTTTTCATTTTCGTGACACAAAAACAGTGACCCCGGTCATGTCGAACTAGCGACATTTTGGACAGGCCTAAAAAAACACATTTTAGAACCATTTTCAAAAAAAAAGCTCAGAATTTTTTTTTTCATTTTTTGACACAAAAACAGTGACCCCGGTCATGCCGAACTAGCGACATTCTGGACAGGCCTAAAAAAACATTTTAAAACCATTTTCACAAAAAATTGCAGATTTCTATATTGTCCCTAAAAACGATGACTCCGATCATGCCGAAAAAGTGACATTCTGGACAGGCCTAAAAAATATTGTTAAAACCATTTACACAAAAAATTGCAGATTTCTATATTGTCCCTAAAAACGATGACTCCGATCATGCCGAAAAAGCGACATTCTGGACAGGCCTAAAAAAACATTTTAAAACCATTTTCACAAAAAATTGCAGATTTTTTTTTTTCATTTTCGTGACACAAAAACAGTGACCCCGGTCATGCCGAACTAGCGACATTCTGGACAGGCCTAAAAAAACATTTTAAAACCATTTTCACAAAAAATTGCAGATATTTTTTTTTCATTTTCGTGACACAAAAACAGTGACCCCGGTTATGCCGAACTAGCGACATTCTGGACAGGCCTAAAAAAACATTTTAAAACCATTTTCACAAAAAATTGCAGATTTCTATTTTTCATTTTCGTGACACAAAAACAGTGACCCCGGTCATGCCGAACTAGCGACATTTTGGACAGGCCTAAAAAAACACATTTTAGAACCATTTTCAAAAAAAAAGCTCAGAATTTTTTTTTTCATTTTTTGACACAAAAACAGTGACCCCGGTCATGCCGAACTAGCGACATTCTGGACAGGCCTAAAAAAACATTTTAAAACCATTTTCACAAAAAATTGCAGATTTCTATATTGTCCCTAAAAACGATGACTCCGATCATGCCGAAAAAGTGACATTCTGGACAGGCCTAAAAAAAATTGTTAAAACCATTTACACAAAAAATTGCAGATTTCTATATTGTCCCTAAAAACGATGACTCCGATCATGCCGAAAAAGCGACATTCTGGACAGGCCTAAAAAAAATTGTTAAAACCATTTTCACAAAAAATTGCAGATTTTTTTTTTCATTTTCGTGACACAAAAACAGTGACCCCGGTCATGCCGAACTAGCGACATTCTGGACAGGCCTAAAAAAACATTTTAAAACCATTTTCACAAAAAATTGCAGATATTTTTTTTTCATTTTCGTGACACAAAAACAGTGACCCCGGTTATGCCGAACTAGCGACATTCTGGACAGGCCTAAAAAAACATTTTAAAACCATTTTCACAAAAAATTGCAGATTTCTATTTTTCATTTTCGTGACACAAAAACAGTGACCCCGGTCATGCCGAACTAGCGACATTTTGGACAGGCCTAAAAAAACACATTTTAGAACCATTTTCAAAAAAAAAGCTCAGAATTTTTTTTTTCATTTTTTGACACAAAAACAGTGACCCCGGTCATGCCGAACTAGCGACATTCTGGACAGGCCTAAAAAAACATTTTAAAACCATTTTCACAAAAAATTGCAGATTTCTACATTGTCCCTAAAAACGATGACTCCGATCATGCCGAAAAAGTGACATTCTGGACAGGCCTAAAAAAAATTGTTAAAACCATTTACACAAAAAATTGCAGATTTCTATATTGTCCCTAAAAACGATGACTCCGATCATGCCGAAAAAGCGACATTCTGGACAGGCCTAAAAAAAATTGTTAAAACCATTTTCACAAAAAATTGCAGATTTTTTTTTTCATTTTCGTGACACAAAAACAGTGACCCCGGTCATGTCGAACTAGCGACATTTTGGACAGGCCTAAAAAAACACATTTTAGAACCATTTTCAAAAAAAAAGCTCACAATTTTTTTTTTCATTTTTTGACACAAAAACAGTGACCCCGGTCATGCCGAACTAGCGACATTCTGGACAGGCCTAAAAAACATTTTAAAACCATTTTCACAAAAAATTGCAGATTTCTATATTGTCCCTAAAAACGATGACTCCGATCATGCCGAAAAAGTGACATTCTGGACAGGCCTAAAAAAAATTGTTAAAACCATTTACACAAAAAATTGCAGATTTCTATATTGTCCCTAAAAACGATGACTCCGATCATGCCGAAAAAGCGACATTCTGGACAGGCCTAAAAAAAATTGTTAAAACCATTTTCACAAAAAATTGCAGATTTTTTTTTTCATTTTCGTGACACAAAAACAGTGACCCCGGTCATGTCGAACTAGCGACATTTTGGACAGGCCTAAAAAAACACATTTTAGAACCATTTTCAAAAAAAAAGCTCAGAATTTTTTTTTTCATTTTTTGACACAAAAACAGTGACCCCGGTCATGCCGAACTAGCGACATTCTGGACAGGCCTAAAAAAACATTTTAAAACCATTTTCACAAAAAATTGCAGATTTCTATATTGTCCCTAAAAACGATGACTCCGATCATGCCGAAAAAGTGACATTCTGGACAGGCCTAAAAAAAATTGTTAAAACCATTTACACAAAAAATTGCAGATTTCTATATTGTCCCTAAAAACGATGACTCCGATCATGCCGAAAAAGCGACATTCTGGACAGGCCTAAAAAAAATTGTTAAAACCATTTTCACAAAAAATTGCAGATTTTTTTTTTCATTTTCGTGACACAAAAACAGTGACCCCGGTCATGTCGAACTAGCGACATTTTGGACAGGCCTAAAAAAACACATTTTAGAACCATTTTCAAAAAAAAAGCTCAGAATTTTTTTTTTCATTTTTTGACACAAAAACAGTGACCCCGGTCATGCCGAACTAGCGACATTCTGGACAGGCCTAAAAAAACATTTTAAAACCATTTTCACAAAAAATTGCAGATTTCTATATTGTCCCTAAAAACGATGACTCCGATCATGCCGAAAAAGTGACATTCTGGACAGGCCTAAAAAAAATTGTTAAAACCATTTACACAAAAAATTGCAGATTTCTATATTGTCCCTAAAAACGATGACTCCGATCATGCCGAAAAAGCGACATTCTGGACAGGCCTAAAAAAAATTGTTAAAACCATTTTCACAAAAAATTGCAGATTTTTTTTTTCATTTTCGTGACACAAAAACAGTGACCCCGGTCATGTCGAACTAGCGACATTTTGGACAGGCCTAAAAAAACACATTTTAGAACCATTTTCAAAAAAAAAGCTCAGAATTTTTTTTTTCATTTTTTGACACAAAAACAGTGACCCCGGTCATGCCGAACTAGCGACATTCTGGACAGGCCTAAAAAAACATTTTAAAACCATTTTCACAAAAAATTGCAGATTTCTATATTGTCCCTAAAAACGATGACTCCGATCATGCCGAAAAAGTGACATTCTGGACAGGCCTAAAAAAAATTGTTAAAACCATTTACACAAAAAATTGCAGATTTCTATATTGTCCCTAAAAACGATGACTCCGATCATGCCGAAAAAGCGACATTCTGGACAGGCCTAAAAAAAATTGTTAAAACCATTTTCACAAAAAATTGCAGATTTTTTTTTTCATTTTCGTGACACAAAAACAGTGACCCCGGTCATGCCGAACTAGCGACATTCTGGACAGGCCTAAAAAAAACATTTTAAAACCATTTTCACAAAAAATTGCAGATATTTTTTTTTCATTTTCGTGACACAAAAACAGTGACCCCGGTTATGCCGAACTAGCGACATTCTGGACAGGCCTAAAAAAACATTTTAAACCATTTTCACAAAAAATTGCAGATTTCTATTTTTCATTTTCGTGACACAAAAACAGTGACCCCGGTCATGCCGAACTAGCGACATTTTGGACAGGCCTAAAAAAACACATTTTAGAACCATTTTCAAAAAAAAAGCTCAGAATTTTTTTTTTCATTTTTTGACACAAAAACAGTGACCCCGGTCATGCCGAACTAGCGACATTCTGGACAGGCCTAAAAAAACATTTTAAAACCATTTTCACAAAAAATTGCAGATTTCTATATTGTCCCTAAAAACGATGACTCCGATCATGCCGAAAAAGTGACATTCTGGACAGGCCTAAAAAAAATTGTTAAAACCATTTTCACAAAAAATTGCAGATTTTTTTTTTTTCATTTTCGTGACACAAAAACAGTGACCCCGGTTATGCCGAACTAGCGACATTCTGGACAGGCCTAAAAAAACATTTTAAAACCATTTTCACAAAAAATTGCAGATTTCTATTTTTCATTTTCGTGACACAAAAACAGTGACCCCGGTCATGCCGAACTAGCGACATTTTGGACAGGCCTAAAAAAACACATTTTAGAACCATTTTCAAAAAAAAAGCTCAGAATTTTTTTTTTCATTTTTTGACACAAAAACAGTGACCCCGGTCATGCCGAACTAGCGACATTCTGGACAGGCCTAAAAAAACATTTTAAAACCATTTTCACAAAAAATTGCAGATTTCTATATTGTCCCTAAAAACGATGACTCCGATCATGCCGAAAAAGTGACATTCTGGACAGGCCTAAAAAAAATTGTTAAAACCATTTTCACAAAAATTGCAGATTTTTTTTTTTCATTTCCGTGACACAAAAACAGTGACCCCGGTCATGCCGAACTAGCGACATTCTGGACAGGCCTAAAAAAACATTTTAAAACCATTTTCACAAAAAATTGCAGATTTCTATTTTTCATTTTCGTGACACAAAAAACAGTGACCCCGGTCATGCCGAACTAGCGACATTTTGGACAGGCCTAAAAAAACACATTTTAGAACAATTTTCAAAAAAAAAGCTCAGAATTTTTTTTTTCATTTTTTGACACAAAAACAGTGACCCCGGTCCATGCCCGAACTAGCCGACATTCTGGACAGGCCTAAAAAAACATTTTAAAAACCATTTTCACAAAAAATTGCAGATTTCTATATTGTCCCCTAAAAACGATGACTCCGATCATGCCGAAAAAGTGACATTCTGGACAGGCCTAAAAAAAATTGGTTAAAACCATTTACACAAAAAAATTGCAGATTTCTATATTGTCCCTAAAAACGATGACTCCGATCATGCCGAAAAAGCGACATTCTGGACAGGCCTAAAAAAAATTGTTAAAACCATTTTCACAAAAAATTGCAGATTTTTTTTTTCATTTTCGTGACACAAAAACAGTGACCCCGGTCATGCCGAACTAGCGACATTCTGGACGGGCCTAAAAAAAACATTTTAAAACCATTTTCACAAAAAATTGTAGATTTTCTATTTTTGTCACCAAAAACGATGACTCCGATCATGCCGAACTAGCGACATTTTGGACAGGCCTAAAAAAACATTTTTAAACCATTTTCACAAAAAATTGCAGATATTTTTTTTTTCATTTTCGTGACACAAAAACAGTGACCCCGGTTATGCCGAACTAGCGACATTCTGGACAGGCCTAAAAAAACATTTTAAACCATTTTCACAAAAAATTGCAGATTTCTATTTTTCATTTTCGTGACACAAAAACAGTGACCCCGGTCATGCCGAACTAGCGACATTTTGGACAGGCCTAAAAAAACACATTTTAGAACCATTTTCAAAAAAAAGCTCAGAATTTTTTTTTTTCATTTTTTGACACAAAAACAGTGACCCCGGGTCATGCCGAACTAGCGACATTCTGGACAGGCCTAAAAAAACATTTTAAAAACCATTTTCACAAAAAATTGCAGATTTCTATATTGTCCCTAAAAACGATGACTCCGATCATGCCGAAAAAGTGACATTCTGGACAGGCCCTAAAAAAAATTGTTAAAACCATTTTCACAAAAAATTGCAGATTTTTTTTTTTCATTTTCGTGACACAAAAACAGTGACCCCGGTTATGCCGAACTAGCGACATTCTGGACAGGCCTAAAAAAACATTTTAAAACCATTTTCACAAAAAATTGCAGATTTCTATTTTTCATTTTCGTGACACAAAAACAGTGACCCCGGTCATGCCGAACTAGCGACATTTTGGACAGGCCTAAAAAAACACATTTTAGAACCATTTTCAAAAAAAAAAAAAAGAATATTTTTTTTTCATTTTTTGACACAAAAACAGTGACCCCGGGTCATGCCAAACTAGCGACATTCTGGACAGGCCTAAAAAAACATTTTAAAACCATTTTCACAAAAAATTGCAGATTTCTATATTGTCCCTAAAAACGATGACTCCGATCATGCCGAAAAAGTGACATTCTGGACAGGCCTAAAAAAATTGTTAAAACCATTTTCACAAAAAATTGCAGATTTTTTTTTTTCATTTTCGTGACACAAAAACAGTGACCCCGGTCATGCCGAACTAGCGACATTCTGGACAGGCCTAAAAAAACATTTTAAAACCATTTTCACAAAAAATTGCAGATTTCTATTTTTCATTTTCGTGACACAAAAACAGTGACCCCCGGTCATGCCGAACTAGCGACATTTTGGACAGGCCTAAAAAAACACATTTTAGAACCATTTTCAAAAAAAAAGCTCAGAATTTTTTTTTTCATTTTTTGACACAGAAACAGTGACCCCGGTCATGCCGAACTAGCGACATTCTGGACAGGCCTAAAAAAACATTTTTAAAACCATTTTCACAAAAAATTGCAGATTTCTACATTGATTTCTATTTTGTCACCAAAAACGATGACTCCGATCATGCCGAACTATCGACATTTTGGACAGGCCTAAAAAAACACATTTTAGAACCATTTTCACAAAAATAGCTCAGATGTTTTTTTCTTCATTTTTTGACACAAAAACAGTGACCCCGGTCATGCCGAACTATCGACATTCTGGACAGGCCTAAAAAAACATTTTATAACAATTTTCACAAAAAATTGCAGATATTTATTTTTTATTTTTTTGACACAAAAACAGTGACCCCGGTCATGCCGAATTATCGACATTCTGGACAGGCCTAAAAAAACATTTTATAACCATTCTCACAAAAAATTGCAGATATTTTTTTTTCATTTTCACGACACAAAAACAGTGACCCCGGTCATGCCGAACTAGCGACATTCTGGACAGTCCTAAAAAAAACATTTTAAAACCATTTTCATAAAAAATTGCAGATTTCTATTTTGTCCCTAAAAACGATGACTCCGATCATGCCGAAAAAGCGACATTCTGGACAGGCCTAAAAAAACACATTTTAGAACCATTTTCACAAAAAAAGCTCAGATATTTTTTTTACATTTTTTGACACAAAAACAGTGACCCCGGTCATGCCGAACTATCGACATTCTGGACAGGCCTAAAAAAAACATTTTAAAACCATTTTCACAAAAAATTGCAGATATTTTTTTTTCATTTTCTTGACACAAAAACAGTGACCCGGTCATGCCGAACTAGCGACATTCTGGACAGGCCTAAAAAACATTTTAAAACCATTTTCACAAAAAATTGCAGATTTCTATATTGTCCCTACAAACGATGACTCCGATCATGCCGAAAAAGTGACATTCTGGACAGGCCTAAAAAAAACATTTTAGAACAATTTTCACAAAAATAGCTCAGATTTTTTTTCCTTCATTTTTTGACACAAAAACAGTGACCCCGGTCATGCCGAACTATCGACATTCTGGACAGGCCTAAAAAAAAAATTGAAACCATTTTCACAAAAAATTGCAGATTTCTATTTTGTCCCTAAAAACGATGACTCCGATCATGCCGAAAAAGCGACATTCTGGACAGGCCTAAAAAAACATTTTAAAACCATTTTCACAAAAAATTGCAGATTTCTATATTGTCCCTACAAACGATGACTCCGATCATGCCGAAAAAGTGACATTCTGGACAGGCCTAAAAAAACATTTTAGAACAATTTTCACAAAAATAGCTCAGATTTTTTTTCCTTCATTTTTTGACACAAAAACAGTGACCCCGGTCATGCCGAACTATCGACATTCTGGACAGGCCTAAAAAAAAAATTCAAACCATTTTCACTAAAAATTGCAGATTTCTATTTTGTCCCTAAAAACGATGACTCCAATCATGCCGAAAAAGCGACATTCTGGACAGGCCTAAACATTTTTTTTTAAACCATTTTCCCAAAAAATTGCAGATTTTTTTTTTGCATTTTTGTGACACAAAAACAGTCATGCCGAACTAGCGACATTCTGGACAGGCCTAAAAAAAACATTTTAAAACCATTTTCACAAAAAATTGCAGATTTCTATTTTGTCCCTAAAAACGATGACTCCAATCATGCCGAAAAAGCGACATTCTGGACAGGCCTAAAAAATAAAATTAAAACCATTTTCACAAAAAATTGCAGATTTCTATTTTGTCACCAAAAACGATGACTCCGATCATGCCGAACTATCGACATTTTGGACAGACCTAAAAAAACACATTTTAGAACCATTTTCACAAAAATAGCTCAGATGTTTTTTTCTTCATTTTTTGACACAAAAACAGTGACCCCGGTCATGCCGAACTATCGACATTCTGGACAGGCCTAAAAAAACATTTTATAACAATTTTCACAAAAAATTGCAGATATTTATTTTTTATTTTTTTGACACAAAAACAGTGACCCCGGTCATGCCGAATTATCGACATTCTGGACAGGCATAAAAAAACATTTTAAAACTCTTTTCACAAAAAATTGCAGATTTCTATATTGTCCCTACAAACGATGACTCCGATCATGCCGAAAAAGTGACATTCTGGACAGGCCTAAAAAAAACATTTTAGAACAATTTTCACAAAAATAGCTCAGATTTTTTTTTCTTCATTTTTTGACACAAAAACAGTGACCCCGGTCATGCCGAACTATCGACATTCTGGACAGGCCTAAAAAAACATTTTATAACAATTTTCACAAAAAATTGCAGATATTTATTTTTTATTTTTTTGACACATTTGACTCATGCCGAACTATCGACATTCTGGACAGGCCTAAAAAAACATTTTATAACAATTTTCACAAAAAATTGCAGATATTTATTTTTTATTTTTTTGACACAAAAACAGTGACCCCGGTCATGCCGAACTAGCGACATTCTGGACAGGTCTAAAAAAAAAATTAAAACCATTTTCACAAAAAATTGCAGGTTTCAATTTTGTCCCTAAAAACGATGACACCGATCATGCCGAACTATCGACATTCTGGACAGGCCTAAAAAAACACATTTTAGAACCATTTTCACAAAAAAAGCTCAGATATTTTTTTTACATTTTTTGACACAAAAACAGTGACCCCGGTCATGCCGAACTATCGACATTCTGGACAGGCCTAAAAAAAACATTTTAAAACCATTTTCACAAAAAATTGCAGATTTCTATATTGTCCCTACAAACGATGACTCCGATCATGCCGAAAAAGTGACATTCTGGACAGGCCTAAAAAAAACATTTTAGAACAATTTTCACAAAAATAGCTCAGATTTTTTTTTCTTCATTTTTTGACACAAAAACAGTGACCCCGGTCATGCCGAACTATCGACATTCTGGACAGGCCTAAAAAAAAAATTCAAACCATTTTCACAAAAAATTGCAGATTTCTATTTTGTCCCTAAAAACGATGACTCCAATCATGCCGAACTATCGACATTCTGGACAGGCCTAAAAAAACATTTTATAACAATTTTCACAAAAAATTGCAGATATTTATTTTTTATTTTTTTGACACAAAAACAGTGACCCCGGTCATGCCGAATTATCGACATTCTGGACAGGCCTAAAAAAACATTTTATAACCATTTTCACAAAAAATTGCAGATATTTTTTTTTCATTTTCACGACACAAAAACAGTGACCCTATCGACATTTTGGACAGGCCTAAAAAAACACATTTTAAAACTATTTTCACAAAAAATTGCAGATTTCTATATTGTCCCTACAAACGATGACTCCGATCATGCCGAAAAAGTGACATTCTGGACAGGCCTAAAAAAAACATTTTAGAACAATTTTCACAAAAATAGCTCAGATTTTTTTTTCTTCATTTTTTGACACAAAAACAGTGACCCCGGTCATGCCGAACTAGCGACATTCTGGACAGTCCTAAAAAAAACATTTTAAAACCATTTTCACAAAAAATTGCAGATTTCTATTTTGTCCCTACAAACGATGACTCCGATCATGCCGAAAAAGCGACATTCTGGACAGGCCTAAAAAAACACATTTTAGAACCATTTTCACAAAAAAAGCTCAGATATTTTTTTTACATTTTTTGACACAAAAACAGTGACCCCGGTCATGCCGAACTATCGACATTCTGGACAGGCCTAAAAAAAAAATTAAAACCATTTTCACAAGAAATTGCAGATTTCTATTTTTGTCCCTAAAAACGATGACTCCAATCATGCCGAAAAAGCGACATTCTGGACAGGCCTAAACATTTTTTTTTAAACTATTTTCCCAAAAAATTGCAGATTTTTTTTTTGCATTTTTGTGACACAAAAACAGTCATGCCGAACTAGCGACATTCTGGACAGGCCTAAAAAAAACATTTTAAAACCATTTTCACCAAAAATTGCAGATTTCTATTTTGTCCCTAAAAACGATGACTCCCGATCACGCCGAAAAAGCGACATTCTGGACAGGCCTAAAAAATAAAATTAAAACCATTTTCACAAAAAATTGCAGATTTCTATTTTGTCACCAAAAACGATGACTCCGATCATGCCGAACTATCGACATTTTGGACAGGCCTAAAAAAACACATTTTAGAACCATTTTCACAAAAATAGCTCAGATGTTTTTTTCTTCATTTTTTGACACAAAAACAGTGACCCCGGTCATGCCGAACTATCGACATTCTGGACAGGCCTAAAAAAACATTTTATAACAATTTTCACAAAAAATTGCAGATATTTATTTTTTATTTTTTTGACAAAAAAACAGTGACCCCGGTCATGCCAAACTAGCGACATTCTGGACAGGCCTAAAAAAACATTTTAAAACTATTTTCACAAAAAATTGCAGATTTCTATATTGTCCCTACAAACGATGACTCCGATCATGCCGAAAAAGTGACATTCTGGACAGGCCTAAAAAAAACATTTTAGAACAATTTTCACAAAAATAGCTCAGATTTTTTTTTCTTCATTTTTTGACACAAAAACAGTGACCCCGGTCATGCCGAACTAGCGACATTCTGGACAGTCCTAAAAAAAACATTTTAAAACCATTTTCATAAAAAATTGCAGATTTCTATTTTGTCCCTAAAAACGATGACTCCGATCATGCCGAAAAAGCGACATTCTGGACAGGCCTAAAAAAACACATTTTAGAACCATTTTCACAAAAAAAGCTCAGATATTTTTTTTACATTTTTTGACACAAAAACAGTGACCCCGGTCATGCCGAACTATCGACATTCTGGACAGGCCTAAAAAAAACATTTTAAAACCATTTTCACAAAAAATTGCAGATATTTTTTTTTCATTTTCTTGACACAAAAACAGTGACCCGGTCATGCCGAACTAGCGACATTCTGGACAGGCCTAAAAAACATTTTAAAACCATTTTCACAAAAAATTGCAGATTTCTATATTGTCCCTACAAACGATGACTCCGATCATGCCGAAAAAGTGACATTCTGGACAGGCCTAAAAAAAACATTTTAGAACAATTTTCACAAAAATAGCTCAGATTTTTTTTCCTTCATTTTTTGACACAAAAACAGTGACCCCGGTCATGCCGAACTATCGACATTCTGGACAGGCCTAAAAAAAAAATTCAAACCATTTTCACAAAAAATTGCAGATTTCTATTTTGTCCCTAAAAACGATGACTCCAATCATGCCGAAAAAGCGACATTCTGGACAGGCCTAAACATTTTTTTTTAAACCATTTTCCCAAAAAATTGCAGATTTTTTTTTTGCATTTTTGTGACACAAAAACAGTCATGCCGAACTAGCGACATTCTGGACAGGCCTAAAAAAAACATTTTAAAACCATTTTCACAAAAAATTGCAGATTTCTATTTTGTCCTTAAAAACGATGACTCCGATCATGCCGAAAAAGCGACATTCTGGACAGGCCTAAAAAAACATTTTAAAACCATTTTCACAAAAAATTGCAGATTTCTATATTGTCCCTACAAACGATGACTCCGATCATGCCGAAAAAGTGACATTCTGGACAGGCCTAAAAAAACATTTTAGAACAATTTTCACAAAAATAGCTCAGATTTTTTTTCCTTCATTTTTTGACACAAAAACAGTGACCCCGGTCATGCCGAACTATCGACATTCTGGACAGGCCTAAAAAAAAAATTCAAACCATTTTCACAAAAAATTGCAGATTTCTATTTTGTCCCTAAAAACGATGACTCCAATCATGCCGAAAAAGCGACATTCTGGACAGGCCTAAACATTTTTTTTTAAACCATTTTCCAAAAAAATTGCAGATTTTTTTTTTGCATTTTTGTGACACAAAAACAGTCATGCCGAACTAGCGACATTCTGGACAGGCCTAAAAAAAACATTTTAAAACCATTTTCACAAAAAATTGCAGATTTCTATTTTGTCCCTAAAAACGATGACTCCAATCATGCCGAAAAAGCGACATTCTGGACAGGCCTAAAAAATAAAATTAAAACCATTTTCACAAAAAATTGCAGATTTCTATTTTGTCACCAAAAACGATGACTCCGATCATGCCGAACTATCGACATTTTGGACAGGCCTAAAAAAACACATTTTAGAACCATTTTCACAAAAATAGCTCAGATGTTTTTTTCTTCATTTTTTGACACAAAAACAGTGACCCCGGTCATGCCGAACTATCGACATTCTGGACAGGCCTAAAAAAACATTTTATAACAATTTTCACAAAAAATTGCAGATATTTATTTTTTATTTTTTTGACACAAAAACAGTGACCCCGGTCATGCCGAATTATCGACATTCTGGACAGGCATAAAAAAACATTTTAAAACTCTTTTCACAAAAAATTGCAGATTTCTATATTGTCCCTAAAAACGATGACTCCAATCATGCCGAAAAAGCGACATTCTGGACAGGCCTAAAAAATAAAATTAAAACCATTTTCACAAAAAATTGCAGATTTCTATTTTGTCACCAAAAACGATGACTCCGATCATGCCGAACTATCGACATTCTGGACAGGCCTAAAAAAAACATTTTAAAACCATTTTCACAAAAAATTGCAGATATTTTTTTTTCATTTTCTTGACACAAAAACAGTGACCCGGTCATGCCGAACTAGCGACATTCTGGACAGGCCTAAAAAAAAAATTCAAACCATTTTCACAAAAAATTGCAGATTTCTATTTTGTCCCTAAAAACGATGACTCCAATCATGCCGAAAAAGCGACATTCTGGACAGGCCTAAACATTTTTTTTTAAACCATTTTCCAAAAAAATTGCAGATTTTTTTTTTGCATTTTTGTGACACAAAAACAGTCATGCCGAACTAGCGACATTCTGGACAGGCCTAAAAAAAACATTTTAAAACCATTTTCACAAAAAATTGCAGATTTCTATTTTGTCCCTAAAAACGATGACTCCAATCATGCCGAAAAAGCGACATTCTGGACAGGCCTAAAAAATAAAATTAAAACCATTTTCACAAAAAATTGCAGATTTCTATTTTGTCACCAAAAACGATGACTCCGATCATGCCGAACTATCGACATTTTGGACAGGCCTAAAAAAACACATTTTAGAACCATTTTCACAAAAATAGCTCAGATGTTTTTTTCTTCATTTTTTGACACAAAAACAGTGACCCCGGTCATGCCGAACTATCGACATTCTGGACAGGCCTAAAAAAACATTTTATAACAATTTTCACAAAAAATTGCAGATATTTATTTTTTATTTTTTTGACACAAAAACAGTGACCCCGGTCATGCCGAACTAGCGACATTCTGGACAGGTCTAAAAAAAAAATTAAAACCATTTTCACAAAAAATTGCAGGTTTCAATTTTGTCCCTAAAAACGATGACACCGATCATGCCGAACTATCGACATTCTGGACAGGCCTAAAAAAACACATTTTAGAACCATTTTCACAAAAAAAGCTCAGATATTTTTTTTACATTTTTTGACACAAAAACAGTGACCCCGGTCATGCCGAACTATCGACATTCTGGACAGGCCTAAAAAAAACATTTTAAAACCATTTTCACAAAAAATTGCAGATATTTTTTTTTCATTTTCTTGACACAAAAACAGTGACCCGGTCATGCCGAACTAGCGACATTCTGGACAGGCCTAAAAAAAACATTTTAAAACCATTTTCACAAAAAATTGCAGATTTCTATATTGTCCCTACAAACGATGACTCCGATCATGCCGAAAAAGTGACATTCTGGACAGGCCTAAAAAAAACATTTTAGAACAATTTTCACAAAAATAGCTCAGATTTTTTTTTCTTCATTTTTTGACACAAAAACAGTGACCCCGGTCATGCCGAACTATCGACATTCTGGACAGGCCTAAAAAAAAAATTCAAACCATTTTCACCAAAAATTGCAGATTTCTATTTTGTCCCTAAAAACGATGACTCCAATCATGCCGAAAAAGCGACATTCTGGACAGGCCTAAACATTTTTTTTTAAACCATTTTCCAAAAAAATTGCAGATTTTTTTTTTGCATTTTTGTGACACAAAAACAGTGACCCCGGTCATGCCGAACTATCGACATTCTGGACAGGCCTAAAAAAAACATTTTAAAACCATTTTCACAAAAAATTGCAGATATTTTTTTTTCATTTTCTTGACACAAAAACAGTGACCCGGTCATGCCGAACTAGCGACATTCTGGACAGGCCTAAAAAAAACATTTTAAAACCATTTTCACAAAAAATTGCAGATTTCTATTTTGTCCCTAAAAACGATGACTCCAATCATGCCGAAAAAGCGACATTCTGGACAGGCCTAAAAAATAAAATTAAAACCATTTTCACAAAAAATTGCAGATTTCTATTTTGTCACCAAAAACGATGACTCCGATCATGCCGAACTATCGACATTTTGGACAGACCTAAAAAAACACATTTTATAACCATTTTCACAAAAATAGCTCAGATGTTTTTTTCTTCATTTTTTGACACAAAAACAGTGACCCCGGTCATGCCGAACTATCGACATTCTGGACAGGCCTAAAAAAACATTTTATAACAATTTTCACAAAAAATTGCAGATATTTATTTTTTATTTTTTTGACACAAAAACAGTGACCCCGGTCATGCCGAATTATCGACATTCTGGACAGGCATAAAAAAACATTTTAAAACTCTTTTCACAAAAAATTGCAGATTTCTATATTGTCCCTACAAACGATGACTCCGATCATGCCGAAAAAGTGACATTCTGGACAGGCCTAAAAAAAACATTTTAGAACAATTTTCACAAAAATAGCTCAGATTTTTTTTTCTTCATTTTTTGACACAAAAACAGTGACCCCGGTCATGCCGAACTATCGACATTCTGGACAGGCCTAAAAAAACATTTTATAACAATTTTCACAAAAAATTGCAGATATTTATTTTTTATTTTTTTGACACATTTGACTCATGCCGAACTATCGACATTCTGGACAGGCCTAAAAAAACATTTTATAACAATTTTCACAAAAAATTGCAGATATTTATTTTTTTGACACAAAAACAGTGACCCCGGTCATGCCGAACTAGCGACATTCTGGACAGGTCTAAAAAAAAAATTAAAACCATTTTCACAAAAAATTGCAGGTTTCAATTTTGTCCCTAAAAACGATGACACCGATCATGCCGAACTATCGACATTCTGGACAGGCCTAAAAAAACACATTTTAGAACCATTTTCACAAAAAAAGCTCAGATATTTTTTTTACATTTTTTGACACAAAAACAGTGACCCCGGTCATGCCGAACTATCGACATTCTGGACAGGCCTAAAAAAAACATTTTAAAACCATTTTCACAAAAAATTGCAGATTTCTATATTGTCCCTACAAACGATGACTCCGATCATGCCGAAAAAGTGACATTCTGGACAGGCCATAAAAAAACATTTTAGAACAATTTTCACAAAAATAGCTCAGATTTTTTTTTCTTCATTTTTTGACACAAAAACAGTGACCCCGGTCATGCCGAACTATCGACATTCTGGACAGGCCTAAAAAAAAAATTCAAACCATTTTCACCAAAAATTGCAGATTTCTATTTTGTCCCTAAAAACGATGACTCCAATCATGCCGAAAAAGCGACATTCTGGACAGGCCTAAACATTTTTTTTTAAACCATTTTCCAAAAAAATTGCAGATTTTTTTTTTGCATTTTTGTGACACAAAAACAGTGACCCCGGTCATGCCGAACTAGCGACATTCTGGACAGGTCTAAAAAAAAAATTAAAACCATTTTCACAAAAAATTGCAGGTTTCAATTTTGTCCCTAAAAACGATGACACCGATCATGCCGAACTATCGACATTCTGGACAGGCCTAAAAAAACACATTTTAGAACCATTTTCACAAAAAAAGCTCAGATATTTTTTTTACATTTTTTGACACAAAAACAGTGACCCCGGTCATGCCGAACTATCGACATTCTGGACAGGCCTAAAAAAAACATTTTAAAACCATTTTCACAAAAAATTGCAGATTTCTATATTGTCCCTACAAACGATGACTCCGATCATGCCGAAAAAGTGACATTCTGGACAGGCCTAAAAAAAACATTTTAGAACAATTTTCACAAAAATAGCTCAGATTTTTTTTTCTTCATTTTTTGACACAAAAACAGTGACCCCGGTCATGCCGAACTATCGACATTCTGGACAGGCCTAAAAAAAAAATTCAAACCATTTTCACCAAAAATTGCAGATTTCTATTTTGTCCCTAAAAACGATGACTCCAATCATGCCGAAAAAGCGACATTCTGGACAGGCCTAAACATTTTTTTTTAAACCATTTTCCAAAAAAATTGCAGATTTTTTTTTTGCATTTTTGTGACACAAAAACAGTGACCCCGGTCATGCCGAACTAGCGACATTCTGGACAGGCCTAAAAAAAACATTTTAAAACCATTTTCACAAAAAATTGCAGATTTCTATTTTGTCCCTAAAAACGATGACTCCGATCATGCCGAAAAAGCGACATTCTGGACAGGCCTAAAAAATAAAATTAAAACCATTTTCACAAAAAATTGCAGATTTCTATTTTGTCACCAAAAACGATGACTCCGATCATGCCGAACTATCGACATTTTGGACAGGCCTAAAAAAACACATTTTAGAACCATTTTCACAAAAATAGCTCAGATGTTTTTTTCTTCATTTTTTGACACAAAAACAGTGACCCCGGTCATGCCGAACTATCGACATTCTGGACAGGCCTAAAAAAACATTTTATAACAATTTTCACAAAAAATTGCAGATATTTATTTTTTATTTTTTTGACACAAAAACAGTGACCCCGGTCATGCCGAATTATCGACATTCTGGACAGGCATAAAAAAACATTTTAAAACTCTTTTCACAAAAAATTGCAGATTTCTATATTGTCCCTACAAACGATGACTCCGATCATGCCGAAAAAGTGACATTCTGGATATGCCAAAAAAAAACATTTTAGAACAATTTTCACAAAAATAGCTCAGATTTTTTTTTCTTCATTTTTTGACACAAAAACAGTGACCCCGGTCATGCCGAACTATCGACATTCTGGACAGGCCTAAAAAAACATTTCATAACAATTTTCACAAAAAATTGCAGATATTTATTTTTTATTTTTTTGACACATTTGACTCATGCCGAACTATCGACATTCTGGACAGGCCTAAAAAAACATTTTATAACAATTTTCACAAAAAATTGCAGATATTTATTTTTTATTTTTTTGACACAAAAACAGTGACCCCGGTCATGCCGAACTAGCGACATTCTGGACAGGTCTAAAAAAAAAATTAAAACCATTTTCACAAAAAATTGCAGGTTTCAATTTTGTCCCTAAAAACGATGACACCGATCATGCCGAACTATCGACATTCTGGACAGGCCTAAAAAAACACATTTTAGAACCATTTTCACAAAAAAAGCTCAGATATTTTTTTTACATTTTTTGACACAAAAACAGTGACCCCGGTCATGCCGAACTATCGACATTCTGGACAGGCCTAAAAAAAACATTTTAAAACCATTTTCACAAAAAATTGCAGATATTTTTTTTTCATTTTCTTGACACAAAAACAGTGACCCGGTCATGCCGAACTAGCGACATTCTGGACAGGCCTAAAAAAAACATTTTAAAACCATTTTCACAAAAAATTGCAGATTTCTATATTGTCCCTACAAACGATGACTCCGATCATGCCGAAAAAGTGACATTCTGGACAGGCCTAAAAAAAACATTTTAGAACAATTTTCACAAAAATAGCTCAGATTTTTTTTTCTTCATTTTTTGACACAAAAACAGTGACCCCGGTCATGCCGAACTATCGACATTCTGGACAGGCCTAAAAAAAAATTCAAACCATTTTCACCAAAAATTGCAGATTTCTATTTTGTCCCTAAAAACGATGACTCCAATCATGCCGAAAAAGCGACATTCTGGACAGGCCTAAACATTTTTTTTTAAACCATTTTCCAAAAAAATTGCAGATTTTTTTTTTGCATTTTTGTGACACAAAAACAGTGACCCCGGTCATGCCGAACTAGCGACATTCTGGACAGGCCTAAAAAAAACATTTTAAAACCATTTTCACAAAAAATTGCAGATTTCTATTTTGTCCCTAAAAACGATGACTCCGATCATGCCGAAAAAGCGACATTCTGGACAGGCCTAAAAAATAAAATTAAAACCATTTTCACAAAAAATTGCAGATTTCTATTTTGTCACCAAAAACGATGACTCCGATCATGCCGAACTATCGACATTTTGGACAGGCCTAAAAAAACACATTTTAGAACCATTTTCACAAAAATAGCTCAGATGTTTTTTTCTTCATTTTTTGACACAAAAACAGTGACCCCGGTCATGCCGAACTATCGACATTCTGGACAGGCCTAAAAAAACATTTTATAACAATTTTCACAAAAAATTGCAGATATTTATTTTTTATTTTTTTGACACAAAAACAGTGACCCCGGTCATGCCGAATTATCGACATTCTGGACAGGCATAAAAAAACATTTTAAAACTCTTTTCACAAAAAATTGCAGATTTCTATATTGTCCCTACAAACGATGACTCCGATCATGCCGAAAAAGTGACATTCTGGACAGGCCTAAAAAAAACATTTTAGAACAATTTTCACAAAAATAGCTCAGATTTTTTTTTCTTCATTTTTTGACACAAAAACAGTGACCCCGGTCATGCCGAACTATCGACATTCTGGACAGGCCTAAAAAAAACATTTTAAAACCATTTTCACAAAAAATTGCAGATATTTTTTTTTCTTCATTTTTTGACACAAAAACAGTGACCCCGGTCATGCCGAACTATCGACATTCTGGACAGGCCTAAAAAAAAAATTAAAACCATTTTCACAAGAAATTGCAGATTTCTATTTTTGTCCCTAAAAACGATGACTCCAATCATGCCGAAAAAGCGACATTCTGGACAGGCCTAAACATTTTTTTTTAAACTATTTTCCCAAAAAATTGCAGATTTTTTTTTTGCATTTTTGTGACACAAAAACAGTCATGCCGAACTAGCGACATTCTGGACAGGCCTAAAAAAAACATTTTAAAACCATTTTCACAAAAAATTGCAGATTTCTATTTTGTCCCTAAAAACGATGACTCCCGATCATGCCGAAAAAGCGACATTCTGGACAGGCCTAAAAAATAAAATTAAAACCATTTTCACAAAAAATTGCAGATTTCTATTTTGTCACCAAAAACGATGACTCCGATCATGCCGAACTATCGACATTTTGGACAGGCCTAAAAAAACACATTTTAGAACCATTTTCACAAAAATAGCTCAGATGTTTTTTTCTTCATTTTTTGACACAAAAACAGTGACCCCGGTCATGCCGAACTATCGACATTCTGGACAGGCCTAAAAAAACATTTTATAACAATTTTCACAAAAAATTGCAGATATTTATTTTTTATTTTTTTGACAAAAAAACAGTGACCCCGGTCATGCCGAATTATCGACATTCTGGACAGGCCTAAAAAAACATTTTATAACCATTCTCACAAAAAATTGCAGATATTTTTTTTTCATTTTCACGACACAAAAACAGTGACCCCGGTCATGCCAAACTAGCGACATTCTGGACAGGCCTAAAAAAACATTTTAAAACTATTTTCACAAAAAATTGCAGATTTCTATATTGTCCCTACAAACGATGACTCCGATCATGCCGAAAAAGTGACATTCTGGACAGGCCTAAAAAAAACATTTTAGAACAATTTTCACAAAAATAGCTCAGATTTTTTTTTCTTCATTTTTTGACACAAAAACAGTGACCCCGGTCATGCCGAACTAGCGACATTCTGGACAGTCCTAAAAAAAACATTTTAAAACCATTTTCATAAAAAATTGCAGATTTCTATTTTGTCCCTAAAAACGATGACTCCGATCATGCCGAAAAAGCGACATTCTGGACAGGCCTAAAAAAACACATTTTAGAACCATTTTCACAAAAAAAGCTCAGATATTTTTTTTACATTTTTTGACACAAAAACAGTGACCCCGGTCATGCCGAACTATCGACATTCTGGACAGGCCTAAAAAAAACATTTTAAAACCATTTTCACCAAAAATTGCAGATATTTTTTTTTCATTTTCTTGACACAAAAACAGTGACCCGGTCATGCCGAACTAGCGACATTCTGGACAGGCCAAAAAAAACATTTTAAAACCATTTTCAGAAAAAATTGCAGATTTCTATATTGTCCCTACAAACGATGACTCCAATCATGCCGAAAAAGCGACATTCTGGACAGGCCTAAAAAATTTTTTTTAAACCATTTTCCAAAAAAATTGCAGATTTTTTTTTTGCATTTTTGTGACACAAAAACAGTCATGCCGAACTAGCGACATTCTGGACAGGCCTAAAAAAAACATTTTAAAACCATTTTCACAAAAAATTGCAGATTTCTATTTTGTCCCTAAAAACGATGACTCCGATCATGCCGAAAAAGCGACATTCTGGACAGGCCTAAAAAATAAAATTAAAACCATTTTCACAAAAAATTGCAGATTTCTATTTTGTCACCAAAAACGATGACTCCGATCATGCCGAACTATCGACATTTTGGACAGGCCTAAAAAAACACATTTTAGAACCATTTTCACAAAAATAGCACAGATGTTTTTTTCTTCATTTTTTGACACAAAAACAGTGACCCCGGTCATGCCGAACTATCGACATTCTGGACAGGCCTAAAAAAACATTTTATAACAATTTTCACAAAAAATTGCAGATATTTATTTTTTATTTTTTTGACACATTTGACTCATGCCGAACTATCGACATTCTGGACAGGCCTAAAAAAACATTTTATAACAATTTTCACAAAAAATTGCAGATATTTATTTTTTATTTTTTATTTTTTTGACACAAAAACAGTGACCCCGGTCATGCCGAACTAGCGACATTCTGGACAGGTCTAAAAAAAAAATTAAAACCATTTTCACAAAAAATTGCAGGTTTCAATTTTGTCCCTAAAAACGATGACACCGATCATGCCGAAAAAGCGACATTCTGGACAGGCCTAAAAAAACATTTTATAACCATTTTCACAAAAAATTGCAGATTTCTGTATTGTCCCTAAAAACGATGACTCCGATCATGCCGAAAAAGTGACATTCTGGACAGGCATAAAAAAAAAATGTAAAACCATTTTCACAAAAAATTGCAGAATTTTTTTTCTTCATTTTCGTGACACAAAAACAGTGATCCCGGTCATGCTGACCTAGCGACATTCTGGACACGCCTAAAAAAACATTTTTAAACCATTTTCACAAAAAATTGCAGATTTCTTTTTTGTCCCTAAAAACGATGACTCCGATCATGCCGAAAAAGCGACATTCTGGACAGGCCTAAAAAATATTTTGAAACCATTTTCACAAAAAATTGTAGATTTCTATTTTTGTCACCAAAAACGATGACTCCGATCATGCCGAACTAGCGACATTTTGGACAGGCCTAAAAAAAAAGCATTTTAGAACCATTTTCAATAAAAAAGCTCAGAATTATTTTTTTCATTTTTTGACACAAAAACAGTGACCCCGGTCATGCCGAACTATCGACATTCTGGACAGGCCTAAAAAAAACATTTTAAAACCATTTTCACAAAAAATTGCAGATATTTTTTTTTCATTTTCGTGACACAAAAACAGTGACTTCGGTCATGCCGAACTATCGACATTCTGGACAGGCCTAAAAAAACATTTTAAAACCATTTTCACAAAAATTGCAGATTTCTATTTTGTCCCTAAAAACGATGACTCCGATCATGCCGAAAAAGCGACATTCTGGACAGGCCTAAAAAAATTTTTTAAAACCATTTTCACCAAAAATTGCTGATTTTTTTTTTTCATTTTCGTGACACAAAAACAGTGACCCCTGTCATGCCGAACTAGCGACATTCTGGACAGGCCTAAATAACATTTTAAAACCATTTTCACAAAAATTGCAGATATTTATTTTTTATTTTTTTGACACAAAAACAGTGACCCCGGTCATGCCGAATTATCGACATTCTGGACAGGCCTAAAAAAACATTTTATAACCATTCTCACAAAAAATTGCAGATATTTTTTTTTCATTTTCACGACACAAAAACAGTGACCCCGGTCATGCCAAACTAGCGACATTCTGGACAGGCCTAAAAAAACATTTTAAAACTATTTTCACAAAAAATTGCAGATTTCTATATTGTCCCTACAAACGATGACTCCGATCATGCCGAAAAAGTGACATTCTGGACAGGCCTAAAAAAACATTTTATAACAATTTTCACAAAAAATTGCAGATATTTATTTTTTATTTTTTTGACAAATTTGACTCATGCCGAATTATCGACATTCTGGACAGGCCTAAAAAAACATTTTATAACCATTCTCACAAAAAATTGCAGATATTTTTTTTTCATTTTCACGACACAAAAACAGTGACTCCGGTCATGCCGAACTAGCGACATTCTGGACACGCCTAAAAAAAAACATTTTAAAACCATTTTCACAAAAAATTGCAGATTTTTATTTTTTTTCATTTTCGTGACACAAAAAAAGTGACTCCGCTCATGCCGAACTAGCGACATTCTGGACAGGCCTAAAAAAACATTTATAAAACATTTTCACAAAAAATTGCAGATTTTTTTTTTCATTTTCGTGACACAAAAACGATGACTCCGATCATGCCAAACTAGCGACATTCTGGACAGGCCTAAAAAAACATTTATAAAACATTTTCACGAAAAATTGCAGATTTTTTTTTTCATTTTCTTGACACAAAAACAGTGACTCCAGTCATGCCGAACTAACGACATTCTGGACAGGACTAAAAACAAACATTTGAAAACCATTTTCACAAAAAATTGCAGATTTCTATTTTTGTCACCAAAAACGATGACTCCGATCATGCCAAACTAGCGACATTCTGGAAAGGCCTAAAAAAAAACTTTTTAATACCATTTTCACAAAAAATTGCAGATTTCTATTTTTGTCACCAAAAACAATGACTCCGATCATGCCGAACTAGCGACATTCTGGACAGGCCTAAAAAAAACATTTTAAAACCATTTTCACCAAAAATTATAGATTTCTATTTTTGTCACCAAAAACGATGACTCCGATCATGCCGAACTAGCGACATTCTGGACAGGCCTAAAAAAAACATTTTAAAACCATTTTCACAAAAAATGATAGATTTCTATTTTTGTCACCAAAAACGATGACTCCGATCATGCCGAACTAGCGACATTCTGGACAGGCCTAAAAAAAACATTTTAAAACCATTTTCACAAAAAATTGCAGATTTTTTTTTTTTTCATTTTCGTGACACAAAAAAAGTGACTCCGCTCATGCCGAACTAGCGACATTCTGGACAGGCCTAAAAAACATTTTTAAACCATTTTCACAAAAAATTGCAGATTTCTATTTTTGTCACCAAAAACGATGACTCCGATCATGCCGAACTAGTGACATTCTGGACAGGCCTAAAAAAAAACATTTTAAAACCATTTTCACAAAAAATTGCAGATTTATTTTTTTTTTCATTTTCGTGACACAAAAAAAGTGACTCCGCTCATGCCGAACTAGCGACATTCTGGACAGGCCTAATAAAACATTTATAAAACATTTTCACAAAAAATTGCAGATTTTTTTTTTCATTTTCGTGACACAAAAACGATGACTCCGGTCATGCCGAACTAGCGACATTCTGGAAAGGCCTAAAAAAACATTTTAAAACCATTTTCACAAAAAATTGCAGATTTCTATTTTTGTCACCACAAACGATGACTATGATCATGCCGAAATAGTGACATTCTGGACAGGCCTAAAAAAAACATTTTAAAACCTTTTTCACCAAAAATTGCTGATTTCTATTTTTGTCACCAAAAACGATGATTCCGATCATGCCAAACTAGCGACATTCTGGACAGGCCTAAAAAAAACCTTTTTAATACCATTTTCACAAAAAATTGCAGATTTCTATTTTTGTCACCAAAAACAATGACTCCGATCATGCCGAACTAGCGACATTCTGGACAGGCCTAAAAAAAACACATTTTAGAACCATTTTCACAAAAAAGCGCAGATGTAATTTTTTTCATTTTCGTGACACAAAAACAGTGACTACGGTCATGCCGAACTAGCGACATTCTGGACAGGCCTAAAAAAACATTTATAAAACATTTTCACAAAAAATTGCAGATTTTTTTTTTCATTTTCGTGACACAAAAACAGTGACCTCGGTCATGCTGAACTAGCGACGTTCTGGACAGGCCTTCAAAAAAACATTTTAAAAACATTTTCACAAAAAATTGCAGATTTCTATTTTTGTCCCTAAAAACGATGACTCCGATCATGCCGAACTAGCGACATTCTGGACAGGCCTAAAAAAAACATTTTAAAACCATTTTCACAAAAAATTATAGATTTCTATTTTTGTCACCAAAAACGATGACTCCGATCATGCCGAACTAGCGACATTCTGGACAGGCTTAAAAAAAACATTTTAAAACCATTTTCACAAAAAATTATAGATTTCTATTTTTGTCACCAAAAACGATGACTCCGATCATGCCGAACTAGCGACATTCTGGACAGGCCTAAAAAAAACATTTTAAAACCATTTTCACAAAAAATTGCAGATTTTTTTTATTTTCATTTTCGTGACACAAAAAAAGTGACTCCGCTCATGCCGAACTAACGACATTCTGGACAGGCCTAAAAAACATTTTTAAACCATTTTCACAAAAAATTGCAGATTTCTATTTTTGTCACCAAAAGCGATGACTCCGATCATGCCGAAATAGCGACATTCTGGACAGGCCTAAAAAAAAACATTTTAAAACCATTTTCACAAAAAATGGCAGATTATTTTTTTTTTTCATTTTCGTGACACAAAAAAAGTGACTCCGCTCATGCCGAACTAGCGACATTCTGGACAGGCCTAAAAAAACATTTATAAAACATTTTCACAAAAAATTGCAGATTTTTTTTTTCATTTTCTTGACACAAAAACAGTGACTCCGGTCATGCCGAACTAGCGACATTCTGGACAGGCCTAAAAAAAAATTTAAAAACCATTTTCACCAAAAATTGCTGATTTTTTTTTTTCATTTTCGTGACACAAAAACAGTGACCCCTGTCATGCCGAACTAGCGACATTCTGGACAGGCCTAAATAACATTTTAAAACCATTTTCACAAAAATTGCAGATATTTATTTTTTATTTTTTTGACACAAAAACAGTGACCCCGGTCATGCCGAATTATCGACATTCTGGACAGGCCTAAAAAAACATTTTATAACCATTCTCACAAAAAATTGCAGATATTTTTTTTTCATTTTCACGACACAAAAACAGTGACCCCGGTCATGCCAAACTAGCGACATTCTGGACAGGCCTAAAAAAACATTTTAAAACTATTTTCACAAAAAATTGCAGATTTCTATATTGTCCCTACAAACGATGACTCCGATCATGCCGAAAAAGTGACATTCTGGACAGGCCTAAAAAAACATTTTATAACAATTTTCACAAAAAATTGCAGATATTTATTTTTTATTTTTTTGACACATTTGACTCATGCCGAATTATCGACATTCTGGACAGGCCTAAAAAAACATTTTATAACCATTCTCACAAAAAATTGCAGATATTTTTTTTTCATTTTCACGACACAAAAACAGTGACTCCGGTCATGCCGAACTAGCGACATTCTGGACACGCCTAAAAAAAAACATTTTAAAACCATTTTCACAAAAAATTGCAGATTTTTATTTTTTTTCATTTTCGTGACACAAAAAAAGTGACTCCGCTCATGCCGAACTAGCGACATTCTGGACAGGCCTAAAAAAACATTTATAAAACATTTTCACAAAAAATTGCAGATTTTTTTTTTCATTTTCGTGACACAAAAACGATGACTCCGATCATGCCAAACTAGCGACATTCTGGACAGGCCTAAAAAAACATTTATAAAACATTTTCACGAAAAATTGCAGATTTTTTTTTTCATTTTCTTGACACAAAAACAGTGACTCCAGTCATGCCGAACTAACGACATTCTGGACAGGACTAAAAACAAACATTTGAAAACCATTTTCACAAAAAATTGCAGATTTCTATTTTTGTCACCAAAAACGATGACTCCGATCATGCCAAACTAGCGACATTCTGGACAGGCCTAAAAAAAAACTTTTTAATACCATTTTCACAAAAAATTGCAGATTTCTATTTTTGTCACCAAAAACAATGACTCCGATCATGCCGAACTAGCGACATTCTGGACAGGCCTAAAAAAAACATTTTAAAACCATTTTCACCAAAAATTATAGATTTCTATTTTTGTCACCAAAAACGATGACTCCGATCATGCCGAACTAGCGACATTCTGGACAGGCCTAAAAAAAACATTTTAAAACCATTTTCACAAAAAATGATAGATTTCTATTTTTGTCACCAAAAACGATGACTCCGATCATGCCGAACTAGCGACATTCTGGACAGGCCTAAAAAAAACATTTTAAAACCATTTTCACAAAAAATTGCAGATTTTTTTTTTTTTCATTTTCGTGACACAAAAAAAGTGACTCCGCTCATGCCGAACTAGCGACATTCTGGACAGGCCTAAAAAACATTTTTAAACCATTTTCACAAAAAATTGCAGATTTCTATTTTTGTCACCAAAAACGATGACTCCGATCATGCCGAACTAGTGACATTCTGGACAGGCCTAAAAAAACACATTTTAAAACCATTTTCACAAAAAATTGCAGATTTATTTTTTTTTTCATTTTCGTGACACAAAAAAAGTGACTCCGCTCATGCCGAACTAGCGACATTCTGGACAGGCCTAAAAAAACATTTATAAAACATTTTCACAAAAAATTGCAGATTTTTTTTTTCATTTTCGTGACACAAAAACGATGACTCCGGTCATGCCGAACTAGCGACATTCTGGAAAGGCCTAAAAAAACATTTTAAAACCATTTTCACAAAAAATTGCAGATTTCTATTTTTGTCACCACAAACGATGACTATGATCATGCCGAAATAGTGACATTCTGGACAGGCCTAAAAAAAACATTTTAAAACCTTTTTCACCAAAAATTGCTGATTTCTATTTTTGTCACCAAAAACGATGATTCCGATCATGCCAAACTAGCGACATTCTGGACAGGCCTAAAAAAAACCTTTTTAATACCATTTTCACCAAAAATTGCAGATTTCTATTTTTGTCACCAAAAACAATGACTCCGATCATGCCGAACTAGCGACATTCTGGACAGGCCTAAAAAAAACACATTTTAGAACCATTTTCACAAAAAAGCGCAGATGTAATTTTTTTCATTTTCGTGACACAAAAACAGTGACTACGATCATGCCGAAATAGCGACATTCTGGACAGGCCTAAAAAAAAACATTTTAAAACCATTTTCACAAAAAATTGCAGATTTTTTTTTTCATTTTCGTGACACAAAAAAAGTGACTCCGCTCATGCCGAACTAGCGACATTCTGGACAGGCCTAAAAAAACATTTATAAAACATTTTCACAAAAAATTGCAGATTTTTTTTTTCATTTTCTTGACACAAAAACAGTGACTCCGGTCATGCCGAACTAGCGACATTCTGGACAGGCCTAAAAACAAACATTTTAAAACCATTTTCACAAAAAATTGCAGATTTCTATTTTTGTCACCAAAAACGATGACTCCGATCATGCCAAACTAGCGACATTCTGGACAGGCCTAAAAAAAAACTTTTTAATACCATTTTCACAAAAAATTGCAGATTTCTATTTTTGTCACCAAAAACGATGACTCCGATCATGCCGAACTAGCGACATTCTGGACAGGCCTAAAAAAAACATTTTAAAACCATTTTCACAAAAAATTGCAGATTTATTTTTTTTTCATTTTCGTGACACAAAAAAAGTGACTCCGCTCATGCCGAACTAGCGACATTCTGGACAGGCCTAAAAAACATTTTTAAACCATTTTCACAAAAAATTGCAGATTTCTATTTTTGTCACCAAAAACAGTGACCCCGGTCATGCCGAACTAGCGACATTCTGGACAGGCCTAAAAAAACATTTTAAAACTATTTTCACAAAAAATTGCAGATTTCTATACTGTCCCTACAAACGATGACTCCGATCATGCCGAAAAAGTGACATTCTGGACAGGCCTAAAAAAACATTTTATAACAATTTTCACAAAAAATTGCAGATATTTATTTTTTATTTTTTTGACACATTTGACTCATGCCGAACTATCGACATTCTGGACAGGCCTAAAAAAACATTTTATAACAATTTTCACAAAAAATTGCAGATATTTATTTTTTATTTTTTTGACACAAAAACAGTGACCCCGGTCATGCCGAACTATCGACATTCTGGACAGGCCAAAAAAAACATTTTATAACCATTCTCACAAAAAATTGCAGATATTTTTTTTTCATTTTCACGACACAAAAACAGTGACTCCGGTCATGCCGAACTAGCGACATTCTGGACAGGCCTAAAAAACATTTTTAAACCATTTTCACAAAAAATTGCAGATTTCTATTTTTGTCACCATAAACGATGACTCCGATCATGCCGAACTAGCGACATTCTGGACAGGCCTAAAAAAACATTTATAAAACATTTTCACAAAAAATTGCAGATTTTTTTTCTTCATTTTCGTGACACAAAAACGATGACTCCGATCATGCCAAACTAGCGACATTCTGGACAGGCCTAAAAAAACATTTATAAAACATTTTCACGAAAAATTGCAGATTTTTTTTTTCATTTTCTTGACACAAAAACAGTGACTCCGGTCATGCCGAACTAGCGACATTCTGGACAGGCCTAAAAACAAACATTTTAAAACCATTTTCACAAAAAATTGCAGATTTCTATTTTTGTCACCAAAAACGATGACTCCGATCATGCCAAACTAGCGACATTCTGGACAGGCCTAAAAAAAAACGTTTTAATACCATTTTCACAAAAAATTGCAGATTTCTATTTTTGTCACCAAAAACAATGACTCCGATCATGCCGAACTAGCGACATTCTGGACAGGCCTAAAAAAAACATTTTAAAACCATTTTCACAAAAAATGGCAGATTTTTTTTTTTTTCATTTTCGTGACACAAAAAAAGTGACTCCGCTCATGCCGAACTAGCGACATTCTGGACAGGCCTAAAAAACATTTTTAAACCATTTTCACAAAAAATTGCAGATTTCTATTTTTGTCACCAAAAACGATGACTCCGATCATGCCGAACTAGTGACATTCTGGACAGGCCTAAAAAAAAACATTTTAAAACCATTTTCACAAAAAATTGCAGATTTTTTTTTTTTTTCATTTTCGTGACACAAAGAAAGTGACTCCGCTCATGCCGAACTAGCGACATTCTGGACAGGCCTAAAAAAACATTTATAAAACATTTTCACAAAAAATTGCAGATTTTTTTTTTCATTTTCTTGACACAAAAACAGTGACTCCGGTCATGCCGAACTAGCGACATTCTGGACAGGCCTAAAAACAAACATTTTAAAACCATTTTCACAAAAAAGCGCAGATTTAATTTTTTTCATTTTCGTGACACAAAAACAGTGACTCCGGTCATGCCGAACTAGCGACATTCTGGAAAGGCCTAAAAAAACATTTTAAAACCATTTTCACAAAAAATTGCAGATTTCTATTTTTGTCACCACAAACGATGACTATGATCATGCCGAAATAGTGACATTCTGGACAGGCCTAAAAAAAACATTTTAAAACCTTTTTCACCAAAAATTGCTGATTTCTATTTTTGTCACCAAAAACGATGACTCCGATCATGCCGAAACTAGCGACATTCTGGACAGGCCTAAAAAAAACCTTTATAACCCTCCCGTTGTCCTCCCATTCTGCCTACTCCCCGTGTCCCCGGGCGGGTCACCCTGTCCCGTCTCGGCTAAAGGCCCAGAGGGCACAAGTGTGACAGTAGGCGTGCGAACAGCCTTTGCAGATGTATTTCTTACACCTGCAGCACGCCGTGTGTGTCTTGGCGTCCTTCTTGGGCGGGCAGAGCTGACACCTCTTCCTCTTACTGGCCACCAGCGGGGCGGCGGCCGGGCCAGCGGCGTCCGGGCCGGCGGCGCGCTCCCGGGCCGGCGGAGGAGCGGCGTCGCGGTCGGCACTCTGCAGGACTTTGACGAGCGCGGACGCGGCTTCGGTGCGGGGGAGACGCTGCCTTCTTTGTATCAAGGGCTTGACAAGCGCCTTTCCCAGCTGCTCCAGGAACACCCTCCTCTTGTTCCGCTTCCGAGGCATCCAGTCGGGCTTGATCTCTCGCCATATGACAAAGGCGTTGTAGGAGGACACGTCGAGGATGTTGTGGAAGATGACCAGGGGCCAGCGGGCGGTCATCCGTCTGCAGCTGTAGGTGCCGACCACCTTGTCTAGGTTGTCCACGCCGCCCTTGTTGCGGTTGTAGTCTAGGATGAGGGCCGGCTTCCGGTCGCGGCGATCGCTGACGTCGGCCTCCGCGTGCAGCGTGCTCAGGAGCAGCACGTTCTTATTTCTCTTTGCCAGGTAGGACACCAGAGTGGCGGTGGGCGTGAAGGCGAACCTGGAGGACGAGACCTGTCTGCCCTTTGACTGGAGCAGCGCGGGAGGGAGCTCGGGCTTGTTCTTTCGCACCGTGCCGACCATGGTGAGGTTCCTCTCGAGGAGCCGCTGGCCGAGTTCGTAGGAGGTGAAGAAATTGTCGCAGGTGACGTTGTGACCGGCGGGCAGCCCCTGCGTGAGATCGAGGACGACGCGGGCGCCCTGGTTCTTCTCGGGGGCTCCGCCGGCCGCCTTACCGGTGTAGACTTGCATCTTCCAAGCGTAGCTGGACTTGGCGTCGCAGGCCACCCACGACTTGATTCCGTATTTGGCCGGCTTGCTGGGGATGTACTGTCGGAAAGGACAGCGCCCTTTCGGGAGAGGGAGAGGAAGGAGATTAGAGGAGGCGGCGGCGGCGGCGGAGTCACTGATGCTGACGCTAACTCTCTATACTACCGCTGGCTCATCAAGCAGCGTCATGCTGACGCTGATGCTGCTGCTGCTGATGATGATGATGATGATGATGATGTTGATGATGATGATGATGATGATGCCGCTACCCCTCTATACTACCGCTGGCTCATCATTGGGGGTGGGGGTCGAACGGCGTTTATGTTACACGCCGCCGATGCTACCGCTGACGCTACCTCTCTATACTACACAGATACACAGATACACAGATACACAGATACACAGATACACAGATACACAGATACACAGACGGTACCTCTGAACGGGACCAGTTGTTGGTCCACCGTCAAGTCAGACCCCGGGTTGAGAGGAAGGAGATTAGCAGCGTCGTGCTGCTGATGCTACTGCTGCTGATGCTACTGCTGCTGTTGCTGACGACGCCGCTGTTGCCGACGATGATGATGCTGTTGCTGACGATGATGCCGCTACCCCTCTATACTACCGCTGGCTCATCATCGGGGGCGCACGCACGGCGTTTATGTTACACGCCGACGCTACCTCTCTATAGTACACTCACTGCAGATACGCACAGACACTCACAGCAGACGCACAGACACTCACAGCAGACGCACACGCACACACACACGCACACACACACACACACGCACACACACGCACACACACGCACACACACGCACACACACGCAGACGGTACCTCTGAACGGGACCAGTTGTTCGTCCACCGTCAAGTCGGGCCCCGGGTTGTAGAGGGCCGGCAGCCGCTCCTCCCACAGGTCCCAGACCTCTCTTATGGCCGCCAGTCTGTCGGCGGCGAGTCTCGCGGGTCTCGACCGGCGGTCGTCGAATCGCAGCAGCCTCGAGTACTTGTGAAAGACCTTGAGCGGCATGGTGGCTCGGAACACGGTCCTGCCGCTCTCCGCGTCCCACAGGCTGGCCGCGGCCTCGCCCCGGGACCTGTAGACGCCCGCTAGGATCAGCAGCCCTAGGTAGGCGCGCAGGTCGACCGAGTCCATGGGTCGCCAGCCGTCGCCGTATTTTCTCACCCCCTGCAGATTGGTCATGTCCACCACGATCCTTTCTATCGCCGGCGTGACAAACAGCCGGAAGGCGGACTCGATGTCGAGCGCGCGCGACGCCGCGTAGGCCGTAGGGCCGGGCGTCACCGCGGGGCCGGGGTGGCGGACGGCGCGGGGCGGGTCCGGGCCGCGATAGGCCTCGGAGGACCATTTGATTTTGCCGTTTTTTGACAGCAACGTCTCCCTTCGGGCCCTTTGGGCAGAGGCCGCCGCCGCCGCCGCCGCCGTGTCCTCTGGCTCTGGCTCTCTGTCTCGCTCTCGGGCGGCGGCCGTGTCTCCCTCTCGCTCTTCCTCCTCCGAAGAACAAGAAGAAGAAGAAGAAGAAGAAGAACAAGAAGAAGAGGAGCGCGACCGCAAGGCCGAGTCGTCCGCGTCACGTTCGGGGTCGTATTCCTCGCCGTCTTCGTCTTCCGAAACGTCCTCCTCTTCGGAATCGCAAAAGTCTTCTTCGTCTTCTCGGTCGACGCTGGAGGCTATCTGTTCCAGGACCTGAGCCGCGCTGAAATCGGGACCGCGGCGAGGCGCCGGCTGCTGCCTCGCGCTCGGCGGGGCCGTACACCTCGCCATCGTCCTCATCGTCGTCCTCGTCGTGTTCGTCGTGTTTGTCTTTTTCTTTTTCTTTTCTTCTTCTTCTTCTTCTTCTTCTTCTTCTTCTTCTTCTTCTTCCTGACAATATTAGTAGCCTCTCTACGGCCGGCCGACTGCACGCTGACGCGCCGCGCCCGGCCCGGGGGGGGTCTCTCTGACCCGGGCCTGGACAACTGCAGAGGGGTGATTACGACGTACGCGCTGCTGACGCTTCCCCCCCCCCCCCCGGGTCTCTCTGACCCGGGCCTGGACAACTGCAGAGGGGTGATTACGACGTACGCGCTGCTGACGCTTCCCCCCCGGGTCTCTCTGACCCGGCCTGGACTCGGGGTGGAACGGCTCCTAACGCGCCGCCGACGCGTTGCTGACGCGCGCCCGGCCCCCGGGGGGTCTCTCTGACCCGGGCCTGGACAACTGCAGAGGGGTGATTACGACGTACGCGTTGCTGACGCGCGCCCGGCCCCCGGGGGGGTCTCTCTGACCCGGGCCTGGACAACTGCAGAGGGGTGATTACGACGTACGCGTTGCTGACGCGCGCCCGGCCCCCGGGGGGGTCTCTCTGACCCGGGCCTGGACAACTGCAGAGGGGTGATTACGACGTACGCGTTGCTGACGCGCGCCCGGCCCCCGGGGGGGTCTCTCTGACCCGGGCCTGGACAACTGCAGAGGGGTGATTACGACGTACGCGCTGCTGACGCTTCCCCCCGGGTCTCTCTGACCCGGCCTGGACTCGGGGTGGAACGGCTCCTAACGCGTGGCCGAGCCAGGGGGGGTCTCTCTGACCCGGCCTGGACGCGGGGGAACGGCTCCTAACGCGCGGCCGAGCCGGCGGGTCGCTCTGACCCGGCCTGGACAACGGGAGGGTTAAACCATTTTCACAAAAAATTGCTGATTTTTTTTTTTTCATTTTCGTGACACAAAAACAGTGACTCCGGTCATGCCGAACTAGCGACATTCTGGACAGGCCAAAAAAACACATTTTAAAACCATTTTCACAAAAAATTGCAGATTTCTATTTTTGTCACCAAAATCGATGATTCCGACAATCCCGAACATAGCGACATTTTGGACAGGCCTAAAAAAAACATTTTAGAACCATTTTCACAAAAAATTGCAGATTTCTATTTTTGTCACCAAAATCGATGACTCCGACAATCCCGAACTAGCGAAATTTTGGACAGGCCTAAAAAAAACATTTGAAACCATTTTCACAAAAAATTGCAGATTTCGATTTTGTCCCTATAAACGATGACTCCGATCATGCCGAAAAAGCGACATTCTGGAAGACCTAAAAATTTTTTTTTAAACCATTTTCACAAAAATTTGCCGATTTTTTTTTTTTCATTTTTGTGACACAAAAACAGTGACTCCGGTCATGCCAAACTAGCGACATTCTGGACAGGCTTAAAAAAACATTTTAAAACCATTTTCACAAAAAAATGCAGATATTTTTTTTTAATTTTCGTGACACAAAATCAGTGACCGCGGTCATGCCGAACTAACGACATTCTGGACAGGCCAAAAACAAACATTTTAAAACCATTTTCACAAAAAATTGCAGATTTCTATTTTTGTCACCAAAATCGATGACTCCGACAATCCCAAACTAGCGAAATTTTGGACAGGCCTAAAAAAAACATTTTAGATCCATTTTCAAAAAAATAGCTCAGATTTTTTTTTTTCATTTTTTGACACAAAAAACAGTGACCCGGTCATGCCGAACTATTGACATTCTGGACAGGACAAAAAAAAAAATTTGAAACCATTTTCACAAAAAATTGAAGATTTTTTTTTTTTCATTTTCGTTACACAAAAACAGTGACTCCGGTCATGCCGAAAAAGCAACATTCTGGACAGGCCTAAAAAAACATTTTAAAACCACTTTCACAAAAAATTGTAGATATTTTTTTTTCATTTTCGTGACACAAAAACAGTGACCCCGGTCATGCCAAACTAGCGACATTCTGGACAGGCCTAAAAAAAAAATGTACAACCATTTTCACCAAAAATTGCAGATTTCTATTTTGTCCCTAAAAACGATGACTCCGGTCATGCCGAACTAGCGACATTCTGGACAGGCTTAAAAAAACATTTTAAAACCATTTTCACAAAAAATTGCAGATATTTTTTTTTCATTTTCGTGACACAAAAACAGTGACCGCGGTCATGCCGAACTAGCGACATTCTGGACAGGCCAAAAAAAAACATTTTAAAACCATTTTCACAAAAAAAGCTCAGATTTTTTTTTTCATTTTTTGACACAAAAAACAGTGACCCCGGTCATGCCGAACTATTGACATTCTGGACAGGCCTAAAAAAAAAATTGAAACCATTTTCACAAAAAATTGCAGATTTCTATTTTGTCCCTATAAACGATGACTCCGATCATGCCGAAAAAGCGACATTCTGGAAGACCTAAAAATTTTTTTTTAAACCATTTTCACAAAAATTTGCCGATTTTTTTTTTCATTTTTGTGACACAAAAACAGTGACTCCGGTCATGCCGAACTAGCGACATTCTGGACAGGCTTAAAAAAACATTTTAAAAACATTTTCACAAAAAAATGCAGATATTTTTTTTTAATTTTCGTGACACAAAAACAGTGACCGCGGTCATGCCGAACTAGCGACATTCTGGAAGACCTAAAAATTTATTTTTAAACCATTTTCACAAAAATTTGCCGATTTTTTTTTTTTCATTTTCGTGACACAAAAACAGTGACTCCGGTCATGCCGAACTAGCGACATTCTGGACAGGCCAAAAAAACACATTTTAAAACCATTTTCACAAAAAATTGCAGATTTCTATTTTTGTCACCAAAATCGATGATTCCGACAATCCCGAACATAGCGACATTTTGGACAGGCCTAAAAAAAACATTTTAGAACCATTTTCACAAAAAGAGCTCAGATTTTTTTTTTTCATTTTCGTGACACAAAAACAGTGACTCCGGTCATGCCGAACTAGCGACATTCTGGACAGGCTTAAAAAAACATTTTAAAACCATTTTCACAAAAATTGCAGATTTCTATTTTGTCCCTAAAAACGATGACTCCGGTCATGCCGAACTAGCGACATTTTGGACAGGCCTAAAAAAAACATTTTAGAACCATTTTCACAAAAAGAGCTCAGATTTTTTTTTTTCGTTTTCGTGACACAAAAACAGTGACCGCGGTCATGCCGAACTAGTGACATTCTGGACAGGCCAAAAAAACAAACATTTTAAAACCATTTTCACAAAAAATTGCAGATTTCTATTTTTGTCACCAAAATCGATGACTCCGACAATCCCAAACTAGCGAAATTTTGGACAGGCCTAAAAAAAACATTTTAGATCCATTTTCAAAAAAAAAGCTCAGATTTTTTTTTTTCATTTTTTGACACAAAAAACAGTGACCCGGTCATGCCGAACTATTGACATTCTGGACAGGCCTAAAAAAAAAATTTGAAACCATTTTCACAAAAAATTGCAGATTTCGATTTTGTCCCTATAAACGATGACTCCGATCATGCCGAAAAAGCGACATTCTGGAAGACCTAAAAATTTTTTTTTAAACCATTTTCACAAAAATTTGCCGATTTTTTTTTTTCATTTTTGTGACACAAAAACAGTGACTCCGGTCATGCCAAACTAGCGACATTCTGGACAGGCTTAAAAAAACATTTTAAAACCATTTTCACAAAAAATTGCAGATATTTTTTTTTAATTTTCGTGACACAAAATCAGTGACCGCGGTCATGCCGAACTAACGACATTCTGGACAGGCCAAAAAAAAACATTTTAAAACCATTTTCACAAAAAATTGCAGATTTCTATTTTTGTCACCAAAATCGATGACTCCGACAATCCCGAACTAGCGAAATTTTGGACAGGCCTAAAAAAAACATTTTAGAACCATTTTCAAAAAAAAAGCTCAGATTTTTTTTTTCATTTTTTGACACAAAAAACAGTGACCCGGTCATGCCGAACTATTGACATTCTGGACAGGACAAAAAAAAAAATGTGAAACCATTTTCACAAAAAATTGCAGATTTTTTTTTTTTCATTTTCGTTACACAAAAACAGTGACTCCGGTCATGCCGAAAAAGCAACATTCTGGACAGGCCTAAAAAAACATTTTAAAACCACTTTCACAAAAAATTGTAGATATTTTTTTTTCATTTTCGTGACACAAAAACAGTGACCCCGGTCATGCCAAACTAGCGACATTCTGGACAGGCCTAAAAAAAAAATGTACAACCATTTTCACCAAAAATTGCAGATTTCTATTTTGTCCCTAAAAACGATGACTCCGGTCATGCCGAACTAGCGACATTCTGGACAGGCTTAAAAAAACATTTTAAAACCATTTTCACCAAAAATTGCAGATATTTTTTTTTCATTTTCGTGACACAAAAACAGTGACCGCGGTCATGCCGAACTAGCGACATTCTGGACAGGCCAAAAAAAAACATTTTAAAACCATTTTCACAAAAAAAGCTCAGATTTTTTTTTTCATTTTTTGACACAAAAAACAGTGACCCCGGTCATGCCGAACTATTGACATTCTGGACAGGCCTAAAAAAAAATTTGAAACCATTTTCACAAAAAATTGCTGATTTTTTTTTTCTTCATTTTCGTGACACAAAAACAGTGACTCCGGTCATGCCGAAAAAGCGACATTCTGGACAGGCCTAAAAAAACATTTTAAAACCACTTTCACAAAAAATTGTAGATATTTTTTTTTCATTTTCGTGACACAAAAACAGTGACCCCGGTCATGCCAAACTAGCGACATTCTGGACAGGCCTAAAAAAAAAATGTACAACCATTTTCACCAAAAATTGCAGATTTCTATTTTGTCCCTAAAAACGATGACTCCGGTCATGCCGAACTAGCGACATTCTGGACAGGCTTAAAAAAACATTTTAAAACCATTTTCACAAAAAATTGCAGATATTTTTTTTTCATTTTCGTGACACAAAAACAGTGACCGCGGTCATGCCGAACTAGCGACATTCTGGACAGGCCAAAAAAAAACATTTTAAAACCATTTTCACAAAAAAAGCTCAGATTTTTTTTTTCATTTTTTGACACAAAAAACAGTGACCCCGGTCATGCCGAACTATTGACATTCTGGACAGGCCTAAAAAAAAAATTGAAACCATTTTCACAAAAAATTGCAGATTTCTATTTTGTCCCTATAAACGATGACTCCGATCATGCCGAAAAAGCGACATTCTGGAAGACCTAAAAAAATTTTTTTAAACCATTTTCACAAAAATTTGCCGATTTTTTTTTTTTCATTTTTGTGACACAAAAACAGTGACTCCGGTCATGCCGAACTAGCGACATTCTGGACAGGCTTAAAAAAACATTTTAAAACCATTTTCACAAAAAAATGCAGATATTTTTTTTTAATTTTCGTGACACAAAAACAGTGACCGCGGTCATGCCGAACTAGCGACATTCTGGACAGGCCCAAAAAAAACATTTTAAAACCATTTTCACAAAAAATTGCAGATTTCTATTTTTGTCACCAAAATCGATGACTCCGACAATCCCGAACTAGCGAAATTTTGGACAGGCCTAAAAAAGACATTTTAGAACCATTTTCAAAAAAAAAGCTCAGATTTTTTTTTTCATTTTTTGACACAAAAAACAGTGACCCGGTCATGCCGAACTATTGACATTCTGGACAGGACTAAAAAAAAAATTTGAAACCATTTTCACAAAAAATTGCTGATTTTTTTTTTTTCATTTTCGTGACACAAAAACAGTGACTCCTGTCATGCCGAAAAAGAGACATTCTGGACAGGCCTAAAAAAACATTTTAAAACCACTTTCACAAAAAATTGTAGATATTTTTTTTTCATTTTCGTGACACAAAAACAGTGACCCCGGTCATGCCAAACTAGCGACATTCTGGACAGGCTTAAAAAAACATTTTAAAACCATTTTCACAAAAAATTGCAGATATTTTTTTTTCATTTTCGTGACACAAAAACAGTGACCGCGGTCATGCCGAACTAGCGACATTCTGGACACGCCAAAAAAAAACATTTAAAAACCATTTTCACAAAAAAAGCTCAGATTTTTTTTTTCATTTTTTGACACAAAAAACAGTGACCCCGGTCATGCCGAACTATTGACATTCTGGACAGGCCTAAAAAAAAAATTGAAACCATTTTCACCAAATATTGCAGATTTCTATTTTGTCCCTAAAAACGATGACTCCGATCATGCCGAAAACGCGACATTCTGGACAGGCCTAAAAAAACATTTAAAAACCACTTTCACAAAAAATTGTAGATATTTTTTTTTCATTTTCGTGACACAAAAACAGTGACCCCGGTCATGCCAAACTAGCGACATTCTGGACAGGCCTAAAAAAAAAATGTACAACCATTTTCACAAAAAATTGCAGATATCAATTTTGTCCCTAAAAACGATGACACCGATCATGCCGAAAAAGCGACATTCTGGACAGGCCTAAAACAAAATGTACAACCATTTTCACAAAAAAAGCTCAGATTTTTTTTTCATTTTTTGACACAAAAAACAGTGACCCCGGTCATGCCGAACTATTGACATTCTGGACAGGCCTAAAAAAAAAATTGAAACCATTTTCACCAAATATTGCAGATTTCTATTTTGTCCCTAAAAACGATGACTCCGATCATGCCGAAAACGCGACATTCTGGACAGGCCTAAAAAAACATTTAAAAACCACTTTCACAAAAAATTGTAGATATTTTTTTTTCATTTTCGTGACACAAAAACAGTGACCCCGGTCATGCCAAACTAGCGACATTCTGGACAGGCCTAAAAAAAAAATGTACAACCATTTTCACAAAAAATTGCAGATATCAATTTTGTCCCTAAAAACGATGACACCGATCATGCCGAAAAAGCGACATTCTGGACAGGCCTAAAACAAAATGTACAACCATTTTCACAAAAAATTGCAGATTTTTTTTTTTCATTTTCGTGACACAAAAACAGTGACCCCGGTCATACCGAACTAGCGACATTCTGGACAGGCCTAAAAAAACATTTTAAAACCACTTTCACAAAAAATTGTAGATATTTCTTTTTTATTTTCTTGACACAAAAACTGTGACCCCTGTCATGCCGAACTAGCGACATTCTGGACAGGCCTAAAAAAAACATTTTAAAACCATTTTCGCAAAAAATTGCAGATTTCTATTTTTGTCACCAAAAACGATGACTCCGATCTTGCCGAACTAGCGACATTCTGGACAGGCCTAAAAAAACATTTAAAAAACATTTTCACCAAAAATTGCAGATATTTTTTTTTCATTTTCGTTACACAAAAACAGTCATGAAGAACTAGCGACATACTGGACAGGCCTAAAAAAAAACATTTTCACAAAAAATTGCAGATATTTTTTTTTCATTTTCGTGACACAAAAACAATGACCGCGGTCATGCCGAACTAGCGACATTCTGGACAGGCCAAAAAAAACCATTTTAAAACCATTTTCACCAAAAATTGCAGATTTCTATTTTTGTCACCAAAATCGATGACTCCGACAATCCCGAACTAACGACATTTTGGACAGGCCTAAAAAAAACATTTTAGAACCATTTTCACAAAAAATTGCTAGATATTTTTTTTCATTTTCTTGACACAAAAACAGTGACCCCGGTCATGCCGAACTAGCGACATTCTGGACAGGCCTAAAAAAACATTTTAAAACCATTTTCACACAAAAATTGCAGATATTTCTTTTTTATTTTCTTGACACAAAAACGTGACCCCGTCATGCCGAACTAGCGACATTCTGGACAGGCCTAAAAAAACATTTTAAAACCATTTTCACAAAAAATTGCAGATTTCTATTTTTGTCACCAAAAACGATGACTCCGATCATGCCGAAAAAGCGACATTCTGGACAGGCCTAAAAAAACATTTTAAAACCATTTTCACAAAAAATTGCAGATATTTTTTTTTCATTTTCGTGACACAAAAACAGTGACCCCGGTCATGCCGAACTAGCGACATTCTGGACAGGCCTAAAAAAACATTTTAAAACCATTTTCACAAAAAATTGCAGATTTTTATTTTTTGTCACCAAAAACGATGACTCCGATCATGCCGAACTAGCGACATTCTGGACAGGCCAAAAAAAACATTTTAGAACCATTTTCACAAAAAAAGCTCTGATTTTTTTTTCATTTTTTGACACAAAAAGAGTGACCCCGGTCATGCCGAACTATCGACATTCTGGACAGGCCTAAAAAAACATTTTAAAACCATTTTCACCAAAAATTGCAGATTTATATTTTTGTCACCAAAATCGATGACTCCGACAATCCCGAACTAGCGACATTTTGGACAGGCCTAAAAAAAACATTTTAGAACCATTTTCACAAAAAAAGCTCTGATTTTTTTTTTCATTTTTGGACACAAAAAGAGTGACCCCGGTCATGCCGAACTATCGACATTCTGGACAGGCCTAAAAAAACATTTAAAACCACTTTCACAAAAAATTGTAGATATTTCTTTTTTATTTTCTTGACACAAAAACAGTGACCCCTGTCATGCCGAACTAGCGACATTTTGGACAGGCCTAAAAAAAACATTTTAGAACCATTTTCACAAAAAAAGCTCTGATTTTTTTTTTCATTTTTTGACACAAAAAGAGTGACCCCGGTCATGCCGAACTATCGACATTCTGGACAGGCCTAAAAAAACATTTAAAACCACTTTCACAAAAAATTGTAGATATTTCTTTTTTATTTTCTTGACACAAAAACAGTGACCCCTGTCATGCCGAACTAGCGACATTTTGGACAGGCCTAAAAAAACATTATATAACCATTTTCACAAAAAATTGCAGATATATTTTTTTTCATTTTCGTGACACAAAAACAGTGACCCCGGTCATGCCGAACTAGCGACATTCTGGACAGGCCTAAAAAAACATTATATAACCATTTTCACAAAAAATTGCAGATATATTTTTTTTCATTTTCGTGACACAAAAACAGTGACCCCGGTCATGCCGAACTAGCGACATTCTGGACAGGCCTAAAAAAACATTTAAAAAACATTTTCACCAAAAATTGCAGATATTTTTTTTTCATTTTCGTTACACAAAAACAGTCATGAAGAACTAGCGACATACTGGACAGGCCTAAAAATTTAAAACCATTTTCACAAAAAATTGCAGATATTTTTTTTTCATTTTCGTTACACAAAAACAGTCCGATGCCGAACTAGCGACATTCTGGACAGGCCTAAAAAAACATTTTAAAACCATTTTCACCAAAAATTGCAGATTTCTATTTTTGTCACCAAAAACGATGACTCCGATCTTGCCGAACTAGCGACATTCTGGACAGGCCTAGAAAAACATTTTAAAACCATTTTCACAAAAAATTGCAGATTTCTATTTTTGTCACCAAAAATGATGACTCCGATCTTGACGAACTAGCGACATTCTGGACAGGCCTAAAAAAAAAAATTGAAACCATTTTCACAAAAAATTGCAGATTTCTATTTTGTCCCTAAAAACGATGACTCCAATCATGCCGAAAAAGCGACATTCTGGACCGGCCTAAAAAAAACATTTTAAAACCACTTTCACAAAAAATTGTAGATATTTCTTTTTCATTTTCGTGACACAAAAACAGTGACCCCGGTCATGCCGAACTAGCGACATTCTGGACAGGCCTAAAAAAAAAAATGAAAACCATTTTCACAAAAAATTGCAGATTTCAATTTTGTCCCTAAAAACGATGACACCGATCATGCCGAAAAAGCGAAATTCTGGACAGGCCTAAAACAAAATGTAAAAACCATTTTCACCAAAAATTGCAGATTTTTATTTTTTCATTTTCGTGACACAAAAACAGTGACCCCGGTCATACCGAACTAGCGACATTTTGGACAGGCCTAAAAAAAACATTTTAGAACCATTTTGACAAAAAAAGCTCTGATTTTTTTTTCTTCATTTTTTGACACAAAAACAGTGACCCCGGTCATGCCGAACTAGCGCCCTTCGGGACAGGCCTAAGAAAATTTTTTACAACCATTTTCACAAAAAATTGGAGATTTCAATTTTGTCCCTAAAAACGATGACACCGATCATGCCGAAAAAGCGACATTCTGGACAGGCCTAAAAAAAAATGTTTAAAACCATTTTCACAAAAAATTGCAGATTTCTATTTTTGTCACCAAAAACGATGACTCCGATCATGCCGAAAAAGCAACATTCTGGACAGGCCTAAAAAAACATTTTAAAACCATTTTCACAAAAAATTGCAGATTTCAATTTTGTCCCTAAAAACGATGACACCGATCATGCCGAAAAAGCGACATTTTGGACAGGCCTAAAAAAAACATTTTAGAACCATTTTGACAAAAAAAGCTCTGATTTTTTTTTCTTCATTTTTTGACACAAAAACAGTGACCCCGGTCATGCCGAACTAGCGCCCTTCGGGACAGGCCTAAGAAAATTTTTTACAACCATTTTCACAAAAAATTGGAGATTTCAATTTTGTCCCTAAAAACGATGACACCGATCATGCCGAAAAAGCGACATTCTGGACAGGCCTAAAAAAAAATGTTTAAAACCATTTTCACAAAAAATTGCAGATTTCTATTTTTCTCACCAAAAACGATGACTCCGATCATGCCGAAAAAGCAACATTCTGGACAGGCCTAAAAAAACATTTTAAAACCATTTTCACAAAAAATTGCAGATTTCAATTTTGTCCCTAAAAACGATGACACCGATCATGCCGAAAAAGCGACATTCTGGACAGGCCTAAAAAAAACATTTTAAAACCACTTTCACAAAAAATTGTAGATATTTCTTTTTCATTTTCGTGACACAAAAACAGTGACTCCGATCATGCCGAAAAAGCAACATTCTGGACAGACCTAAAAAAACATTTTAAATCCATTTTCACAAAAAATTGCAGATTTCTATTTTGTCCCTAAAAACGATGATTCCGATCATGCCGAAAAAGCGACATTCTGGACAGGCCTAAAAAACATTTTAAAACCATTTTCACCAAAAATTGCAGATTTCTATTTTGTCCATAAAAACGATGACTCCGATCATGCCTAACTATCGACATTCTGGACAGGCCTAAAAAAAAAAATTAAAACCATTTTCACCAAAAATTGCAGATTTCTATTTTGTCCCTAAAAACGATGACTCCGATCATGCCGATAAAGCGACATTCTGGACAGGCCTAAAAATTTGTTTTAAAACCATTTACACAAAAAATTGCAGATATTTTTTTTTCATTTTCGTGACACAAAAACAGTGACCCCGGTCATGCCGAACTAGCGACATTCTGGACAGGCCTAAACAATAAAATTAAAACCATTTTCACAAAAAATTGCAGATTTCTATTTTTGTCACCAAAAACGATGACTCCGATCATGCCGAAAAAGCAACATTCTGGACAGGCCTAAAAAAACATTTTAAAACCATTTTCACAAAAAAATTGCAGATTTCTATTTTTGTCACCAAAAACGATGACTCCGATCATGCCGAAAAAGCAACATTCTGGACAGGCCTAAAAAAAAATGTAAAAACCATTTTCACAAAAAATTGCAGATTTCTATTTTTGTCACCAAAAACGATGAATCTGATCATGCCGAAAAAGCAACATTCTCGACAGGCCTAAAAAAAAATGTAAAAACCATTTTCACAAAAAATTGCAGATTTCTATTTTTGTCACCAAAAAAGATGACTCCGATCTTGCCGAAATAGCGACATTCTGGACAGGCCTAAAAAACATTTTAAAACCACTTTCACAAAAAATTGTAGATATTTCTTTTTCATTTTCGTGACACAAAAACAGTGACTCCGATCATGCCGAAAAAGCAACATTCTGGACAGACCTAAAAAAACATTTTAAATCCATTTTCACAAAAAATTGCAGATTTCTATTTTGTGCCCTAAAAACGATGATTCCGATCATGCCGAAAAAGCGACATTCTGGACAGGCCTAAAAAACATTTTAAAACCATTTTCACCAAAAATTGCAGATTTCTATTTTGTCCATAAAAACGATGACTCCGATCATGCCTAACTATCGACATTCTGGACAGGCCTAAAAAAAAATATTAAAACCATTTTCACAAAAAATTGCAGATTTCTATTTTCGTCCCTAAAAACGAGTGACTCCGATCATGCCGATAAAGCGACATTCTGGACAGGCCTAAAAAAACATTTTAAAACCATTTTCACAAAAAATTGCAGATCTTCTATTTTTCATTTTGTGACACAAAAACACTGACCCCGGTCATGCCGAACTAGCGACATTCTGGACAGGCCTAAAAAAACATTTTAAAACCATTTTCACAAAAAATTGCAGATTTCTATTTTTGTCACCAAAAACGATGACTCCGATCATGCCGAAAAAGCGACATTCTGGACAGGCCTAAAAAAAATTGTTAAAACCATTTTCACAAAAAATTGCAGATTTCTATTTTTCATTTTCGTGACACAAAAACAGTGACCCCGGTCATGCCGAACTAGCGACATTTTGGACAGGCCTAAAAAAACACATTTTAGAACCATTTTCACAAAAAAAGCTCAGAATTTTTTTTCTTCATTTTTTGACACAAAAACAGTGACCCCGGTCATGCCGAACTAGCGACATTCTGGACAGGCCTAAAAAAACATTTTAAAACCATTTTCACAAAAAATTGCAGATTTCTATATTGTCCCTAAAAACGATGACTCCGATCATGCCGAACTAGCGACATTCTGGACAGGCCTAAAAAACAATTTAAAACCATTTTCACAAAAAATTGCAGATTTCTATATTGTCCCTAAAAACGATGACTCCGATCATGCCGAAAAAGCGACATTCTGGACAGGCCTAAAAAAAATTGTTAAAACCATTTTCACAAAAAATTGCAGATTTTTTTTTTTCATTTTCGTGACACAAAAACAGTGACCCCGGTCATGCCGAACTAGCGACATTCTGGACAGGCCTAAAAAAAACATTTTAAAACCATTTTCACAAAAAATTGCAGATTTCTATTTTCGTCACCAAAAACGATGACTCCGATCATGCCGAACTAGCGACATTCTGGACAGGCCTAAAAAACATTTTAAAACCATTTTCACAAAAAATTGCAGATATTTTTTTTTCATTTTCGTGACACAAAAACAGTGACCCCGGTCATGCCGAACTAGCGACATTCTGGACAGGCCTAAAAAAACATTTTAAAACCATTTTCACCAAAAATTGCAGATTTCTATTTTTCATTTTTTGACACAAAAACAGTGACCCCGGTCATGCCGAACTAGCGACATTCTGGACAGGCCTAAAAAAACATTTTAAAACCATTTTCACAAAAAATTGCAGATTTCTATATTGTCCCTAAAAACGATGACTCCGATCATGCCGAAAAAGTGACATTCTGGACAGGCCTAAAAAAAATTGTTAAAACCATTTTCACAAAAAATTGCAGATTTCTATATTGTCCCTAAAAACGATGACTCCGATCATGCCGAAAAAGCGACATTCTGGACAGGCCTAAAAAAAATTGTTAAAACCATTTTCACAAAAAATTGCAGATTTTTTTTTTTCATTTTCGTGACACAAAAACAGTGACCCCGGTTATGCCGAAGTAGCGACATTCTGGACAGGCCTAAAAAAACATTTTAAAACCATTTTCACAAAAAATTGCAGATTTCTATTTTTCATTTTCGTGACACAAAAACAGTGACCCCGGTCATGCCGAACTAGCGACATTCTGGACAGGCCTAAAAAAAACATTTTAAAACCATTTTCACAAAAAATTGTAGATTTCTATTTTTGTCACCAAAAACGATGACTCCGATCATGCCGAAAAAGCGACATTCTGGACAGGCCTAAAAAAAATTGTTAAAACCATTTTCACAAAAAATTGCAGATTTCTATTTTTCATTTTCGTGACACAAAAACAGTGACCCCGGTCATGCCGAACTAGCGACATTTTGGACAGGCCTAAAAAAACACATTTTAGAACCATTTTCAAAAAAAAAGCTCAGAATTTTTTTTTTCATTTTTTGACACAAAAACAGTGACCCCGGTTATGCCGAACTAGCGACATTCTGGACAGGCCTAAAAAACATTTTAAAACCATTTTCACAAAAAATTGCAGATTTCTATATTGTCCCTAAAAAAACAGTGACCGAACTAGCGACATTCTGGACAGGCCTAAAAAAACATTTTAAAACCATTTTCACAAAAAATTGCAGATTTCTATATTGTCCCTAAAAACGATGACTCCGATCATGCCGAAAAAGTGACATTCTGGACAGGCCTAAAAAAAATTGTTAACCCTCCCGTTGTCCTCCCATTCTGCCTACTCCCCGTGTCCCCGGGCGGGTCACCCTGTCCCGTCTCGGCTAAAGGCCCAGAGGGCACAAGTGTGACAGTAGGCGTGCGAACAGCCTTTGCAGATGTATTTCTTACACCTGCAGCACGCCGTGTGTGTCTTGGCGTCCTTCTTGGGCGGGCAGAGCTGACACCTCTTCCTCTTACTGGCCACCAGCGGGGCGGCGGCCGGGCCAGCGGCGTCCGGGCCGGCGGCGCGCTCCCGGGCCGGCGGAGGAGCGGCGTCGCGGTCGGCACTCTGCAGGACTTTGACGAGCGCGGACGCGGCTTCGGTGCGGGGGAGACGCTGCCTTCTTTGTATCAAGGGCTTGACAAGCGCCTTTCCCAGCTGCTCCAGGAACACCCTCCTCTTGTTCCGCTTCCGAGGCATCCAGTCGGGCTTGATCTCTCGCCATATGACAAAGGCGTTGTAGGAGGACACGTCGAGGATGTTGTGGAAGATGACCAGGGGCCAGCGGGCGGTCATCCGTCTGCAGCTGTAGGTGCCGACCACCTTGTCTAGGTTGTCCACGCCGCCCTTGTTGCGGTTGTAGTCTAGGATGAGGGCCGGCTTCCGGTCGCGGCGATCGCTGACGTCGGCCTCCGCGTGCAGCGTGCTCAGGAGCAGCACGTTCTTATTTCTCTTTGCCAGGTAGGACACCAGAGTGGCGGTGGGCGTGAAGGCGAACCTGGAGGACGAGACCTGTCTGCCCTTTGACTGGAGCAGCGCGGGAGGGAGCTCGGGCTTGTTCTTTCGCACCGTGCCGACCATGGTGAGGTTCCTCTCGAGGAGCCGCTGGCCGAGTTCGTAGGAGGTGAAGAAATTGTCGCAGGTGACGTTGTGACCGGCGGGCAGCCCCTGCGTGAGATCGAGGACGACGCGGGCGCCCTGGTTCTTCTCGGGGGCTCCGCCGGCCGCCTTACCGGTGTAGACTTGCATCTTCCAAGCGTAGCTGGACTTGGCGTCGCAGGCCACCCACGACTTGATTCCGTATTTGGCCGGCTTGCTGGGGATGTACTGTCGGAAAGGACAGCGCCCTTTCGGGAGAGGGAGAGGAAGGAGATTAGAGGAGGCGGCGGCGGCGGCGGAGTCACTGATGCTGACGCTAACTCTCTATACTACCGCTGGCTCATCAAGCAGCGTCATGCTGACGCTGATGCTGCTGCTGCTGATGATGATGATGATGATGATGATGTTGATGATGATGATGATGATGATGCCGCTACCCCTCTATACTACCGCTGGCTCATCATTGGGGGTGGGGGTCGAACGGCGTTTATGTTACACGCCGCCGATGCTACCGCTGACGCTACCTCTCTATACTACACAGATACACAGATACACAGATACACAGATACACAGATACACAGATACACAGATACACAGATACACAGACGGTACCTCTGAACGGGACCAGTTGTTGGTCCACCGTCAAGTCAGACCCCGGGTTGAGAGGAAGGAGATTAGCAGCGTCGTGCTGCTGATGCTACTGCTGCTGATGCTACTGCTGCTGTTGCTGACGACGCCGCTGTTGCCGACGATGATGATGCTGTTGCTGACGATGATGCCGCTACCCCTCTATACTACCGCTGGCTCATCATCGGGGGCGCACGCACGGCGTTTATGTTACACGCCGACGCTACCTCTCTATAGTACACTCACTGCAGATACGCACAGACACTCACAGCAGACGCACAGACACTCACAGCAGACGCACACGCACACACACACGCACACACACGCACACACACGCACACACACGCACACACACGCACACACACGCAGACGGTACCTCTGAACGGGACCAGTTGTTCGTCCACCGTCAAGTCGGGCCCCGGGTTGTAGAGGGCCGGCAGCCGCTCCTCCCACAGGTCCCAGACCTCTCTTATGGCCGCCAGTCTGTCGGCGGCGAGTCTCGCGGGTCTCGACCGGCGGTCGTCGAATCGCAGCAGCCTCGAGTACTTGTGAAAGACCTTGAGCGGCATGGTGGCTCGGAACACGGTCCTGCCGCTCTCCGCGTCCCACAGGCTGGCCGCGGCCTCGCCCCGGGACCTGTAGACGCCCGCTAGGATCAGCAGCCCTAGGTAGGCGCGCAGGTCGACCGAGTCCATGGGTCGCCAGCCGTCGCCGTATTTTCTCACCCCCTGCAGATTGGTCATGTCCACCACGATCCTTTCTATCGCCGGCGTGACAAACAGCCGGAAGGCGGACTCGATGTCGAGCGCGCGCGACGCCGCGTAGGCCGTAGGGCCGGGCGTCACCGCGGGGCCGGGGTGGCGGACGGCGCGGGGCGGGTCCGGGCCGCGATAGGCCTCGGAGGACCATTTGATTTTGCCGTTTTTTGACAGCAACGTCTCCCTTCGGGCCCTTTGGGCAGAGGCCGCCGCCGCCGCCGCCGCCGCCGTGTCCTCTGGCTCTGGCTCTCTGTCTCGCTCTCGGGCGGCGGCCGTGTCTCCCTCTCGCTCTTCCTCCTCCGAAGAACAAGAAGAAGAAGAAGAAGAACAAGAAGAAGAGGAGCGCGACCGCAAGGCCGAGTCGTCCGCGTCACGTTCGGGGTCGTATTCCTCGCCGTCTTCGTCTTCCGAAACGTCCTCCTCTTCGGAATCGCAAAAGTCTTCTTCGTCTTCTCGGTCGACGCTGGAGGCTATCTGTTCCAGGACCTGAGCCGCGCTGAAATCGGGACCGCGGCGAGGCGCCGGCTGCTGCCTCGCGCTCGGCGGGGCCGTACACCTCGCCATCGTCCTCATCGTCGTCCTCGTCGTGTTCGTCGTGTTTGTCTTTTTCTTTTTCTTTTTCTTCTTCTTCTTCTTCTTCTTCTTCTTCTTCTTCTTCTTCTTCTTCTTCCTGACAATATTAGTAGCCTCTCTACGGCCGGCCGACTGCACGCTGACGCGCCGCGCCCGGCCCGGGGGGGGTCTCTCTGACCCGGGCCTGGACAACTGCAGAGGGGTGATTACGACGTACGCGCTGCTGACGCTTCCCCCCCCCCCGGGTCTCTCTGACCCGGGCCTGGACAACTGCAGAGGGGTGATTACGACGTACGCGCTGCTGACGCTTCCCCCCCGGGTCTCTCTGACCCGGCCTGGACTCGGGGTGGAACGGCTCCTAACGCGCCGCCGACGCGTTGCTGACGCGCGCCCGGCCCCCGGGGGGGTCTCTCTGACCCGGGCCTGGACAACTGCAGAGGGGTGATTACGACGTACGCGTTGCTGACGCGCGCCCGGCCCCGGGGGGGGGGGGTCTCTCTGACCCGGGCCTGGACAACTGCAGAGGGGTGATTACGACGTACGCGTTGCTGACGCGCGCCCGGCCCCGGGGGGGGTCTCTCTGACCCGGGCCTGGACAACTGCAGAGGGGTGATTACGACGTACGCGTTGCTGACGCGCGCCCGGCCCCCGGGGGGGTCTCTCTGACCCGGGCCTGGACAACTGCAGAGGGGTGATTACGACGTACGCGCTGCTGACGCTTCCCCCCCGGGTCTCTCTGACCCGGCCTGGACTCGGGGTGGAACGGCTCCTAACGCGTGGCCGAGCCAGGGGGGGTCTCTCTGACCCGGCCTGGACGCGGGGGAACGGCTCCTAACGCGCGGCCGAGCCGGCGGGTCGCTCTGACCCGGCCTGGACAACGGGAGGGTTATTACATTTATTTGTTATACAACACTACCACCAGGTGGATACCACTGGAACGTCCTGCCCCAGAACTCACACGCGACACATTCCGACCAAGGGCTCTGTTCGCGAACAGCCAGGTGGCCCCGTAATCAACTAACTATTTCTAAAAGTATTCTAAAACTATATAAATAACATATCTGTTGGTTAGGAACACTGTGTCTGGTGAGCGTGATAGTAGTATTCCTGGCCGTCCTGCCACCCGGTGTGTTTGGAACTGTACCTTCCCGTCGCTCCCCCCTACTGTTGGTTTAATGTCCTGCTTTATCCAATGTAGGTAATAGTTGCTGCACCTCGCCCCAATGTCTATTGGGTTGTCTCTCGTACACACTGTCCTCCTATTCCCTGTCTGACTATCTCTGTGTCTATAATATATGCACCTGCCTTAGGCTACAATATGCTATTCTGTCTCAGTGTCACAGAGTGCATTCGGGAGTTTTGCTTGCTAGGACTGACTAATTCACCATGTCTGTCAGGGGTATGTGCTACATTTCTCCCTCCCAATGTAAACACTAAGTTATATACCTGCAATAGTGTTGGGAAAGTGATGCATAGTGCTACCACTCATCTCTGTAAGTGCTGGGAGTGCATATTCCTATGTGGGATATGAAACACTGCGAGGTATGCCTTGCAAAGTAAGGAGTGAAAGACAGGTGTGGCGGTAGAGATGAATAGTCAATGTAACAACATGGCACTGAACTGTGAGAAGGGCTGTTAAGCTTTTTATTCATATTCTGTGTCATCACCATAGTGCATACATGCTGTACAGTGAATGTGTAATGCTTTGAAATGAGCCTCAGGTCTTGGTAGCTGGCGGTGGAGTCCATGTCTTGAGGGCTGGCTGTGGTCCCTGGCCGCATAAGGCTATGGGGGGGGACCGAGTCCAGGGTGGACCAGTGTCTTTCCACTTGTGGGTGAAGTGTGAATAGGATGGTAATATTCTCTTTTACCCTTATCGTATCTATACTTTGCTTACTCTTCTCCTCTCCACGTTGACTTGACAGGGGATTGTGATGCGTGACGGAGCAGCTGCCCTGGTTCAATGTGAACATGCCTCACGGGATAGTCGTACAGACTTTTCACTCCCGGGGAGACGTAGCACGCCATGATGGCTAATAGGGCGTCGAGATGGTGGTAGTGCGTTAACGGCACATACATGGGTCTGGTGAAGAGACTGTCCTTTGGGCCTATCGTCACATGGCCGCCTTCGGCGCTGCCGGCTCTCACGTTCACACGGTCCAGCTTTTCCTTCTCGTAATCTGTCAGGGTCCTGTCCTTCAAGAGGAGGCAGTCGTACCAGCCTGCCATAGCCTTAGTGAAAGTGAAGTCTGTGGTATCCTGAGGTGTTCGATGGAGTTAAGAGGATAGGGGCTAAGCTTAGGTTGTCCTAAGAGTTTGATTAGAGAGCAAAGAGAGTTGCTGTCAGAGAGCTTTTCAGAGGTTGGCAATGTCTCTGTTGAAACCTATCTAACCAACGTGGGGTTCTTTTTGTGTGTATGGCTAATGGACTGATATTACCCCCTGAGGGTGTGAGGACTGGAGGCGCTAAGTGTATCTCAGCAAATTGCCTGTAGACTCGGGCCTCTCTGGGATCGGTTTATGTGGTATCGACAGATGTGTGCTTATGTACCGAGTGCCATTTGCATGTGTGCATATACACACTTCAGTGGACCGTGTAAATTGTGTCCTTCTTGTGCAACAGGGCAGGGTTCTCAATCTATACGTGCCTTTGATTACATCTCAGTCGCTACTATGGCCGATGGGGACCCTGGAAACCATTCTTTCTACACATCATATTCAACGGCCGACTCAGTTTGCAAACATGAGCCATGAAGTTGTTTCAAGTGCACGGAGTATAAAAACAAAGCTCTCTCCGATGGGCCCATTGCTCACTTTACGCAAATAAGAGGACATCACGCAAGGAGATTAATCCCTCAAACTATATGCCAGTTGTTATAACCTTGTGTTACCATATTTACTGACTATACAGAGTGTCATGGTAAGGTAGCACTCTGTAATACAGTTCAGTGTGAACGTGCAGAGAAAGATACCACAATGGAATGGCCACCGAAAAAACATGTACCTTTGGGAGAACCCACAATCCACTCTGATATAGTTTTCAGAAATGGAGAATACCGTGCAACCGGTATCGACCCATACTGGGGTGCAAGCATGCCGGGTCGTATTAGATGGATGACAGCAACAAACGGAGGGAAGAACGTGCAACCTGGTGACAAGTCTTCCTTTGCGTGCGAAGCAATGATGATGGGGCTGCCTCCGAGCCAGGAGGCTATGGTAACATCAGCGTCCAACGCTGAATCCGACAGTGTTGTAGGCTGCAGATCCAACCTATCGAGGTTTGCCTGGTTGGGAGACCCAACCAACATGGAATACACCGGAAAGGGAGACAGTCACCAGTGTTCCAGTTGCAATCTGGGTATATCAGACTTTGTGCCAGGTGACACGTTCCTGAATCAACACGCATTCTTTACCAAAGGAGAGTGTCCATACCTAAAGGCAAACTACAACCCTGACCGGCTAAAGATTGAGATAGGACAAGAGAGATTCCGCAGGGGGTTCATAGCGCACCCCCACGTGATTACTGCCCCAGACCCTTATAATCGTCCTACAGTTGAAGTCAAGTTCCTGATATATGTCACACTGGCTGAACGGCACTGGTGTTACATGTGTGGAAACTTGTCCGGAGCTCATGCCCCTGACTGCTATAGGAAAATGACAGAGCTGACAATCAAGCTTAAAGTTAGTCTGTACGACCTAAAGGTGTAACTATAAAACACTGGTCCTGAAACACTAACCACTGGGTGTATAATTGGAATGTACATAGACCTTGTTGTTATCGTTTACACACAACCACTCAATTCTTTATTTACCATGTACAACAGGCGAATGTCCCATTGTGTGTACCAATAAAATCCGACACCTTTGACATGGATATGTGTTATTGCTTTACTCTGTGTAACATACAGTGCGTATATCCAACCCCTATCACATAGCCCATGATGTGAACAGCAACGCAATCCCTCATATATAAGCCGATGTATTGTCTGTTCCCACCTAATGTGTCTCTTGTGTGGGGATCATGCAGTCTAACGTGAAGAAGGCACAGGTTCTGAAACTGAGACGTTTACACACAACCACTCAATTCTTTATTTACCATGTACAACAGGCGAATGTCCCATTGTGTGTACCAATAAAATCCGACACCTTTGACATGGATATGTGTTATTGCTTTACTCTGTGTAACATACAGTGCGTATATCCAACCCCTATCACATAGCCCATGATGTGAACAGCAACGCAATCCCTCATATATAAGCCGATGTATTGTCTGTTCCCACCTAATGTGTCTCTTGTGTGGGGATCATGCAGTCTAACGTGAAGAAGGCACAGGTTCTGAAACTGAGACAATATACCCTAAATGATAGTAACACATCTGGAAAGCATCCGGTGACTTGTTACTTCACCCTAGGGTGCCGCACTGGCCAGTGGCACATGTGGAACACGTCTCCTAGTGCTTTAACCCTGCGAAGAGGAGACCTGTTGCGTGCCTCCATATTAGCCTCAGACTTTAATGACACGACGGGCCACCTCACCAGGGTACTAGCTGATGTTACCATCGGGGGATTGGGTAACACTACCTGCCTACTGGGAAGAGACATAGATTTTGACTCTTTGGAGCAAATCCCAGACCTGCAATCTGTAGCTACCCAGGGTGATTTTGTGGCTATGTGTATGTCGAAGGGTGTCACATGCGCAAGCTTTCTAGAACACTACACACAGTACCAACAGGATGAGGAGCTTCAACTCGGTGAAAAGCTACACTGTCTATTTTCCCAGACCGTAAGAGATATGCTCAGCAAGCGGTACGATGTCATGCATCACTACCCTCTATACAACCGTGCTCTTGGTCTGTACTACTCGGATAAGGTTAGCTTGGAACCCCCGGAACTTAGCCAAATGCTAGCTACAGGGGGACTATTGGACCGCTGTGCTGAGGATCACCAGTCCCTTCATGGGATCCCCTTGGTCGGGGTAGATCATATCTCATTTTCACACTGGAAATACCCCGACGACAGAGAGGCTCGACTCGAAGAGGATCGGGAATGCAAAGTGCTACACGTTGGAGATAAAGGAGGGTTAGGAGATGAGGTCTTGTTGAAAGTCGACCATAACACAATAAAGTGCTACGATGAGGTAGACGACTCAGCCGGAAGACCAACTCTAGGTGAACCAAGTGTCAGAGAGATACTCTCCCCTGTCTCACCTTTCCCTACGGAAGAAATGACTGCGATGTATGCCGTCACCACTTTAGAGACCTTCAACAACCTCCCGGGGACTCTAACAGATAGACCTAGGGCTTTCCCTTATACCTTCACAGTGTTTACGAGCCACGATCTGACTTTTGATCAACTGGTGAATTACTGTATAACACGCACCCGAGAGCCCTTATCAATGCTACCGTCACGTGAGAAGTGGGGATCCGTCAACCCCGTGCTGCTCATGGAAGACCCCGTCGACCCTGCGACGGGTAACACAGTACACCGGTATACGGTCACATCCAGAGGACACTTGAGCACCACGGTGGCGAACCGAGACAGTACCCGTCCCCTGTGCTACAATGAGGTTTTTCTACCCGGCAGGCCTGTTAGCAGATTGAACTTGGACGTGGACCTCAAGTGTTGCCAGACATGCAACAAGAAATTCGCCACAGAAGCCGATCGCTCCACCAAGCGTAAAGTATCTGCTGCTTTAACAACGAGTCTGATCTTGGTCATAGTCGAGTCTCTGATGAGACTTGTGAAGGCAAAGATGATCGAATTGGAGACCGATTCGTCTCTCAGAGAGCTTGCAAAGGTGGTTGGTAAGATCGCCGTGTATGTCAGGGCGTCCTCTGTCAAGGCCAAGCTGAGCCTCAGAATGCTCTGGTATCTTCCGGTAGAACTGTGCAGTGTTGATGGTATAGAGGCCTACAGACCTTTACTGGACGAGATGGAGAGGGTCTCCATGAAGTACGTTCTGCTGTCTTACCCCGCAGACGCAGACTCGTGCGGACTCTGCAACCTTGGACATGCGATGAGAAAGGGACCTTGTAACTCATCTGGGTCCGGGTATCTGAGGCTCAACAGTGATCTTGACAACAGACGTTCATCTATCGACAAGGGCCCGTACTCGTTTAGGAAGTCTGTTCGGTTGCCCAACTGTTATAAAAATAACTCTGGGTTTGAGTACGTGGATACGTTCAACACCCAAGACATTGAAGACCCGGGCTGTGATGACCCCCTGTCCCTTTCAGTTGGCCTTTCCTCTAACCCCATACTATCTGACGTAACATCGATCGGGAGCCGTTTTCGATGCGTCTTAAAAGGTCGGGGATACTGTCAACCCTTCCCAGTGTCCGTGACCGAGGGAGTGCCGAATCAAACCCGGGTAGAAAGCGAAGCTGGGAGACTAACATTGCTGTGGGGTGTCCCTGTGACTATCAGGAAGACCGGATCTGGACTCTTTTGTGTCCAGGCGACTGAAACGTCTACAACCTACCCTTGTCCTATACACAAGCGAGTACACTCAAAGTCCAAGCTGGGCGCTCTGGTGTTTGCTACGCATACGAAACCCAAATGTTTTGTAACCTGACATGTATCTATGTATTGTGTATGTATACAATGTGCCTTTTCTTACAATAATACACAACCATACCAACCAGAATTTCGTTATGTCTTTTATTTCACATTTCAATATCATCACTGTATATCACAACATACTATAGTACCTATGGCATGGATAGCACTGACATTCAGTAAGGCAGAGTGTAACAATAAAAAAACAAACAGTAACCGTCGCCATCAAGTCCTAAGTGGAGTCAATGTGGGCTCCGGTCGTAGGGGGCCAAGACCCTGTCTCTCACGGGGGACGGCTTTGTCAACGTGATTAAATATTCTGGTCGTGAGAGCGTCCGGATAGGCATGTAGCTCGTCTAATGTATGTGTAGTCTTTCCTACTGTGACTCCTTTTGTATCCGATGACGACCTAGGGCCTCGTTGAGCTACCTCAGTGTGCTTCCCGTTGATGATGCTGCCACAGTCCTTTCTGCACTTCCTGCCTCTGAATGGGTTGTTGGTCATGAACCGAGTCCTCTTTCTGTACTTTGAGCCGTATTGACAGTAATCGAGTCTGACAGCCCTGGGGTCTTTACAAGACATCTTGAATCCCTTGCTCTTGGCCTGGGTGACGTTGTGACACGTTTTCTTCCCTTGACCATCATTCATCCGCTTCACAAACACACTCAACGGGTGATTCTCGATGTCTTCGTAAAGCCTGTGCGAAACCCATCTCTTCCAGATCAGACTGGAGTCTGGGTTTTCCACAAAGTACTGCATGGTAGGGTTGATTGTATGGAAGTGCTCTATGATGTCTATAGTCTTTTCCACCAGAGAATCTGCCATCGTCAGGTTCCTCGGCATATTGGCATTAGTCCTTGCTATGCTGTAGTTTTCACAAGGTGGTCCGGCGACTATAACGTCGGGAGCTGGCCCTTGCCACTCTGTGACGGGGTCCCACTTTAGTATGTCTACAACGATATCAGCCCCGTGTCCACCGTCGATGTCTAGTCTTCGCACGGTCCATCCTGCTTCGACGAATGGCCTGCAAATACTGCCTGTGCCGTCGAAGAGACTCAGGAGGGTTTTCGGCTTGGTCGTTTCCATTGGTACCTCACAGGCTGTGTCGTATGTGACTTTCTTTTAAATTAACAGATTCGTTAATCGGACAACATGTCCACATGTGATAACAATGGCCAGTTCCCTGCTGATCCGAGCATATCTGCTAACGGCTCTGTGTTTCTTGACTTGTCTGGGTAGCACGAGACGTAATCATATATTGGTACAGACAAATTTACTCAACTGCCGTAATGATGTAGAATACTGCTCCGACATCTACGACCCGCCATTTGCTCTTGTTGGGTGCACGGCCATCGGTGTTGGACTATGTCTTTACAGGTGTCCTCTGGGGCAACCAAGCCTGCGTTACAAGGTCACAAGAGGAAGACGATGTGCAGCCGTGTGTCCTAGAGGCTATTTCCTGGGGATGTATGAAGGTGAAGAGTATTGTACACTTCACAGCATCTCTTGCCCAACAAATGAAAGTATGATCCTACCCGGCACATTCTGGCATAACACGATTTGCGGTAATCCTGAACATTATAAGGTGCAGGACCTCTTCACCAATATACAGTCGACACCCCTAATTGATACGCTCAAGGAGCTGACTACAAGCTGGGTGCGGGACATACCTAGCGGCATAGTAGAGAAACTTTGCAGAGACATGACCGGTTATGCAGAACTGACCCGGTGTATGTTCAATTTCGAACAAATGTTACATGACATGGGGTTTCCAGCAGAATCACTGTACTACAGGCTGAACAAGCTGTCTTTTTACGACACCTCAAAGCAACTATATAACACCGTGGTGAAACCATTTGTTACTGGGAAAGATGTGAACCCCGAGTTAGCCATTCACTTTCTAACCAATCCTTTGTGGATGGGGGAACAGGACGTGCTTGCCGTAGAGACCAGACTCACCATCCCCTTGGGCATGGAGAAAAGGTACATACCTAAAGTGCTATATTGGTTCAGGGGCAAGCCTTGGGGTACTTGGGTGGTGTGGGAAGACACGCCGGGTCGTGTCTCCGGACAGGCTCAACACAACATCCCTAGAGGTCAGAACTTGACCATCATTAAATCAGTTGGCTTCTTCGTGCACGTATTCGATATCTCCCTGGTCATAGAAGACTTCACCTGCGGCCGATTGGACTCCTTCCACGTCAAGCTCGAAATCTATGACACTCATCGGGAAACAATGCTAGGGTTACAAAAGAATGTCGATGTCAACTGCCTGTGGAAACCGAAGCTGCACCAGTCCTGCAATTGCACCCATGCTCTGCTCCACTACGCAAACTCCGATGGTCTGTGCTCGCCTACGTGCATCACGACCCCCTTCGCACACCTGTCAAAAGGAGTCGAGGGCAGCAACAACGACTGGACGCTGGAAATTACACACCAGGAGCCCGATGTCTCGGTCAAGAACCAGGGCAGGGTTGTATATGGCTCGGTCCCACCTAAAACGGAACGCTTCTGTCTAGTCACAATGTATGTGTTTGCCCTCTTGTCTGGACCAACACGAGACAACCCGTACGCTCCTCTAGACATGATGAGATGTGATGTCGTACTCGTCGACATCGAGGTCATAATGGAACACCTTCCCCGGCGTCTCAATGATCAGTACTTGACCATAGACGTACGATCCTTATCGAAGTACAACAGTGTGGAAACGTCCCAGGTGTATGTACCACTTCAGGCCGAGGATACCCTGAAAACTATCATCCGTCAGGGCTGGGGAGCTAAGATAGGTGTGAAGCTTAGCTTCATACACTCCATCCGACCCGAACCCTACCAGGAAGAGCTGGCTGCTGTACTTGACTGGATATTAATCTTGCAGTCCCAGTTGAACCGAGGTCCTTGGGTGATAGTCATCGACATTCACGTCGAGACAGTAAAGGCGTCGGACTTTGATATTATCAACAACCTATACGGATCAAAGTTAGAGTTGATACCTGGGATCTCAGCCTACCAGATTGCCGATGTCATGAGGACCAAAAGATACTACACAACTACGTACAATTACTTTAAATGCGGTAACACCGAGAAATGCTCTGGACCTATAACCATATATGACAAAGATGACAACATCCTCTACAATAGCCCTGAGGATGACCCCATTCCAGCCTGTCATGACACACCAGTAACAAACATGAAGTGTATAGTGTGTAGGGATAGATTCATAATTATCATCTGCCCCAAAGTCAAGCATCCAGTAGACATTGAGGATGTAGAAGGGGGTAGTTTGCCATTTCAGCAGTACACTCCCCGTCATCAATATGGCAATTACAAACAATCATTCCCTTTCCACTCTGAGCAGGAGCAAGCAGAGACTGATCTACAGCAATTGGGTGTACTCGTGGCGTCATATGGAGCCTTTCTGAACCTGGACACTATATCCATATTCACTCAGAGGAAGACAGGGTGTGAGCGGGTAAGACCTGGTCGCTGGACCCTAGGAGAGTACGCCGCCGGTGACCCTTACACAATCAGGTTACCCCGTGAGGACGAGTATCCAGAGAGGACAGGACTATTGGTATTTGAGGAACTATGCAAGATATCGAACAACCGTGCCGGGATAGTGGTGACCGTGCCATCGGGTGACTACATCCCAAACGTTGACTGCAAGTGGCCGATGTTGCTCAACAGACATGCCAACCCTGACCATGTTGTCTTGGATCACAATAGGGTCCATTATTCTATGCGAGACCTCGCTGGGATCATAGCGGATATGGCCAAGTGGGGTGTGTGTAGATACTCCCTGGGATACCTTGACTACACCTTTGGTAGCACCAAAGGCCTGCCGACCTTCACGGAGCTCTCAAACATAATCAACCTGACAGCCACCAAGTTCCGCACTTTACATTACCGGTACACCAGAAACTCAAAGTTCGGAGACGGGGCATACTCTTACGCTCAGGTGGATGGCGTGTACAAACTGGAAGGTTCAATGTTTTTCCAGCACGCCACCCAGGGGATACCGCTCAGTAAAAGCTTTGTCCTGGTTCCCGATATGCCTGACCTGAGATTGGGCTTGTCCTCAGACATGAACGTAGGCGCTCCTTTACCCGTTAGTGAACACATCATCCAGAGTGCTATCGAGAGGGTTAAGTTTATACCCTACGGCTCACAGGCTATCAACTTGAATTATAAGGATACTGTAGCCTTCGTTGACCAGGATAGGGACATGATTTGCATCCATTCACATTCTACCATTGTAAGGAGCGATGGCATCCGGTTCCCTTCATTTGGTATACAGAGTGAAGCACAGGAGAACCTCACAAAAGGTTGCGACAGCTACATTAGCGGGGCTGAGCATCGTGCTAGGCTATTGGTACCATTACCCATCACCAGACATTTGAGACAGGCTGTTGTCCAGAGTATAGTGGACTGGAGCCGCTGGCTCGGAACACCTTCACTGACTAGAGAGGAAGAAGATTGGCTGTCCAGCAAGCAAGTAGTGACAAGAGGCTTCACCCTGCCCTCTCACCAAGGCGCCAAGGGCTTGTCAGCAATCATTGACAGTATGTACTTGATATCGAAAACGGTCGAGTGCATCAGAGGCTCCAGTTCTTGCATGGAGCTGGGAGACTACGTTGATAACAATTGGCCACAAGGGGGCACCGGGTATCCGATTGCAATCTCTAGCCATATGGAATCATCAGAGGAAATCTTTATTAAAATGATAATCCATGTTAATCACGGTGCGAAACGCGTTACAATCCCATGTGAACTCGAACCATTCTCCTTCGGATCGGATAAAATGTCCTTGCCTCAGCCCAGGCCGGGTTACTACACGCACACAGAAGAGCCTCTCGTCTCCAAGGTGAAAAAGTATATTACAACAGTGGGACCGCTCACCACACAGATTGTCCAACCCCTAGCGTTACTCTATTGCCCTGAAATTGACCTGATTCGGGCTGACCACTTACCGTACTCCGATGCGTTCTTTCAGAACACCTACGATTGCGTGAATACAATGAACCACTCTGTCAAGACTCGAAGTGATGTCTTCTCTCAACTCGGTACTTTGACCGAAGAGAATGAGAGGATTACGGGGCAGACAGTGAAGCGCTTAATGTCTATGTCAACCCACACCTCTGCATTATCTCTGAGCTCCACTGTACTAGCTGTACTAATCAACATTAGCATACTCACAATGCTTTGCTGTATGTCTCAAGGAAGGCTCTATAGCCAACAACGCTATAGGAAACTGCTGTGAACCCCAACACCATGGACATGACGAACCACAATGCACCCTCGCTCAGATCCATGTATATGATACTATCAGCTCTGCTTCCTATTGTTCACCTCGTCTCTAATCAAGAATCACTGTCAACCGCAGGGGCCGGGACCCCCAGAGGGGAAGGTCTAGCTTCAGGACCTGTCTGGTTCATCGGAAACGGTAAAGTGTCTCCCGACTCCCTCGACCACAGGGTGATACTCAGGCCAGGCAGATGGAAGATACGCACACCGGAGAGGCACATCTCCTACACTGCCTACCATTTCTTTATAGGCCTCAACTGGACCGAACTCGAAGTAAATTACCCGAAGTGTTCCCAGGTAGCCTGCAGAGGGTTACCTGAGTCTCATAAAGGCTGTGATCAATTGTGTTATTCTGGCAGCTGGCACGATGCAACTATGACACTGTCAACAGCCACGAGGGAATACAAATGGTCCACGACATTGCTAAACTCAGCCTTGACCGATCTGGCCGCTCTCATGGACACTCGTTTCGGCAACAACCACAACGTTGCCGTGTCCGACTCCGTTTCCAAACTGTTATCATACCAGGCCGAGAGTTTTACTTCTAACCCTCATGTGGTGGATGTGATGCGATACTACAGGACGTTGATCGAAGGAGCCCTGGAAAATGTAGTTAAAGATTTCCCCAGCACTTTACCATACTCTCCCCTCAATGCAGATCATGTCCTGTACAATCAGCCGCACCGGGGGTTCAATGATACCAGTAGGTTGAATAGGTTGCTTGACACCTGGAAGAGTGGAGCCTTCAACTTGGCCATACAGCTCAATACCATCGTGTTCGCCCTCCAGGGAGCACATCAGCGCTTACTCTCGTGCGCTCAAGGTGTACTGCGGTCAGATATGACTGGGTGCGAACCGGGCTTCATCACAGAATCTTATACCGATATACCAGTTGCAAGCCGTTCCCAGTCCTCCTCTAGGCTAGTGATGGTAGTCAGGAGGGACACTTGGAAACCCGTTGTGCTCTCGCAATGGTACATGGCCTTCATAGATTCCTCAAGGGGCAACAGGACTTGTTGGCTCGACAGACACATGGTAAACGACACAAACTACAACTACAGGATGCCCCAGTGTGACTCCAGGGGAGTATGTGAAGGTCTGAACCAGGATGATATTGTATCTGCCTGTGAAGTGAACTACAAGGGCGAGATAGGCTTGGAATGTCCCGTGGTGTGTGGCGACCCGTGCTTCGGACCTATCTGCTACAAGGCAAAAGCAGACATGTTCACCATGAGGAGCACATCAGCTGGAAAGCCTGATACCAACACAGTGAACGACGTGAGTGTGGTCCGGATGACCAAGAGTCCGAGGATACTGTCGAAGGTCTACTCTCTCTCCGATGTGGACATACTCAAGTCTATCGCTAGCATTCGGGATCGATCCGCTCAGTCGACTCTGTTGCTCCAGCAAGGACAGACCGTGTTAAAGGACATCATCGCCATGGATGCCACGGTTCAGAAATACATTGACAAAGTGCGAGCCGATACAGCATCGCAGTCACAGGGAAACAAATATTTCGACTGCGAGGTCATGATAAGCAGCAGTCGGTCCATGGCTGCTGCTTCAGTCATCCTCTCAGCTCTAACCTGCCCCTTATTGATCATTTTAGTTGTAAAAGTGATGGTTGTTACAAAGACTCAAGATGTCCCGATGAGGACAAACAGGAGCATTCGTGATCCAATCCTGTGAATGTAGGGTGGATGTGCGGGTGCGAGGGAAATCGCTGGTCTGCACTGTGACAAAAGCCAAATGGTGTAGGCGAGAACCATCCAAAGTGTAATCGGTAAGATGATTAACGGACCATCTTGTTATTGCTCCATCCAAAGACTGATATGTCAGAGAAACTAGGTTGTTTTTCTAAAGTAGTAGTTAGGGGGGTATTGGGTATTGCCACATTTAGCCTATTACGGGTCTGAGGTATCCACATCATCTCCAGTGTTGGTTGTTACAACCATGGCGTTGTCAGCTATACCCTTGAGCTATCTACTTGTTACCCTATCAACTGCCACGATCCCGTCTGCAGAGGATCAGCTACCAGTCTCTGCTACTTCATTACCCAACACATATGGGTATCTAGCAATTAGGCCTAGTATGGCAGTAACCAAACATGCAGCCTTTACACCCGGACCTTGGAATGTTGGCGCTACAACTGAGACTGTGGATGCCAGTGGTGATATGGCCACGGCCCTTAATTTCCTTACACCTCACACAGAGGCTAAGATCAAGGATGTTACCACCGAGCCTCTTTCTACTACTTTCACTTCAGTCCCAAGGATTAAGGCTCTTCCTAACCGCACTGCTACACCTCTGCAACTTATATGTCCAAACTCGAATCCTCACCACTTTATGACCACTAGCTGGCTTATCTTGACAGAGGACAACATAACGTACAGGTTATATCGCATCGAGCAACGGGGCCATGTCTCCAAATACAAGGACTGGTACAATATACAGTCAGGGATGAAGGTTACCCATAACGTAACAAGTAAAGACACTCTAATGATATATGGTGACACGTGCAACCACACTGCAATCTACCAGTGTAAGAGGTCAGCCAGAGTGGGCTACACCAATGAAGTGCACAGTTTCTCTGTTTCAAATTGCACCGTTGCGAGGAAAGTACACATTGGATCCCATGTTAATGTGTTTGCCCCTGTAAACACATCACCACGTCTGACAGCAGCCAGTTTCCCACTGGCTATAGGACCTATAGTGTGGTTCATCTCTATTTATTAACCTCGCTAGCTTCAACTCCCGTATCCTGCATAAGATACCACCTGCGTCCCTGACTTGTACATTTACATCGTGTTAGGACTCCACTCGGGAGACATAGAATGGCTTCTGCTAAACCTCCTCCTAATGCCAGAACCAGAGCCCCTGCTAAGGTTACTGGTGTATCACCGAACCCGCTACCCTTGATCCCCGAGCATAACAAATATGTCTACAAGCCAGCCCCGATGAATTCCTTCGTACATGACATCGTAACGAGAGCACGTGCCAAGAAGGTGAAGATTGAGATCCCTACGACCAAGTACGGCACTGTCAAACTGGTGCATGTCCTGTGCGCCGCTTCAGATGCCAACGTCTGGAGTCCCGAGTGTGAGAAAGCCTTGGTGAATAGTCTCCCCTTGAGAGAACACCATAAAGCCTTCCTCTCACACAACATGTTTGTGACCATGATCGGCGCTGTGGTTGCCAGAGCTCTAGAACAAGCAACCAGGACTTGTGAAGACACTCTGGACCTGCTTGCCGATCGCTACTATGTGAGAAGCATTGCGTGTCACGACTCTAGCAAGACAAGTGCAATTGAAGCAGCTGCGTACTCTGGTATCATGGCCGTACACATGGACAAGGAAGCCGCGGCTGTAAACAAGAAGAAACGGATCCTGCTCAACAAACGTTACGGAGGTAGCCAGACCGAAGAAGAAGTGCAAGCATGCTCACTGGAGAAGCTGTATATTGACAACACGGATGACATGTCAGCCATGGCAAACATTGGATTCAAGCACCATTATGAGAAGAACCCGCATCACCCTGAGCACTTTCATCAGGATGAGATGGACGATATGAACCTGGTGGAAGCAATCGTCGATGGCTTGGCCTGTATATTCGAAAGAAGCACGGCACACACAAATGTGAAAACCTGGCTGGACATGTACAATGTCGAGAGGTTTAAGGGTCAGAATAAGGACCTTGCCTTGAACATCATAGAGGCTCTCGGGATGTATATCACGGCCGCAGATTATACAACCCTGCAGACCTTCAGGGGCTCCATATTCTCTATCATTGGAAAATCTATCCCATGGTCCCGTGTGACGATGACGGAATGCTGCAATCACAAAAGGGAGCCCGATAACCCTTTAACCAGGCGTGATTTTGCACCATGTTTTGTAACTAACAACTAACCTCACAGATGATTTGTTTACTTGTTCTGTGTAACCTTTGAATCTTTATTGAACCAGATATGCTGTTCACCTATGTTATTTGTGGCATGTATATGCATGTAAGTTAGTTCATACAATGCTTTGTAAAATGAATAAAGAAATCTAAACTCAATGTAGACCTGTGACATGTCTTTATTACTTTCTGTGTTGGTAGTCCCATTGAGTACATATCATTTCCTACTGCTAGTGGGGAATAGCCGTAGTTGCTATGTCACAGCCCCTGACACACTAACAGAGTACAAGGACAATTCCAAGTCCTGAGGCAACACACATCGCCCCTCAGACATTCACAAGTCTATCTGAACCAGAGGTTATTGCCATTAGGCTTGGTCGGCTGTGTAGCTCGAGGTCGGAAGGGCTAGCTAAAATTAAATATCCAAAATGGTTATAAAGGGTGAGGATGCGAACTAGATCTTACACTCAACATCACCTGGTCTGATGATATTGAAATGGAACCCCTTAATGGATATTGTCAACAAGCGCAGTCTTGTACTGTAACTGCTGCAACAACAACAGTTACTCAGATCAAGTCCAGGAGGAAACAGCACCTTGTCCCCCGTATGCTGTTCAGGGACGAGCAAGACTGCACTCCGTTCACCCCTTTGGATCGCCACATGTTCAAATTTCCAAAATTGGACTTTGGTATGCCAGAGATGGGTAAGGTTGAACTGGAGCGAGCCTTGCTGGACCAATTGTCTCTGCACAGTACAAACACTGCAAACGAGACAGGGGTGGATCACCCTAATCCACAGGAGCTAACCAATGATACCTTCACCAACTACCAGAACCATCGGTTAGCGGCTGTTAGCTGGTTTGCTAACATGATACCGGTCGACATGATCTACACCCAGAAGCACCACTCTGTCTTTATGCCGGCTGTGAATGTCATGGACCGATACATAACCACCTGTGTAGACCTCGGAGAGGACCTGTATCAGTTGCTGACAAACATCTCTAACATCCGAGGTGCATGCCTATCACTCTCGATTAAGATGCATAGTGTGAACACAATATGTAATCTTAAGGGAATTGTCAAGCACAGGGACTGGGTAAACAAGGCATGTGTTACAGACTATTCCAGAGACACAGATAACCCAAGATTCAACGTGTACATCTTGTCAGATGTACAAGGGATAGAAGAGGCCGAGAAGCGGATAATTACCAAGTTGAAAGGATCCGCTTTCCCCGCACACAGTGACAACATGATCAGTATACTGTGCAAGTATCTAATCCTGGAACATGTCCGAGAACACACGTCCCGTACCCTGTCACCTATCCATGTGCTGAATGAAAGTGTCACACTGGTAGCTGCCAAGCTGTTCTCTAAATGTGCATTGGACATTAGGTTGTTACGCTTCAAGAGTTGGAAGTGCATCGCTGTATGCTGCCTGCTCGGAATGATCACGGTGTGCATTATGGATCCCAAGGAGGGACTCCGGCTGGAAAGCAGTTTGATGTCGCTGTTGGAAAAGCTTAAGCCTGGCGAGTTCACACAAAAGGATCTGTGTGACCTTAGTGAGATGTTGACTCAGGGCTGTGTGGTATGCAGCAGTTCCTTTGTCAACCCTGATGTGTGCAAGACTCTACGTAAGATATCATCTGCGTCTTGCGTCAAGTGTAGGAAGACCACTCTCGTAAGGGGAAATTGTGATGACCATTGGACTAGGCAAACAAAGGGAAAGGGGGTATCTAATAGTAAAGTGGCACGGTACTCTGTTTAGTTTAATAACACTTGGTCTATAGTGTGGCTATGTAACCTATGTAACCTATGTATCTAATGATGATATATGTCAATGTCTATATGCCTATGAAATAAAGTCATAACAGATCCTTAAACAATGTTTCAAATAAAATGTTTTATTATTCCCAAAGTACAATACAGTCACATCACATGTATATAGATAGTGTCAACAACTACAGAGAGGAATGTTGCACCCTGACATCCCTCAGACCGGGTTACCATTGTCAACTTATACATTGCCTATGTGTGCTCGAATAAAATAGCTCATTGAGATTCCCACCCTGAATGTGATATTGACTCCCAGTTTGGACGTCCCATCCTCAGTCCTCTGGCTTGCCTTAGACTGGATACGGCGCTCCTCGTCGGATTTACTGAAATTGGGGATTTCCCGATCTCAGTCCTCTGGCTTGCCTTAGACTGGATACGGCGCTCCGCGTCGGATTTACTGAAATTGGGGATTTTCCAATCTCAGTCCTCTGGCTTGCCTTAGACTGGATACGGCACTCCGCGTCGGATTTACTGAAATTGGGGATTTTCCGATCTCAGTCCTCTGACTTGCCTTAGACTGGATACGGCGCTCCTCGTCGGATTTACTGAAATTGGGGATTCCGATCTCAGTCCTCTGGTTTTGTGTGTCCTGATCTCCACCCCCATCCTCACTGAGAGCCGTAAGGTATAAAAGCAACTCATATTGCCACTTGTAGACAATGTAACTTAGGGATACCACGACTTAGTCTACAAAGGATACCACGACTTAGTCTCAACCTAGAGATGGGTCTATACACAGTCTCAGGCTCTGCAGTAGCACTGACTGCGATTCTAGCCCTAGTGTCTAGGGGACTGACCCAAACTCAAGACACGTTATACTTCACTACGTGGACCGGTAACTGGGAAAATCTAATGCCCCACATGACTGCTATCAAGGAACAGGCAAACTTCTTCCATAAGAACAGACTGGTTTTGGACGCTGGGACAATGGATCACCTGAAAAAGACCGGTGTTGTGGAAGACAGTAGAGTTGTCATGGAACTGGATAGGGATGTGTTCACTAAAGCAAAAGAACTGATGACAATGATTAGTGAGCCTGAAAAGACCAAGTCAATTGTAGAGATGTACGACAATCTACATGAAGCTTACCAAGAGTTGAGAGGTAACATGTTCTACACCTCTGCTTCCGATGTCCTGCGTTTTGTTGCTTTCACTGCATACGCCGATCAGGCTGAACACTTGGTCTATCACGATCCCGATGTTCGCTTCAAACCTTTAGGGCATGATCATAAAACGGACCTTGGCTCGGGTGCAGACATGAAGGCTGTAATGATAACCTTAACCAAGCGTACCGATGAAGCCCTAGCCAAACAGCTTTCGTTTGTGGAACCAAGTTATTTCTACGACCGCAAACCGGACGAGTACCCAGAATACACCCAGTTCTACTCCGATTTGATCTTCATGCGGAAGACAGCAGCTATACGTTCTGCCTTCGAAATAGGAGTGATGCAGTTGAAAACTATAGCTGCAAGCCGAATAGCAAACGTTAACAAAATCATTGGGACTGAAAAACATAGAATGACCTTACATGAAGCAGTTTTTACAACTCACCCTGAAGAGACTACATTTTCAATGCCTAAGGAAACAGGTACCTTGCTCTTCAGACAACGTGGAAGTCCATGGATCAAGTACACTCCAAGCCAGCTGAAAAGTGCCTACGTAAGCGCTCTAGGCCTGAACCCTTTGGACTTTCTCCTCGAAAGAAAGATGGACGCCTGTTATAGGGCTACCGCTGTCAGGAAGCGAGGTGGGCGCGTCTTTACACTGGAAATACTTCAATACCTTCGTACCCTACAAGTGAAAGGTGAGACTCATACCAGAAATATGTTCATATCCGAATCTGCACTCAACCCGGCTGACGTCGGAGCCGTAACACGTCAAGGTGCTCGAAATTGGGACGGAGATGAGCAGCATGATCATCTCCATGTGCCAGTGTACACTCTGGAAGAAGAAGCTACTATCACTGGTGCAAATGGCTCCCCGTTGTCTTCTCCGGTACAATCGAGACCCTCTAGTCCCGACCTGCTTCAAGCAGACAACCCTGGTGAAGTTAGTCCTCTGCTAGAGCCCAGTCTCGTTGACTACATTGCTCCTGAAGTGAAGGGTCCTGCTGCTGAAGTGAAGGGTCGTGCTCCTGAAGTGGACAGTCCTGCTGTGGTCGAGGTAAACGTGGACATGAGCACTCCCTCATTCAGGTCCAATAGACGGCCCCACTACGTCAACCCAGAGACAGAACCCGAAGCTTTCCTGCGCGACATAGGAGCTTGCGGGCTCCATAGCAAGCGTAGACGCACAGAGCTTTGATGATACTTATGTGGTAGTAGTAGCCACAATGCATTGCTCTATGTACAATACACCCACACTGACCTTATGTCATATTGTGGCATAGTGTTTTGTTTCACATTGTCAATAAATGTAATAACACAGACCCACCATTGTCATCCTTTATTATGGCTCATAGTACACATGTCACACATTGTATATGGTAAAGGGGGTATCTAATAGTAAAGTGGCACGATACTCTGTTTAGTTTAATAACACTTGGTCTATAGTGTGGCTATGTAACCTATGTAACCTATGTATACACATGTCACACATTGTATATGGTAAAGGGGGTATCTAATAGTAAAGTGGCACGATACTCTGTTTAGTTTAATAACACTTGGTCTATAGTGTGGCTATGTAACCTATGTAACCTATGTATCTAATGATGATATATGTCAATGTCTATATGCCTATGAAATAAAGTCATAACAGATCCTTAAACAATGTTTCAAATAAAATGTTTTATTATTCCCAAAGTACAATACAGTCACATTACATGTATATAGATAGTGTCAACAACTACAGAGAGGAATGTTGAACCCTGACATCCCTCAGACCGGGTTACCATTGTCAACTTATACATTGCCTATGTGTGCTCGAATAAAATAGCTCATTGAGATTCCCACCCTGAATGTGATATTGACTCCCAGTGTGGACGTCCCATCCCCAGTCCTATGGCTTGCCTTAGACTGGATACGGCGCTCCTCGTCGGATATACTGAAATTGGGGACTTTCCCATCTCAGTCCTATGGCTTGCCTTAGACTGGATACGGCGCTCCTCGTCGGATATACTGAAATTGGGGACTTTCCCATCTCAGTCCTATGGCTTGCCTTAGACTGGATACGGCGCTCCTCGTCGGATATACTGAAATTGGGGACTTTCCCATCTCAGTCCTATGGCTTGCCTTAGACTGGATACGGCGCTCCTCGTCGGATATACTGAAATTGGGGACTTTCCCATCTCAGTCCTATGGCTTGCCTTAGACTGGATACGGCGCTCCTCGTCGGATATACTGAAATTGGGGACTTTCCCATCTCAGTCCTATGGCTTGCCTTAGACTGGATACGGCGCTCCTCGTCGGATATACTGAAATTGGGGACTTTCCCATCTCAGTCCTATGGCTTGCCTTAGACTGGATACGGCGCTCCTCGTCGGATATACTGAAATTGGGGACTTTCCCATCTCAGTCCTATGGCTTGCCTTAGACTGGATACGGCGCTCCTCGTCGGATATACTGAAATTGGGGACTTTCCCATCTCAGTCCTATGGCTTGCCTTAGACTGGATACGGCGCTCCTCGTCGGATATACTGAAATTGGGGACTTTCCCATCTCAGTCCTATGGCTTGCCTTAGACTGGATACGGCGCTCCTCGTCGGATATACTGAAATTGGGGACTTTCCCATCTCAGTCCTCTGGCTTTGTGTGATCTCCACCCCCATCCTCACTGAGAGCCGTAAGGTATAAAAGCAACTCATATTGCCACTTGTAGACAATGTAACTTAGGGATACCACGACTTAGTCTACAAAGGATACCACGACTTAGTCTCAACCTAGAGATGGGTCTATACACAGTGTCAGGCTCTGCAGTAGCACTGACTGCGATTCTAGCCCTAGTGTCTAGGGGACTGACCCAAACTCAAGACACGTTATACTTCACTACGTGGACCGGTAACTGGGAAAATCTAATGCCCCACATGACTGCTATCAAGGAACAGGCAAACTTCTTCCATAAGAACAGACTGGTTTTGGACGCTGGGACAATGGATCACCTGAAAAAGACCGGCGTTGTGGAAGACAGTAGAGTTGTCATGGAACTGGATAGGGATGTGTTCACTAAAGCAAAAGAACTGATGACAATGATTAGTGAGCCTGAAAAGACCAAGTCAATTGTAGAGATGTACGACAATCTACATGAAGCTTACCAAGAGTTGAGAGGTAACAAGTTCTACACCTCTGCTTCCGATGTCCTGCGTTTTGTTGCTTTCACTGCATACGCCGATCAGGCTGAACACTTGGTCTATCACGATGCCGATGTTCGCTTCAAACCTTTAGGGCATGATCATAAAACGGATCTTGGCTCGGGTGCAGACATGAAGGCTGTAATGATAGCCTTAACCAAGCGTACCGATGAAGCCCTAGCCAATAAGCTCTCGTTTGTGGAACCGAGTTATTTCTACGACCGCACACCGTACGAGTACCCAGAATACACCCAGTTCAACTCCGATTTGATCTTCATGCGGAAGACAGCTGCTATACGTTCTGCTTTTGAAATCGGAGTGATGCAGTTGAAAACTATAGCTGCAAGCCGAATAGCAAAAGTTAACAAAATCATTGGGACTGAAAAACATAGAATGACCTTACATGAAGCAGTTTTTACAACTCACCCTGAAGAGACTACATTTTCAATGCCTAAGGAAACAGGTAGCTTGCTCTACAGACAACGTGGACTTGAACGGACCGAGTACACTCCAAGACAACTGAAGAATGCCTACGTAAGCGCTCTAGGTCTGAACCCTTTGGACATTCTCCTCGAAAGAAAGATGAACGCCTGTTATAGGGCTACCTCTGTCAAGATGGGAGGTAAGCGCTACTTTAGAGTGGAAGTCAATAACTTCCTTCGTACCCTAGAAGTGAAAGGTGAGGCTCATACCAGGAATATGTTCATATCCGAATCTGCACTCAACCCGGCTGACGTCGGAGCCGTAACACGTCAAGACGCTCAAAATTGGTACGGAGATAAGCAGCATGATCATCTCCATGTGCCAGTGTACACTCTGGAAGAAGAAGCTACTATCACTGGCGCAAATGACTCCCCGTTGTCTTCTCCGGAACAATCGAGACCCTCTAGTCCCGAACTGCTTGAAGCGGACAACCCTGTCGAAGTTAGTCCTCTGCTAGAGCCCAGTCTCGTTGACTACATTGCTCCTGAAGTGAAGGGTCCTGCTGCTGAAGTGAACGGTCCTGCCCCTGAAGCGGACACCCCTGTTGAAGTTAGTCCTCTGCTGAAGGGTCCTGCTCCTGAAGTGAACGGTCGTGCTCCTGAAGTGGACAGTCCTGCTGTGGTCGAGGTAAACGTGGACATGAGCACTCTATCATTCGGTTCCAATAGACAGCCCCACTACGTCAACCCAGAGACAGAACACGAAGCTTTCCAGCTCGACATAGGAGCTTGCGGGCTCCATAGCAAGCGTAGACGCAGGGCTGCGGCTCGCTGTTCCCTCTATGAGGAAGAGAACTTCTCTACCATGCACAATGGTGAGTTCCTCTTTAAAGACAAATGGCCTGCAATATTTAAAAGAGAGGAAGGGTCTCTAAAGATGATAGTGGAATCCACTGCGAATGCGAAGAATGTCTTTACTCGAGTTCTTACCAAGATTCCAGGCGCTCTGGTAAAAGCTCTTATACAGAAGCGCAAGGCAATTGTGGAAATGTCCCGCACACAGTTGGAGTCAATGATGAACAACCCCGAAGTAGAAGCCGCGGTGAATACCATGCTGTCCGAGGCTCACAGTGCCATTCCCAGTGATCAACGCCGAGCGGTGAAGCGAATGGGCTCTGCGTATGCTCGCGCTGCCACAACGGGTCCTAAGTCACAACTAGCAATCAAAGCCTGGGTCGTTGGAGCACGGGCCTACGGGGTGTTCACCAACATTGGGGCCCTGGTGTACGGAGACCCCTTGGTGAAGACATTTGCTGCCTTAGATCTTAGTCAAACAGTAAACGGTTACATGGCTCACAAATTGGGCCAGTACGCAAAGACCAAGGCTCTGTCTGAGACTTTGGAGGTGTTAGCTAACAACCCTGTCATGAATATGGCCGGTGCAGCAGCTAACATCTTCTTCTTTGCTCAGAACATCCGCAACGTCGCCAACGGACACCACAGTCCTAGTGACTACTATTGGCTGACAAGATCCTCTATGCAGATGATAACTCTGGTATTTGAAGGTCTGAACCCTGCAATGTTACCCATGGTCTCGGTGGATGTTCTAGTCACGCTCATAACACAGGGGGAATATGCGACTCACGCGGTGAGGTCAGTTGCTAACAAACTGCCTCTTAGCACAAAGGAGATGTGGAGATTGGGGACAACTAGTTTCTTTGGCTCTACATCGTGGTTGGACTACTATGAGAAGGTGGCCGACCTGGAGCGTGTCAACAGTGGACTTGCAAACTCTTTGCTTCAAGCCTTACACACGGTAAACGTGGTAGTTGGCTTCCCTGAATCTACAGTCATCAATGAGTTTCATAATCAGCAAGGCCACCAATGTGTGGAGAGTGCAGTCGAGGTGTGGCCCGCTATTTTGGACGTAGCTACACCAGACCTGTCTCCACACCACAAAATATATCAGGTGAAATTTTCAATGGAGCACAGTGTGCCCCTGAAAGAGGTATACATAGGGAACATTGAGACTCAGCAACTGTGTTACCAATTGGCCCGTATACACTGTAACAACCCCAAACAATCCCGGATCCAGATGTTCATGGAGGCATTGAGTCGACAGGTGGCTGCATTGCCGACCAACGAAGAATGTGCGTTTTACGACCGGACTATACCCAACGCCACTGATCCCTGTGGCAACATGGATAGATATATAGAAGACGCGATCGAGAGAAAGAGGTTCGTTGCAGTAACCACAGAAGTAGGTGATCCTCTTATGGAACCGCAACTGAGAGCCCTGACCGTCAATGCGTACAAAGCCGAAATGATTTCACGGCCTCTCGGATGGATGAAGGAATCACGCAAGTGTTCCAGATACATTGATATACCAGGAAAGGGCATTCCATTGTTCCTCAAAAAGAGAACCACAGATGCTAACATCTTCAAGGGTAAATGTAGGAGCTTGAGACAGTGTATTACTCGCAGGTATATTGGCACAGACAAAGAGGAGGTGGTTAAACCCTACATTTTTAGGAAACTGGGCCCAGTGAGCCAAGACATAGTGCTGTACGCAAACGCTCCTACTGTGAAGATACCCTCAAGTAGAGCAAGGAAGATTCATGACAGAAGTAACTATGTTAAGATGCTGGTGGCTAAACCCGATATGCCTGCCTTGATAATAGTGGATGGCAGAGGCATTTATAAAGGTGCCACAAATGCTACCAATGTCTTCCTGGTATCCGAAAACAGTAAATCTTTCATAATTGGCGGTGATGGTGTGGACACGGTGATAATTGGGAGTCCAGAGAAGAAGCTGCGGATAAGTATGATGAGAGATGTGAAGAAGAATAAGATAACGGGCCGTGATATCACAGTCATGCCCTTGTCCATAGAGAGCATCAAGGCAGCCGAATCATCTGCTAACGCGGTGTTGGAAACCAAAATGGACCTGCACCTAGGTGACAATTCCCACGTAGAGTTAAAGCAGGGGAGCCAGTTCAGTACACTGGAACTGGGTACAAATTCATCTGTTACAGTGAACGATCATATGACCCTGTCTCTTCTGGTAGCACATGGCACTACGGGGGTGACCGTGAGTGCTGCTCAACAGTTGGATGTGGACGAGATTACATTACTCCTACGACCACAGACTAGATTGGTGCCTGACCCAGAGTACGTAAAGCGTGCATGCTCGGTGGCGGACAATGGACTGCTGTTGCACGGAGCGGTGCTGTACAGGAAGGGGAGCTCAGTCGTGTCCATTGACCCAGAAGGTATTATGTTGACCTGCAGTGTGACCGGTGACACAGTATATCGAAGTGCCTACAAGGATCTCACTACCAAGGAAGGAGAGAACTTTAACGCCCAGGTGTGGAGGGAGAAACTGGATTCCCTAGTTCGTGCTGGTCTGGATGAAATGACTGTAACTACACCTAATGGGGTTAAAGTTGTGTCCACAGCATCCCAGCAAACAATAATCAGGGTGGATAATAACACTAAAATTATCCACCAGAGCCTTGCTCGGGGCTCGGTTGTAATGGACTTGGTAGTGGATCATGACATATCCCACAGTGAGATACACTTGCACGGGTCTGGGTCAACTATTACTTATTGCTGTACAGGGTTAGACTGTTTCCCGGCTGAGGGTAGGAATGTAAGTCACTGTGACCTGTTGATGTCCGGACTATACCACACGGGGTCCAATTCTACTACCAAGGTGACCATTACAGCTAAAGGGTTCGGGCTAGTTGCCTTAAAGGTTAGACACAAAGATCTGTATGAAACACCAGAGGGGGTTAAATGTCATTCATGTCCCGAGCTTGCCAATGTCTTTCGAATAGTGCTATATGAAAATGTGAATGTGGTGTTCCGAGATTACTTCTCAGGAATGGAAAGGGTCATACCCGCTCAGTATGGAGAAATAGTTTTGAAGAGAGAGTATGATGAGGAAGATATGTTGATGTACGGTGTGGAAATGATGACACCTATTTGGTAGTAGTAGCCACAATGCTTCTATCTATCTATGTACTATCTATGTACCTTAGATGATACTTATGTGGTAGTAGTAGCCACAATGCATTGCTCTATGTACAATACACCCACACTGACCTAATGTCATATTGTGGCACAGTGTTTTGTTTCACATTGTCAATAAATGTAATAACACAGACCCACTATTGTCATCCTTTATTATGGCTCAAGAACTTCGGATGAGGCTGAAGACCTTCACTTTTATACCTTGACATGTTACTCTTCTATACCTTGACATGTTACTCTTCTTTTGTTGTTGCACATTACCTTCTACTGTAACAAACATAAGACATTCTATGAGCATGGGTGATAGAATGATTGTAGTGTTGCTGTATTTAAATAAACGTAACATGAAGTACGTCTTTGATATCCTCTTGTCTCTTTGACCTGGCCGACTGCACAAGGCCGATGTTACCCCTGGTGTAATAGTTGCATTCTGTCAGTGTTAGAGCTAGCGTGAATAACTCCAACCATGTATATATAAGTGTCAACACGCCTGCCTGCAGACTATCATTGCAGTCATAGGTGTACCATAGGCTACCAGCGACTCATAAATGCACACAATGAAGATATCACATCAGGAAACATACCATCACCAGACCAGAGCCCTGGACATAGACACCAGGCAACTCATTAAATGTGTCCTAGGACAATGTACGGGACTTCTGAAACCTAGGTGGAACGAAAGCAAAGCCCTGTCAACAACGAGTAGAGTTATCGGGCAATTACTGGAGAAGCACAGATACACATACAACGGTAGGTATTGTGTTAAGACACCAACAGCTAACACAAGCCAGTGACAAAGTAATTTAACATTTGTTGCACCATGGACCTTACAGGTATGATCAACACACTCTATGTGGATGACAGAGGGGATGACGTGAAGTTCCTCAGTTCAGTAGCCCATATCATCTTTGAAGACGGGACCGTCAACTGGGGCCGTGTTGCCAGCCTGATGTCTTTTGGGGCTGCGGTGTGCCAGTACTTGAGAGGCAAGGGGAGAGACGACTGTGTTGACGTGGTGGGAGAAGAGATAGCAGAGTACCTGGCCACTCACCACACGGACTGGCTAGTCAAACATAACTCCTGGGTACGTTCAGTAATGACTGAGAGATGCCACCATTGTCTTGGTATACCTGTAATCTAATATTTCTTTTGAAATGTTCCAGAATGGGTTCGCGGAGTTCTTTCTAGTAGCAGAACCTGAGTCCAGATGTAGGAACATCATCATGACCCTTTTCGGATTGGCCGGTATTGTCGCAACAATGACCTTCTTGGTTATGTGACTTTCAGAAGAGGCCTTTACCTGTTACCACTTTGTGCTTGATGCTTCTCACCATAGTGGAGATTGAGTATGATGTTAGGAATATGTACCGTAAAGGCTAATAAAGTAGTGAACCGCATTTGTGTTTGGTGTCTATCGTGATCCTGTGTCAGTTGTACAAAACAACATATGACTGCAGTACACAACTATTACACAAGACAAGTACGTCAAGGTATAGAATTTATTTGCAATGGTTTATGACAACAGTGGAGTTACATAGATGTTTACAATGGTATAATACAACAGTGGATATAAGGATATGTACAATGGTGTAATACAACAGTGTGGATGAGTACAATGGTATAATACAACAGTGGAGTTACATAGATGTTTACAATGGTATAATACAACAGTGGATATAAGGATATGTACAATGGTGTAATACAACAGTGTGGATGAGTACAATGGTATAATACAACAGTGGAGTTACATAGATGTTTACAATGGTATAATACAACAGTGGATATAAGGATATGTACAATGGTGTAATACAACAGTGTGGATGAGTACAATGGTATAATACAACAGTGGAGTTACAGACAGAGTGCAGTCATATGCAGTACATCAGTGGTAGACTTGGGTATAGGCCAGGTACTGTCCTGTTCACAATAGTCCTGTTGGAAACCAAATACTGTTACTGTCAGTCCTCATCTAACCATAATAAGGACTCTAGTAGACTGTCTGTGTTGGTCCAATCAACCCTGCCCCCAGGAATGTTCATCAGGATGTCCTGAGTATCAAAGGTGTCAGTTGTCAGGTCCTCAGTGTCTATACACAACACTTGGCTTGTGTGAGAGTCTCTCAGCATGCCCTTGTGCCCGTGAAACTCATTGGTGATGTCTATACACTGCACTTCCCCATTGGTACAGTCTTTCTGTGTACCGTTCCACTCCACCGGGAGGCACTCTGGCTCTAATATGGAATTGGTCTCTAAGATATAGGACTCGGATATCACGGCATCATTGTCGACATAAAGCAACTGGTATTCAGAGGAGTCAATCTGGATGATCTGGGTGTCAGAACCAATGGCATTAGCGTCAATGCACATACCCTCTGGTAAGTTATAGGACTCGGATATCACGGCATCATTGTCGACATAAAGCAACTGGTATTCAGAGGAGTCAATCTGGATGATCTGGGTGTCAGAACCAATGGCATTAGCGTCAATGCACATACCCTCTGGTAAGTTATAGGACTCGGATATCACGGCATCATTGTCGACATAAAGCAACTGGTATTCAGAGGAGTCAATCTGGATGATCTGGGTGTCAGAACCAATGGCATTAGCGTCAATGCACATACCCTCTGGTACATTATTTTCCAAGACCTGGACTTCAGGGGAATCACCCCATATCCTTTCCAGAGTCCGTTTCCACTGGGAGTCCGAACACACCGAATGTGGCACAGATGTGTAGCATCCTACCTTACTTTTTATCACAACACCAAATATCTTCAGCACCCGGAAAATATTACACATCCTACGTGGTGGAATATCAAATGTCTTGACCAGGTCCAGCAAGGTGAACATCCCTGGGTGATTGCGCACATGCCGGTAAACAGTTCCAATGTGTTTCTTCATACCAGGTTTGCTAAATACCGGCAACTGATACCTTTGTCGTTTGCATGTGTATACCTTCCTATCTTTACTCAGAAGTCCAATACCTTCCAGGGCACAGAGTACGTCGTATAGTCTGCGCCTGCCATTGGTGTCTAGACTCAATAACTGTACGAGAGACATGTGGGTGAAAGTGTTCAATGCCTCCATTAGATGTAGGGTCTGTCTTGTAAGTATGTCCAGATGGGTGTCCTCAGGTACTGGTGACAGAGACATGGTTACTACTACTCTGACACAGGGTAAGGTAGTACAGCGTCTTTGGGTGGATGTACCCTATGCTGCCTAGTAGAGAGACTCAGTGTGTGGTGTTACAGTCTGGCCAACAATGGCTTTAAAGGGGTTTCCAGTAGTCCATTAATCCAACAACAACAATGTGTATCAGCCTTGCCTATAGTGACTTGTCAGACCAGGGCTATAGTATCCAACAACACCCCTTGTCCAACCAAAGCTGATCCCTCCACACATGGCTACATGGCAACTACGACTCCTATCCGCTTACGACTTGTATATCCAACCCAGACTGACTCCTCTAGCCATGCCTAATTCAGGACTGCTTAATTGTTACACCCTGTCCAACCATGAGTTTCAGACCGTGCCTATAGTGACCCCTCTAACCGAGGCTATGGTATCCAACAACACCCCTTGTCCAACCAAAGCTGACTCCTCCAAACATGGCTACATACACCCCTTGTCCAACCAAAGCTGACTCCTCTAACCATGGCTACATGGCAACTAGGGCTCGAATCTGCTTAAGACTTGTACAGCCAAGCAAGAGTGATCCCTCCAAACAAGGCTGACACCTCGAACCATGGCTAATTCATGCAACCAAGGCTGAATATGTCAACCCTGGATAGTTTCCAAGGACTGCTTAGTTGTTCAGTAGCGTAATCAATGGACCCTGCTCTTGCACTGATCACAGCCAGCCCGGTCTACATAGTCCCTTTGTAATCATTGTGAACCATAAGCAACACTACTGTGTCTTTGGCCGTTGCTAATAGGACCCACTACGCTACTTTGTCTTCTGTAGATGTTGTATCTAATGGTGTACAATAGAACCCATGGACACAGAATAACTCTGGTATCATTGTTTATTTCGATGGCAATTACAACAGATATGGGGCACAATCATTTCACGACACAAGCAAAGTCTATCAGAATAAGCACAATCTGGCAATTAACAAGGTGCCTGAGACTTTAAACAACGGTATGTGTCATAAAAATAATCAAACTCTCTATTCGACTGGAGATGTGAATATGAATAAAGATGTCCCCAGTGTTCGAGCTTCTCAAGCATCCGACAGCCGTCATTCCGCAAGTAGCTGTAGACAGTGTATCCTTCTGGGTAAACATGGACACGTCTCACCCCATTACACTCGTTGAATATGTGGTCGCCGGTGCAGAACAGGAGGCCTTGAGTGGTACATTCGTGATGCTTTTCTACCTTGTACAAGGTACACGGGATCCCGACCAGCTTCTCGACCTCATCGAGTGTCATAGGCATCCTAGTCTCGAAGTAGCCACGGATTGTAGTCTGCTGACAGTGACACTCGGTTAGGCCCATAACATGACATTCGCATAACAGGTCCAGACCCTGGTCTCTGCCAGACGGGTACATCCAGATGTGTATGTAACTGCAGGTGAGGTTGTTCAGTCTGGCACCTAGAGCCTCTAAGGCAGACCGGAGGTACGGGTCCACGAGAATACGCCACTTGGTGGAACGCGTCCTCCGGGAAGACCTGGTAACAACACCATTCGGCTTCGATTGAGGCTTAGATTGCCTCAACGTGGGTTCTCCTTCCATTGTCAAACTCGCTATACCTTGCATTACTGCTGTATGGTCACACTCCATTGATCCAGTATACATAGAGCACAACCCCCTTCTTGGTATAGAGGTCGAATACAATTGTGAGTACACAGCTAGAATCAGACTGTATATAGGCGAGTCTGGTCAACGGACCCCTTGTACAGTGACACTACCTTCTCCATACCCACACTGAAACGTCCAGCGTTGGATACGTCCTCCCCCTAAACACAGTGTCAGTTGGCTATATGAACCCTAGCTTGACATGTCCTACTGTCATATCTGTACTTTATTACCACTCTCCACTCTATAACTAAACCTTGGCCACGTAATCCAACCTCTCAAAGCTGTGTCTCACATCTTCTAGGCTATAAAAGCTAGTGGTGTGGTACTAGTGGTACTCTTTCAGCAGTAGCTTCTGAAATGGCATCGAACCCAGGCTTCAATTGCAAATCCACACAGGAGCCTTCAATGTTACCACTGGGATACCAAGGTAGCGATCGCTTCCTGATTTTAACTGACGAAAGCAGCCCCTGGACTCGGGCTGAGACGAGTGATACAGCCGATATGAACGATGCAGAGACTGATATGTTCAACCGTATGCTCCAGTTTGCTACATCAGGCCCTCCTTTCACATTAACTTTCAAAGTGATGATGTCAGGCTACCACAGAGTCAATACGTCGATCTCTGTGAGGGGCAACAGAAGAATGATGGCCCTTCTGCGGGATATACACGAGTGCCCGAGTAGGCACACCACCTATCACACCTATCTGTATAGGGCTCACATGGAATGTGAATCATTTCTAAGAGCTGTATGTGCTGCTGCTGCCAAGGCTCCAGGAACGTCTTCTTCGGTGTCAAACGGCGCCAGCGACGTCAAACGACCAACCGAAGAAGACTTTGATGTTTGCCTTACCCTGGAGATTGATCAAACTCTACAGCATCAGACTACGATTGAAACTGGTCCTATGTGTCCCAAGAACATGATACTCATCTTGAACAAGGCACCGGTTTATAACATGGAAGACATCTGGTGCGCAATGAAGAATGTGGTGTGTCGAGTGTTGCTCTCTACCTACCTGCCACTATGTGGAATAGATGGAATGGGGAGAAATATTAGCAAGATGATGGAAGGAGCAAGTGTGTGGAAGGGGCAAGAGGGGAAGGAGCAGGTGTGGATATAGGACAACCTGTAGCTGCCACTGATGAAGAGTCCGGTGTGGACATTGGACACCCTGCAGTGGGTGACATTTAGCAAACAGCCCAATATGTATTGCCAGGATATGGGACATGGTGGTCTAAGCCTAGGGTAGAGCAAGCTTGCTTTTATTATGTATCACTTCTATTGTTGAGAATATAACCATGTCAATGTACAATTGTGTCTGTATCCATTGCAAATGAACAATAATAAACTAATGAAATGATACAGCAGTGTGTGTGTGTGTGTGTGTGTGTGTGTGTGTGTGTGTGTGTGTGTGTGTGTGTAATAAAACTCACGGACACAGAGTGCATCTGGTAACATCATGTATTTCATGGACAACTACAGCAGAAAGTGTTCACAAGCATTTATTGTGTCATCTGGAGGCATGTGTTCAACTCTGGTTAACAAGTGTGTGGCACAGGTACAAGTTACAGCTTGGATCCCATAGCCGTCTTAGTCTCGACTTAGCGGTCGATTGTAGTGGCGGGTGGAGAGTGTCACTGAGTGGTTATCACATCATGCGGAGCACTTTATATATGCATCATGTCCAACCCAGTACATATTGACAGGGGAGTAAAATAGAACAGTATTGCCATTTCCAAAGCAGTCAAAGCCTTGCCTTCTTCACGACCAAAACACCTTTTACCCTCTGTGTGAGTAGACAGACCCGGACATGCTATGCTCCCGAACGGGGAGTCAGTGAGATCCCTCACTGCGATATATCCACTCAGGCGGAATGCATGTGGACCTCGGTTATCCTGGGGTATTTGAACCTTGGGGGAATAAGGAGCCAGAATCAAAGTGTTAAACAAGCTTACTACCTTACTCTTGTCCATGCAACACAGTGACAGTGTATGACTTACAGCGCAATCAAGGTATTTCCTAACGCGCATCTTAAGGTCTGTCAAACCATTGGAGCCTGGTCCATTGTCAAAGGGTGTGTTCTCTAACAGTGTCTCTATGGACAGGATACCATTCTGTGGTGAGAAGGTTCCATTTATCTGGAAGTGTAAGTGAGACCGGTATAAGTGCTGTTCCATTCTTGCAGGATAACAGCACCCTTTGATAGTGAGGGAAGATAGAACAGGTGTATGTTAGGACAGGTCCTCAAAAACGATGTTCCAATTACCAAGCTACAGGCATCATCGTGGTTATATTGCAAATTAATGGTTGGACTGTACAGGCCTAATCGGGTCCTCAAAAAGGAACCATTGTCGGATTACCAAGCTTGAGGCAGCATCATGGTTGACTTGTGCATCTGTGGTTGGATCGGTCAGACAGATGCGGAATACACAGCACTGTTTGGTCAGACTCCTTAGACCATTAACAACCCCCACCCCCCCCCCCCCCCTCAAAAGTCAATGCTGCTATATATAAGCTACTGCAACTGAACCAAAATACCAATCAGAATGGAGAAATACAAGAGAGGCCCTGTTTTAGGCAGCGGTGCATATGGAACCGTGTACAAAGTGACTTGTCTGACAACTGGGAAGGAGTATGCCTTGAAATATCACAACAGCAACAGAGGCATAGAGGACACAATAGTGAGAGAACTTTCATGTCTCACTGCATTAAGGGGTCACCCATATGTGATCGACATGCACGATTGTTTTGTAGATGATGGCAAGATAGCCATGCTCATGACCTACGTACCCTACACGTTGAGCGACGCTATCCACAATGGATACGGTGTGAAGTCGTACTACGAACAAGACCGTTGGCTACAGTGTCTCCCTTTGAGTTTCGTTGCTCACTTTAGTACACAGGTGGCTAATGCCCTGTCATACATGCACAGACGGAATATAATACACAGGGACATTACGCCTTACAATGTGCTGCTGACAGAAGATCTCACAGTGAAAGTGGCTGACTTGGGCCTCTCTAGACTTTCCGTGGAAGTGATGAGCCCAAATGTGGTCACGGAGCCCTACAGGGCCCCCGAATTGTTTTCCCAAAGACATACATCTGCAAAGTACACATGTGCCATAGACATGTGGAGTCTAGGGGTTATGATAGTGGATGCAATGCAAGGGAGGTGTGTATTCGTTGGCAGTACCATCAGATGTGAGAATAAGTCCATCTACAAGATCATCACAAGGACTCTATTTCCCAAAGAGAACCACAGTGCATCCACAAGCACACCCTGCGACCCTGACAACATAATGCCTAAAGTGATGCAGTGTGAACTAGTGAAAAGGATAGTCTTCAGATTGCTCACTGTCCGTGACACAGAGAGAATGTTGGCTCATGAACTGCTTGAGGACAGAGAATGGATGCGTGCTGCCGATATGACGAAGGAAGACCAAGATATAGTCAGAGGCCAGATACAGAGAAATGAAAGTACAGAGTGTGCGAAGTGAAGACAAAACACTAGCTGGACAGTGTGTGATGAGTCTTTAACATGTTTATTCTGATGTTTCTTTTAAATGTATATTGAATATCCTTAAACAGTTATGATTATACATGCATGATTAATATGGTATCATTGTAGTGTCACAATAGATGTACAGGCAGGTATATTGTCAATAAACAATGTAATACATAAGGCATCACATGCATCCTATATGTCAGTGGTAAATACACAATACCAAGAGTATAGGTAAATTATTGCTTGCACTACACAAGACACACTATAGGCAACATAAAAAGTCAGTACATGAGTAGATTATTCATGATCAGAGTTGCCATCGTAATGAACAGTGGTATCAGGATGTGTGTGTTCAGGTTAGGTCCAGCAGACGGCCAAGACTTTTCCAAATCGACTATCATCCTCTTCAAGGTCCGTATACCTGCAGGGTGAGAGACAGGGTTAGTCCAATGCAAGTAGTAGTAGTAGTAGTAGTAGTAGTAGTAGTAGTAGTAGTAGTAGTAGTAGTAGTAGTAGTAGTAGTAGTAGTAGTAGTAGTAGTAGTAGTAGTAGTAGTAGTAGTAGTAGTAGTAGTAGTAGTAGTAGTAGTAGTAGTAGTAGTAGTAGTAGTAGTAGTAGTAGTAGTAGTGTAATTAAAAGGAAACAACGTTCAACACACTGTCACTGATGTTGAGCAGTTTCACTGGTCCCCTCACGTCCTCCAACTCCTTCAGATCTGGCATGGTCAACATTGGGTTTCTTCGGGTTGTTGTAGTGGTGGTGGCACTCGCCAAGGCTGCTAGTTGTACATTGGAGCATGACATGTCAGCTTGCCCATGTCTCTGATACATGAAATAATGGTATTGCTTATCACCATATCCCCCGAATGCGGTTCCTTCATTGATAATGAAACAGCACTGGTGTGAGCTTAACATTCTGCTCATAGTGTCATTCCACACCTCAATTAAACTCCACATGTTGCGATTTCCAGGTTCTATGTAGAACATAGAGATTGTAATGACTCCATTCAGTGGCTTAACAAAGGCTGCCCTGTTAACCGAGTCAACCTTGGCAGTGTAGTAGAACATAGCACATGTGTCTGCCTTCACACTCAGAGTAAAGGTCTCATTTCCTATCCTGTAAGTGCCTTCGTCGGTGCACGTGAGGAAGCGAATTATAACCTGGGACCCCACTGGGGTTTGTGTAACCTCATATATGTGTTCCCTAGCATACACAACGTTATTGTCTTTATAGAAAGGCTCAGTGGGACTCTCCAAGTATCCCGGCAACTTGACAGTGTTGCCCATTGTTGCTAGAATGGTGATGGGTTCAGGTCTCTCATGTGTAAGACCTGGCGCTCTTGTCAACACACAACACTCAAATGTACTTGCTGCAGTGAACAGCATACACATGTTGATAACAATGTGCATTTCCATAGTGACCGGTTGTATACAAGTGCTAGACAGAGTGGAGTCTTGACTGTGTTTACAGAGAGTGCAGCCTATGAATGGCTCCTGCAGGAGCAGTTGCTTCCTTTTATACCCCATAAAAACACCCCCCCCTTCCCCTGACATCTATGTATCAGCCACCCATGGCTGATTCAACCTACCCAATGTGAAGTCTATGAGGGGTAGGAGTAAGCGACCTACAACTGACAAGTCCACGTACATGGGTTCCAGAGCTCCATCCTAGCTCTGTCACCAAAACACTGATAACATTGTAGCTCTGGATGTGTAAAGTGAGTGGGTACCCTATATATCACACCAATGAATGTTGACACAGGATCAGGTATGTGAATGCTGGACTAGTAGCAAAGTGTTGAGTGTGAAACGCAATACAAAGTCTCATACACAGGTGTCACTGTTTACTACAATAAATGATACATACATATAGACCCACATGTATATGCAACATAGCCTACTCAGTCAGGATCAAAATATATACGCTAACAAGGAAATAAGTTTGTTCAAGAGAAACACGCTCTTCAAGGAGTGAAATTCACGGATAAAGACAATTCCACCACAGGGCTGTACCACATACTGACAGTTACGCCTCCTCTCGAACACTCCAGCCTTAGCTCTCCACTGTAGCCTAAGACGCGCCACATACTGAGACATTGTGATATACGTGATATGGCCCTCTGTATACAGGAGATACGTATCCACTTGAATGTCCTCCTCCTGCTCACCAGACATGAGTGATAAACGTTTTTCGTTGATCAAGGGCACAGGTATGTAACTGTCCAGAACAGCATCAGCATCCAGCAGATAGTCAGGGAGCTGTTGTTCAGCCCTCCACTTGTCCACAAACACCGGGTTGCACAATGACTCTCCGTTCACCACATACACCTTGTTGAAACACTTGAAAAAACAGCATATCATCTCCTTCCTAGCTCCTGTGATCGAGATCAAGGGTCTGGGTATGTAACTGGAAGACACAAACAGTACGCGCCGTTCCTCCTGCTGGCATGTGCTTTCAAAGTCCTTCAGTCTATAGGTTATGTACCGTGTGTATTCATGAACAAGCAGCTCTTGGTCCAGAATAGAGCTGTACTCTCCCCTATACGATGAGTCCAGGTCTACTAAGAAGTCGTACTTGAAGTCCTTATCCATCACAGTGTCATTCATAAACAGACCATGTGAGTCGAGCTCCTGTTTACCCCCTCTAATTACTGCATAATCCACAGAGAAAGTACCGTAAGCACCTCTTGTGTTTGACATTATATCACCTGTACTGACTGTGCTGGGATTCAACCCAGTTGCAGTATTATTAGCCAGAGTTACTGTTAGGTATATGAGTTACGGTTGGAATGATGTTACACTCCCTTGGCAAGGATGTATCTATTAAACTAATAGTATATTGTACAACAACCAAACCATATGATAAAAGCGCTTCCATGAAACATCAAGTCACAAGGCACTATAGGGGTAGTGTTAGGAGCACAGTTAAAAAGACTGACAGTTATGAACACCAGGTAATTCATTCACACATAGACACACATGTACCACATATAGACCAGTCATGCCTTCTGTGTGTCGTTCACTGGTGTCCGTCTAATACCGCATGGAAGGTGTTGAACAACACATAATAGACAACCCTCTCCATAGACCTCCAGACCTTACAAAGGTCCTCATGAGTGCCCATTTTCAAGGTCTCCTTGAGAGGATATGAGCAGTTGTTGTTGACCTCAATGTTGGTGTGATGTGTGAGAGCTTGATCGACGCTTAAGGTGATTGTTAAATCGAAGTCTCCGTTGTCCATTTTTCTGGGGCAGATTAACTCCGAGCTGAACGGAGTTTGAGGCTCACTGACGGCCCATCTCCCCTTCTCCAGATAATAAACACATGGTGCTTGTACCTCGTGCATAAAGCTGTGAAACCTTTGGTGTTCAGAGCGCCGTGTCTGTATCTCATTCAAGGTTTTAGTCAATCCCGGAAAACCTAGACAGGTAATAGTTGTCTTGTATCTGGCAAAGCCTGAAAGTCTCACGGTGTAGTTCAGTTTGAAAATGGGTGGCGGTATACCCAGTTCGATCATATGGTCGTGAAGCTCCCGAGTATCTCTTTCCAGCTTCGATCGAGTGGAACACAAAGCTATAGGCACAATTTGTTTCCCTGTGTCAAGGCCATGGCGCTGCTCGTCCATCAGGACTTTGGCCATCATAGAATATGCAGTAGGACCTAACTATCTGATACGATCTGGAATGAGATTGTGCTGTCAGCAAAAATATGGAGACGTTAATAGGTCAGAACAGTTCCTTGTGCAGTTGAAAGACAAGAGATTGGAAGATTGTAGAGATATACGGCAAATGGAACTGTGACTAGTGGCTCAACAGAGGCTCATGAACTACACCACCTTTCACATTACGAACGTCTGCTGTATATAGCCAGACTCTCGTGACACCCATAGGAGCGTTTCGCTCTACGCATATCCACATGTGCAACTTTTTCGAAACAATCACTAATCTGTTCCAAAAGATCACCAGGATTGGTATGGCCATAGACACACATTTCCCCTACCAGTACAATGTACTGCCCTTTGAATGTTTGGATGAGTCCTTCGTAGCCGCTAGCATGAAAACAGGGGTATATAAACATCAAGGTGTCCGCTCCGGTGTATTTGTCAACTGCGTCGACACAGGACAGTTTTTCCACCATGCCGTGAGGAGGCTCAATGTCCGTGATATGAACTGTCTTTGCACCAAGTACCTTGTGAGCAATGTAGCATTCGGTTAACCCGAACCCGCTGCCCACTGCTAGGATGTCATTCATCCCGGACACAGTTAGATGTGACATGTTTTCTATCAAATCGGTAAAACAACTGTTTCCGTATTGGAAACGTAGAGGTGTGTCTTTCAACATACTGTCCATGAACACAGCTGCACCTTCCCAAAAGTCATCACATTCATCATCAACACCAGCCTTGTTCAAGTAAAGCTTCTTGATCATCTCTGAAGAGACCGGTTGATGACTCACATGCCCACACCATGCATCACATGAGAAGGTGCTGTCCACAGACACACTATCCGCCATAGTAGAGGTGAAGGGCGAGGCCGATATCACTTACGAGGTGTGTTAAAGGGTAAATATATGTCTACACTAGTGAATGAGGGTCTTTAGTGTGAGTAATGTTTGGGTATGTTTTCTAAACTTGGACAATCTGCTTCGACGAGGTCCCGTCTCGAACTAGACCCCTTTTTGCTATCTTGTCCAGTTGTCACCAATGCTTCTCTTCAGCCTGTATTATCCACTGGAGGAATCAAGAAGATGTTGCTATGGCGCTACTTGCATCATGCCCGGTCTGTAGAGTCCCTTCGAAATGCGTGGTGTTGAACTCTCTCTTCCCGATGTCAGAGCGGGAGAGGTTGGAGATGTTCTCAGTCCCTGGTGCGATGGTTGTTAAGCGTAATAAATGGACCGGCCTACTGAGATACTGAGTGCTTTGTCAACTACTGTAATGGTTGGGGGGTGTAGTTTGTTGTTATACTGTACCTAACAAATGTACATTGTGAATATACTCTATAATAAACCATACATCTATTTTTTTTATCTATCAGTCTGATCTACTCTTTTTGGTTTCACACAGACACAAGACTCAGACATGTACCCATTGTATTATATTGTATTCTGGTGTACATGCCACAAATGTACAATACTGTAAAAGCAGAGGCTACAGTGGTTATTTTATGAAGAGGCTACGGATGGGTGAACAAACAGTGGGCAGACACGGAAACATTGGGTCCATGAACGCCATAGCGTAACATCGGTTGGAACACCCACTAGTTGTTTGATTACCAAGCAGTATGTAGATGTTCCTATGCCCAAACATGTTACATTGGTTGGACTAAAGAGCAATATGTAGACACTCAGCAGCATTTGGACGTTTAGAAGGCCATACACGTAACATTTCCTTCAATGTCACAGCAGGAATTGGGCTATCCAGCAGTTGTTGGACATCTGGAACTCCATATATGTGACATTTATTGGCTGGCCAAATGAGCTTGGCTCTACACTTCCACTTACCATAGACATGTCGTAAAAAGGCTCTTGTCCTTTTACCAAAGGTGTCAGTAGCCTGTTAGACTTAGAGCTCTACAATGGACTCACTTGTCAATGGCACATTGAATAATTTTACAATCTTCAATAGATCATCAAAGTACCCAGATTCAGATTCACATTGTTATAGTCTCTATGAATACAGCCGCACCATATACATCCCTGTCTTACATGCGCTGGTTATGGTCACGGGGTTGGTTGTCAATCTATACATGGTCATCACGATCTACTGTTCCTGTTCAAAGGACTCGGGGAGGCAAAGCAAGGTCCTCAGTGATATCGACGTTTTCTTTTCACATCTCGGGGTCTGTGACATAGCCACTTTGCTCACTACCCCGGTGTGGGTTACGCAAACGATTCTCGTGAAGGGCTGGGTGTTTGGCTTCATCCTGTGCAAACTGATGAAAGGGGTGATCTCAGTACGTAACACCAAGCGTAGGCTTTGAGGACCTATACACACACAAGCCTATCCAACCAGCTCAGCTAATGACATATGCTTTGTTTCCTTATTCCTTACAGTTCTGTTTCCAGTACGGAATATGTCTCATGGTCTACATCAACATAGAAAGATACATGAAGGTGGTACACAACAGAACAACACTGAAGTGCCTGGTGAACAGACGTGCGTCAAGCAGAAGGAGAATCATGGCTCGATTGTGTGCCTGTGTACCCATGCTCTCGGCTCTGTTGGACATATGCTATTACACTGTTCGTCCCATATCTGAGACTAGCATGATCTGTTTCAACCCTATGCATCCCACTCTCCGGCTTACAGTCTTCTGGGTCAGGATGATCATTTGTTTCATCGTACCTATTCTCGTTCTCGTTTACTGCAACGGCATGATAGTGTACAGTGTCAGACAGCACGTGAAACGGAATTTGTTTGGACATACGATGAAAAGGGCACAGGTTTTAACATTTCTCACTGCGACGTGCTTTATGTGCTGCTGGATACCCTGGATCGCAAGCACTATCTACTACCGCTCCCATGTCCAGTGTGAGGAGGTGAAGTACGTGGTGCTCAATGTCTGCATAGCTATAGGGAACATGCACTGTATCACCAGTCCCACTTTGTATATAATTATGAAGTCTCGCAGGGGTACCCAAGGAGCCTTTAGTCACCAAAGCACAGATAATCCTCAGTCTCAGCGAAAGGGCACTGATGCAAACACAGCCTGCTAGTCCGAACGATCCGCAAGGTGTATCTGTAATGGCTAGGTGTAATCCGGACTAAAGGGGATGTTCTATGATCTATGATCTATGTATGTAACCAGCACAGCTACTGTACGCCACAATGAACTGGGATCTAAGCACAGCAGGCTAGAGGCTGGATGGCTCGATGCTGTTGAAGTGGATACCAATGATAAATTACCTTGAGTCAACCATGATAATCAATATCACAGTTACATGTGGCCATTTGTTGTGTACCATTTATGTGAAAGAAGTGTCGAAACTAAATGTATACTGTGTATCATTCTGAATAAAACATGACAACCCCACTTTCACTTAATGTTAGACATGTGCAGTTTATTACAACATAAAATATAGTCACTGAAACACCATTGTGCTGAAACTACACCATATCCACAGTCATATCTATGGTTTGACAACCTAGATTTGATATCTATCGCACTCGCCCACTTCATGTTGGCATACTCCGAACAGCTGAGCATCGTTATCCATGGACATATCAAAGTCTAAACATCGGATCTTTGGGGCGCTGTCCGAGTTCCGGGTGTTGATAACATCTGTATGATGCATTGGAGGATCGCTATCAGCAAATAGGTCTGGGCTGTTATCGGCCCATGTTGGACATGGCTGCCTCACAGCAAGGCTGTTCCGCTCAGGGTTATCCAACCTGACGGGTCCTGTTGTGCTCATGGTTGTGCTCATGTCGTCTAGCATCAAGAAGGCGCTGGCACATAGAGCTTCTATCCTCTCGAGCAGTGCTGTGTAAAGGCTGGCAAACTCATCCCCGTATACCCTGTACTGATCCATAGGCATGCGGATGAACTGGATGAAACTCGTGTTCTCAAACGACATGGCAAAACGGGACATTCCCATGACCCTGAGGCACTTACTAACTAGAGGGTTGAGCTTAACCTTCTCCCGCCTCTGCTGCCTCTCTCGCCACTCTCGTCGGTGCTTTTGAAGAGATTTAGACCGAGAATACATGATGTATGATACGCAGTCCAATGAAGTCTGTAATGTATTATAAAATAGTATGACTTTATGGAAATGTAACTCATAGAGCATAAGGTTCACTGTGAAAACTGAACACTGTGGACTAATATAGATAGCTTTACAATTAACTAGGTTGTCGTTGGTTGTATGTGTGAACAAGTCTATGTGCCTGCAGTCAAAGACTGAATATGTCTGAGATGTAGACCCTTTTGTACCTACTGTCACTGCTTATGACACATAATAAATGAAAGCGACTTAAACAGTTGTCCAACGTGTGATCTCTTCACCCAGTCATAATCTGTCATGCCCATAAATGACATTTGTCATATCATATAAAAGAGGGTGATATAATAACATAATCACTATACACAGGTTGCTGGGTTGCATGTACACTTTATTTACATAGTGTTATTTACATCGTCTTTGCTATATGTCACAACAACCACACAGGGTCTACCAATGTACATGGGCATCTGACCTCACAGTAGTGTAGCCCCTTGTCTACCCCTGCCCCTTGTCTACCCCTCGAACCTGGGGCGTTTTCTTTTGTCCACTCTCAGCCTTTCCACAGAGCCTCTGGGCTGGTCCTCATTATTAGTCCTTTTATGTCCCTGGCTACTTGTCCTGGGCACTTGCTCTAGACGTCGCTTCTGAGTCCTACATTGTTGTGTGTCACTAGCAGGCCTCTTACCCTTTCTCAGGGCAAGTGCTGAGCGTCCGTTTGCCTCGAGCAGTCCAGTTATCATGGCCTTGAGTTTCCGGGAATGCAGAGGCCTTGCACTTATCATCTCTCCCTTTACGTCCACCATTGTCGCAGCGTAGTCCCGTTTCAACATCTCAACCGAGAACACGTCAGTGCCGTGAACCTTGTTGAACACGTCGGTCGCGTCCTTCCACTCCCAATCCTCCTCTAACTCAGCTAAGTAACCGCGATTGTCACGGTTGACTCTCAATATTATCTTTTCCTGGTGATACACGGTCCGTGTGTTGCAAAAGGAGCTAACGTTTTTCACGGGTACACCAGAGTACTCCGCTGAGTAAACGTTCAGTCTGGGTCCATGAAAGGTGCCTTTCGGGCCTAGTCTAGATTCTTTCAGGTGTCTTTTATCATAGGCTTCCTTAGGTGCATTCGGAGACATTGCCTTTCTGACAACCCCCCCGTAATACAAGGGAGCAGAGCACTGGAAAGTCTCCCCTCCCAGCACGCACTTGTTGAAAGTGAGTTCGTTTAGTGGTTCTATTGCAGCCGTGGCTTCCAGTATTACGGACCGCAGCGGGTCCTTGTTGAAGTCCAAGGTGAATATCAATCTTGGCATAGGTGGCTGATTTTCACTGCTGTCATTGGCAAACTGGCCGAAAGCATTCACATCCTCGAATTCTCCTTTCTCGTACGCCTCCACCATCGCTTCACCCAACTGATCCCAAAAGCCTGAGTGAGACCTTGGAGCGTATAGGGCAAGGATATCATATACCGCTTCAAGTGGAACTGTGACAGAACCTACTTTCTTGCAATGATTCGAGGCTCCTCTCCTGATATGCGGAGCGTTGTGGTTCGTGGCGTATCTGTACGTACACAGCTTGTAAGTCGTTATAGCAGGGTTCGTACCCTGCCGAGCCGGAACCTTGCATGTGGAGCACAGCAAAAGCATCCCGTTCGCAACCTCGTTGCCACCCTTGATCTCTTTATCAGAGAAAAACATAGCATCTATACCCGAAATGGATATGTGTCCGTTTTTCAAACTAGTCTTCAGCTGCTGCTCATGGATCTGGGTTAAGATGTACCCTAGCACCTTGCAGGCAAAGTGACCCTGTATGTCGACCGCACGAGGACATATGTCCGGAAGACAGGCCGAAGTGCACAGCTTGTAGACAGCGTTGGTCTCTAGGCAGATCTGTCCGAAGGAAAGCTGGTTCAGAGCTTTCAGCCTGTTCCCGTTCATCTGCTTCATGTAACCCCCCAGGTGGGGATAATCCTTCACATCTGGAATCTCTGTCCACGGAGGGATCCATATGTCAAAGACAAAGTGGCACGCCAACTTCATGGCCTCAGCAAACACAAGCTGGTTGATGCAGAACGACACCCTCCGACTGATGACTCCCGTGCACACAATGTGACTAGCGTATAATGCAGCAAGGCATGCGTCCCTGCTAGTGTCGAACCTCGCACCGAACTGCATTATCTCGGACTCTGCAATCATGGTCGCTGACTGTATCAGGTTCTGCCTATACAGACACACTGCAGCTATACGGTCCATCTTGAGTTTGACTACTGTGTCCTGTATCTGATTGGTGCTACGCGTGCGAGTTACATGCTCGGGAAACTCAGATTCCATGATCAGACACCGGTCGGCCCAAGCGTCGCTCATAAAGCCCATGGTGTTGGTGTTCCACACAAAGCCGCAGTTGTGGACAGCGTGGTACTTCACAGTGTCAACCTTGCCGCTGCTCATGTCTCTGGTTACCACATCGCTCTCCAGTACGCTGGTGTCTAACAGGTTCTTGAACGTATTGGGGATCACGTTGGACTCTTTGTCGACTGATTTCATGTTCTTCTCGTGGGTTATATGAGCGTCGTCTATCATGACTACACACGAATTCCTCTTCTGCTTGTACTTGAAAGATTGCGGGGTGAAAGACGTCAACGTCTCTATGCAGCCTTTCACTGTCCTGAACTGGTAGTTCAGAACGTTGTTTGCGTAACTCTTACCTTCGCCGGGACCCGTGACGTTTAAGAGCATAATCCGTTCGATGGTGTACCTGGGAGCGGTGTTGGTGATAATGTAATTGAACGTTGTAGACGCCTGAAACAACCTGCCCACTTGAAGGCTGTCACAGAACAAGTAGCGCACCAATGCTTGGTCGTACACTTTCAACGGATTCAGAGGGTCCGAATGCTCCGGATATTCATCGGCGTCGCCAGGCGCCAGGTAAAACGACTCGTGTATCTCTGTGAGGTCGTGACCGAGAGACAAGCTCGAGATTCTCATTCTGTCGTCTATCACGTCTGTCAAACCTTGGTATAGTGACTCTTTCTCACTGAACTGGTGCTTGACAAGGATATTGAACACCATATCCGCTATGCTCTCAAACTGTCTGCGGCCTCTGTACCTGACTTTCATTTCCTTGCTGAGGCGCTCCAGTTTACCCAGATGAGGGTACAGGTGCGCAAAGTAGTAGCTGTGGTCGTCTTTACTCACAATGAAGGGGTGATGATCTGAGGCGTTGTAGAAACACGAATAGGCGGTCTGACACTCTCCGCTACACGCTCCAATGCGGTCCTGGGTGAGCCTTGTCTTGCAATGACACTGTCCATTCTTCAGCAAAGATGCAATAGCTTTAGTCCTGCGTCTACTCTTTATGTCACATAACACCCTGGCAATGCGGCTCTTGGTGACGGCCATGTGCCTGTGGATAAGAGAGTTGACAAATAGGTCCGGGTTCTCCCTGTCAATGAGTTTCTCCACAGAGTACCTGAATACCAAGAGACCTCTGATGTCAACCTCCATGCTTCCCGAGGACCTGTTGAGATCGATCGTGAAACGTTTCAGTCTTTCCACAAATCTCATATCCTCTGGAATGGTCGAGTTGTAGCCCGTTTCAACAACCTTCTGTTTCAGCCATTGCACGCTCGTCAGTTTAGACATGATTGCTAGGAACAAGTTCTTGGATTCACCTTTGCTTTTACTGTCTGTGATCCTCCCTATGGAGGTCTCCAGAACATTGAGATTTAGGTCCATTATAGACTCTGGTAAGAAAAACACCTGCCTCCCTGACTGACAGGCTGGGGTGTACATGGAACCCTGTAGTTCCTTCACCTTCTTCCTATCCACCTTGGTAGCATTCAGTGTATCACTGCGGATATCCACCCAGTCGAACATGGAGCCTAGCTCTCTCTTGCTGTCTCTCATCACTATCATAGCATTGTTGATGGATGATGCCCTTTTCCTAACCAATTGCAGTCGCATGAAAGCGTTGAACGCCTCCTCAAAGGCTTCTGTCATATCAGTGTCAGTTGCTTGATGTGGGGACGTTTCATCTCTGGTGTCAGACCTGGCGTCATCTCCTCTGAACACGTCCATGTTCACACTCATGTTCATGAGACTGAGCAACTGGGTACTGGACACATCCCCATCCGTATCACCAGAGGCGGCCAGTGTGCTTAACGGGGACTGTACATCGAGGCTAGACGACGGCATATTTGTTTCACATGGCTCCTCATTACTCATGTCTAGGACAAAACAGAATAGGCGCCCCTGAGCAAAATCCTCTCTGATAGGTGGTGACATACTGCAGAAATCTGTGTTCTCCAGAGTTACTTGGAGAACCTCGCCTTTGCAGCAATATGTCAGGTAAAGGAGAAAGTGGAACGTAGCTCTGTCCTTTGGTGACAAAGCGCCGAAAGACAACTCATCGGATATCCTATCGTGTAGTATGTCAGTGTCAACCGCTAAGAAGAAGGCTCTCCTGTTTGAAGGCACCTTCACTCTTTGTAACACAGCTGTATTTGCTTGTCTGTGAGGCAAACCATTACAATTGACTGACACCGTTGGATTGTTCTTAGTGGCCATGCTTTGATAGTGTTGTCTTCTCTGGTCTAACACAATTGAGAGCTCTAGGTGAGCCTGCTTCCTAACCCCTTGGCATACATGTTACACTAAACCTAATGTACTTGACAGGGTAGCGTTTGAAGTTTCACAATGTCTCACACTTGGGTGAGTCATTAGTGGCATGCTATGTGAACCCTGGCTGGCTAGTTAATCTGTAACTGGATTCAGTTCTGCTAGGATGAGCCAGCTGTGCTCGGGCACCTCAGACTTGGTCACAACTGGATTCAGCTCTGCTAGGATGAGCCAGCTGTGCTCGGGCACCTCAGACTTGGTCCCAAATGGGTAATTCAGCTGTGCTCGGGCACCTCAGACTTGGTCACAACTGGATGATTCAGCTCTGCTAGGATGAGCCAGATGTGCTCGGGCACCTCAGACTTGTTCACAAATGGGTAAGTCAGCTCTGCTCGGATGAGCTAGCTGTGCTCGGGTACCTCAGACTTGGTCACAAATGGGTAATTGAGCTGTGCTCGGGCACCTCAGACTTGGTCACAACTGGATAATTCAGCTCTGCTAGGATAACCCAGCTGTGCTCGGGCACCTCAGACTTGGTCACAACTGGGTAATTCAGCTCTGCTAGGATGAGCCAGCCCTTGTTGTGTAGGTCTGTACTTGGTTTAGATTAAGATCTTTCACTCTTTGCTCTCCATATGCTCCTTAGTTCAACACCTTGATATCTTAGCATCAGTTGGATGCTTGATACTATACAAAGGGTGTCCGGTTGTCACTGAACAGAAGTTCTATGATGTGACTCAAAGATGTGACTACACTCTGTAAAATAAAGTCCCCTAGGTCTCTTGAGTAACAATCATGAACAAAGCCGTGCCTTTCGTCGATTACTTTCCTGACATCTACCCTGAGCGTAGAGTTGTAAACCCTGACCTTGAGTCTAATCTGGTGGGGGTGATGATCAAGTCTGTCCTCTTTAACAGACAGGAGGAGGCGCTGTTATGCAGAGGGTTGGTGGTGCAGGCTCGAGATATCAACATCTACACTACGGTACACTTCAAAGTTACTGGTATAGCTCCTGTTGTGGGTTATGACCTAGACTTAGGTCTCGATCAGGATGGAGAGGAAGAGACCTGGGAGCTGGTTGGTAGAACTTGGTCTAAACACTTTGCTGCTGAGCCAGTGAACATCCACGTTCTCCATGATGACATTAAACGGAAAGTAAATGCTCTCGTCTTCCCGCTTAAATGTATATCCTTGGCCAAAAGGTATGTCGAATCTGTAAGGGGAGCACTCACTTTCGGAGACTTCTGCCCCGATAAGGGCTACTACATTGCTCGAGACGGTAACACGCCTGCCTTGTGCTCCGATGTCATGTTCGGTAGGGTCTATTTCATGTCTGCAAACAAGCTGAACCAGGTGCTCTCAGTGTCCGAGCTCATCTATGATCACGACCTGTCTGAGGCTGAGACTAAGGTCTTTGACAGTAAACACGTGGCCTATTTCTACAAGGCAGCGTGTCTGGACATTGAGACCGTGTTTGACAAAGCATACCGAGATATGTCCCTACGATGCGACTCATTCGCCTACAGGTTCCCCTACTGCACTGAGCGTACGGTCGAGGGCATGACAGAGTACAGGACTAAGCTGGTTCACATGCTAAACACTGGCAGGTCACAATTGCCAAAATGTAGTAAGCACATCTCTATCCCTACTCTATCGCCTGACATGCCAGGTCAGCAGCACGAGATAACCTGCATCTCTCTCGTGATACTCAACTCCCACATACCCAAGACTTCACCTGACCACCACAGGAAGAAGCTGATAGTTGTCTATAATAAATGTAAGGTAACACACAACCGTCACCCAGAGGCTGACCACGAACTAGCCAGGGGTGCCGGTATAGACGATGTCACAAGGATTATATTTTACCCGTGCTCCGGAGAACTCACAGTCCTGGAGAAGACGATCAAACTGTTGTACAAGTACGGCATAGAACTGCTGTACGTGTTCAACGCCGAATTCGATGTGAGAGTGATCGAGCAGCGTGTGCATTTTTACACTCAATCGAATTACACCAAGTTCCGAGACTCCGTTACCCAGGAACGAGGAACCTCGCTACTGCGAGCCTGGTACGGCCTCTTTGTCACCAAGGCCCTGGCCCATGACATGGTACCGTTCTTCCAGTTTGAAAACGTACGTTACCTTGATATGTACAAGGAGATGCTGAAGAACGTAGGCTCTGTGTTGCTCAACGGAACCTTGACCGAGTACAAGCTCCACCTGATATCTGTGCACATCCAAACGTTCAACAAAGAGAAGGCCAAGCTGGGCCACTTCAAGATGAACAGCTGCGGTATGAACATCATAGATCTGTACAGGATGGCGGGGACCAGAGATATAAAGTTTGCGTGTACCAGCATGAAGTTGAACGACGTGGCACCCTTTGTCATCTCCAAGGTCAGGAAGCTACACAGAAAGGCCCCAAAGGACACCAGAAAGCTTTGCAAGCTAGCAGACGTGGGTTACTCTAGCATGGACGAGATGATCAGACTCGGAGGTAGGAGTCTATTTGCTGTGCTCCTCTACAACTTGGTCGACTCACAGCTGTGCGCCAGGCTGGCTAAAGTTCTCAACCCAGTATCAGCTCTGTTTCATCGATGTAGGGCCACTCTCAATATAGACGTGGTGGTACACGGAAGAGGGGATAACTTTTGCGGCTTTGTGCAGAGCATTCACTCGGTTCAGATCCCCCAGCTCAAGTTTACACTCGATACCCTCAGAGTGAAAGCGGGACCCCTGGGCATGGAATTGAACAGCCGCCTGCGATGGGATCCTAATCTCGCCTCAGACAATGGTGACAGTGACATGTGGAAGGGAGGATCTGTGTGTGACCCACTCACTGGCCTACACTACTCGGGTCCCGGCATGGGCCTGGAGCTGTCGTTTGACTTCTCCAGTATGTACCCCTCGATCATGTGCGCTCTCAACATCTCACCTGAGACCACTATCCCCTGGCCTCCCGTTGACTTTCCCCACGATCTATCAGGTTGGGTGTGTTACAACTGGGAGGCTGAGGGGTTTCAGTACGCATCGCTCATTCTCAAGTACGACCAGACCCAAGGCTGCTTTATCCGTGCCCCGGGCATATTCTCTTCCTCGGTAGAGTACTATCTCAACCAGCGAGCTGAGTTCAAGAGGAAACTCAAGAACCCTGACATCAGCGAGGCCGATCGGGTCTACTACAAGCTGCAGGAGGGAGAGTGTAAAGTCCTAGCCAACTCCTTCTACGGAACTGCTCCTCGTCCCTGCGGGCCTCTCATATCTGGCCACGGCAGGCAACAGATTGCCATTGTAAACAACTGTGTGTCTACGTTCTACCAGCACAGCTGCCCCGTTGTCTACGGTGACACTGACAGTGTCATGGTCTCAGTTGGATACGGTCCCCGGGACATTCCCGAAAGGGACGTGTCTGATGTAGTCGTGCACAGAACAGATACACCCCGGTCCGGGGACACTGACATCAAACTCCTCGAGAGCTTTGCCTGTAATGCCCGGACGGCTGTGGGTGACATGTTTAAGAGGGCTGGCTCCCAGGTGCCTGCCTTTCTGGACTACGTGCACACTGCCTTGGTTGAGGACACTCTCGGGAGGATGTACGTGATAGGCAGAGGTAACACACACAGAAAGGTAGTCAGAGACCCGAAAGGAACATTCACCAAGGAAGGATATCCCGTCTTTGTGGCAGGAGTCCCTGGGTCCGAAGAAGTTGCGGACGTCACAGGGCCCTTCGTTAAAGACAGGAGAGTCAAGTTGGAGTATGAAAACAGTTGCTCGGTCTACTGTCACGTAGCTAAGAAGACCTACGTGGCTCTCAGTCACAACCTGGACGACAAGGGTGATCTGTCTTCGATCTCCGTAAAGGTCAGGGGGCTGTCGGCCTTCAAAAGTATGCGCTCCCCTTGTGATTCTGCCGTGACGGACACCTTCATATCCTGCGTGATGAGGGGAGACTGCGTCAAACTGGAGACTGACATGGTATCCTGCTTTTCAACCTCTCCCTGGCACCAGCTCAAGGCTGGAGATGTAATCTTATACCTGGAGAGGGAACCGATCCTGGACGATGACGGGCAGTGGTTAGACTTACATCGAGCTAGCTCCTTCCTCACCTCTTACAGAGTGGACGATGTTATAACCTTGAAGCTGGACTCTGGGTTCTCTGCTGTCTCTACGACACTGGTCCCCGTACAGGGCTATGGGTCTGCGTCGAGCGACACCATCACAGTGAGAACACTGTACAAGGACTGGAAATACTGCATGAACCACATGTTCTCGCGCAAGGAAGCCATCCTCAGAGACCTGTTAGCGTGCAAAGCATCGCAACTCATCTCGTCCAAGATGGCAGCCGGGTTCTTTCCTTGGAGCAGTCTCATAAAATCAGCAAAGAACAAGCACTTTAGTCAACAAACGCTGGACCGCTTGAAGGTAGCCAATTCCAGTGTTAAAACGACCTACCTAGAAACGGTGAAGACGTGGCTACAGCACATTACAGGACTCTCTGTCAAGCCAGTCGAATGCCCCGAGTATCACAAGTGTAACCCTTGCGAAGCAGCCTTCTACAGATACCCCTTGAACCTCCAGGCTAACACAGGGTGTATCACGGCCATGTTCGGTGGATCGCTCAGGTGCGAGGCCAAGCGTTCTGACACAAGCAAGGTGTCTGACGGTGATAATGAACACGGGTCCACTCACGTTAGAGATGGCAACACGGAGGATCATCGCAACCAGGTCCCCCTAACCCAAATCGATTCCTCGTCTTACACAGAGATCATTTCACACCCCTACCAGCCTTTTAACAAATGTTTCGCCAACTCCAGGGTGCTGATAGCTCACTATGCAGACTGTACCTTGGTGAACCGATCTGGAAAGCTTTTAGCTCACTGCATTATAGACTACTGCTTACCCCGCTACATGTACAGTTCTGCCCTTGGCTCCCACAGCCTGGGCGATTGCAAAGAGCACTTGCTCACCTCAATCACCTCAGTCAGACAGAGGTTGAAGAGGGCAACCATGGCTTTCAACTCGGTAATGAACAACTGCCCCGAACACATGATACCCGTCTGCGGTACTAGTGAGTTGGAGCACCTAAGGATAAACAGGGAAACGGTGGCGCGTCTGCCCGGTGAGAAACTCGAGGTCTGCAGCAATGTAATCACCAAGGACATGTCCCTACAGCCCAGTGACGTCTACAGGAACCTAAGTGCCTCACTTGGGAAAAGGCTCACGGAAGCCATATCGGAAGGCATACTGTCCCTTGTCGACAACGACTCTTGTTCTGCCGCATCCATCTTGCTTTCGTTGCCGATTGTCATGTTGCGAGACGCTGGGATCACATACTCTACTACCGGTAGGATTTCCATAGTGAGAAGCGAGCTGTGCGAGAGGACTCTAGTCGACCTGGCAGGCCTTCTGTATCAGACTGTACTCATGTTGCAGATACAGACCCCTGACGCTTTCAGCTCTGGGCTCGTTATGTACCCAGAATCTGTTCTTTGCATCATGCCGTACTGTTGTGCCGACACAAAAGTCATGAGAACCTGGATCGAGACATTTAGGGAGAAAAAGTGGATCGCCCCTGTCCGGGCTAAGCTCGGAAAGAGGAGACGTCCTCTCTCTGACTGCAGCAGGGTGGTTACGTATCATTGCACGGGTTGTAAAAACTTCTACAAGGACCTGTTCACCAACAATATCCCCGCTCACAGGCTTATCCAGCGTGTCTACGGCGAAGACAAGAAGAGACGGATAGGACGGTGTGTCAATGAAAAACGGTGGCTCTCGTGATCCTTACCCGGCCTGGCATTGCTCATCGCTCTCCTCAACGGTGACACTATTCAACATTTGCCTGAACGTAGACTGAGACAAAAATTACCGTATATACCATTTCTTATACATGCATCGAGTACGGACCGGTGATAGTTTACCTTTAGCATCCCAAGCACGGATAAAGATGTCTTTCAGTCAGAAGGAGTATGTGTTCACCCACACAATGAACAAGGTCAGTGAAGCACATCAGCCTACCATGTTCAAGATTGACTTGCAAGGGCTCATACCCTTTGGCGACTGCAGCACTCTGTTCATCATTGACAACATGACAGTTACCGCATACAAGCAAGGCACCTTCGACAAAATACCAGCCAAGTTCACTGTCCTCAATGACAACAAGACAAGGGTCCTGACTAACGATCCATCTAAACTTTCATCCCAGTGGAACGTTGACATTAACGGTGGCTCCTGTATCAAGATAGCTGGCACAGACACAGTTCCTTTCAGTCGAACCCTATCTGTGTATGATGACGACAACAGGCAGGCTCTCATCAATGTCTTAGCCTTCATGATGTCAAACAGTCTCTGGGCATCGGACAGCGCAAAAGGAGCTTTAGACATTCTAGTTGCTTCTGCCCGAGGGGAGTTTCAATTCACATGCGGCCTGTGCTCAACAATAGGTCTTGCCAGGGTTATCATGGGACCCAGTGGAATATCATCCTTTTCTTTTCCCCAGTGTGCAGACAGTTACGTCTGCATACCTTCTCATCACCTCAGCACTGACAAGGACTATGATGCTCTCAGAAATGTCCTAGCTCTTTTGCGATCTGCCTGCCTTGACGACCTTGGGATTCTCCACAGAGTCACTCAGGAGATGGCAATGGCAAGCCCGCGAGCCTTCCAAGACCTCGACTGTACATCTTTCCCTCCTAGACACATGTATGGTGAGGGCATTGTCATCCCATATGCTGTGATGAAATACGTCACCGCACTGTACCAGACCATGAGTGAGTACGCGGACAACATTGCCATTGTAGACGGAAATAGGCCTCACGTCAAAGTCTTGATCCAGAGCCCCTCTGATAACATAGGTGAAATCACTGGACATCTCTCAATCACCATACTCTATGGAACAACACTCTGGGACATATACACAAAACTCATCCAGGGCCTGAGGCTTTCGGAGGGGTGTGAGGAAGAAGACATTGACAGCATTGCTACTGTCACACAGTTAAGCACCGAGGTGTTGATCAGGAGAACCCAGTTGAAGTTTATGTTGAATAACCATATGTCTTTAAAGGATTGGTATAACTTTTACTATGGTTCGACATGTGTATAGGTTAACAGCAATTGTGTGATATGTACAGGTGGACTATGTTATACAGTAATGTTTCACAAATATATTGAATAAAGGCACAAGACACATCTCCCTGGTTGATCATTCATTTGGTTTATTCATGTGAAGACAAACTACATTCTAGCTGGAATGGCATTATACAATAATTATAGAATAGCTTACACAGAGTATGTTATGAAAAGAGTTCACTATGGGTAGACAGGCTTGCTTGGAAGAATACCCCAGAGCTGGGAGAGAGAGAGAGAGAGAGAGAGAGAGAGAGAGAGAGAGAGAGAGAGAGAGAGAGAGAGAGAGAGAGGAGAGAGAGAGAGAGAGAGAGAGAGAGAGAGAGAGAGAGAGAGAGAGAGAGAGAGAGAGAGAGAGAGAGAGAGAGAGAGAGAGAGAGAGAGAGAGAGAGAGAGAGAGAGAGAGAGAGAGAGAGAGAGAGAGAGAGAGAACTCGGTCCACTGAGAATGTCAATGTTGTAGCTGCTGCCTACTCTTCAGAATAGAGAGAGTGAGAGCAAGCTCATGTATGAGAGCGAGAGAGTTGGGTGGGAGGGAAGAATAGCCCAAATTTGAGCCAGTCAATGTTAGACAACAGAGCTCCCATTGGATACATGAGGGTAGCTCCGCCCAGTGCATAGTCTCCGAATCGAAATGCGCTCAGTCTGTCAGTGACTGGGCATGGGTGATCATCTCCCGTGTGTGTGAAAGAGAAAGGGTGGGAGGGAAGAATAGCCCAAATTTGAGAGAGAGAAGCAACTGAGAGAGAGAGAGAGAGGGTGGGAGGGAATAATAGCCCGCATTTGAGAGAGAGAAACAACTGAGAGGAGAGAGAGAGAGAGAGAGAGAGAGAGAGAGAGAGAGAGAGAGAGAGAGAGAGAGAGAGAGAGAGAGAGAGAGAGAGAGAGAGAGAGAGAGAGAGAGAGAGAGAGAGGGTGGGAGGGAGTAAATTTGAGCCAGTCAATGTTAGACAACAGAGCTCCCATTGGATACATGAGGGTAGCTCCGCCCAGTGCATAGTCTCCGAATCGAAATGCGCTCAGTCTGTCAGTGACTGGGCATGGGTGAACATCTCCCGTGTGTGTGAAAGAGAAAGGGTGGGAGGGAAGAATAGCCCAAATTTGAGAGAGAGAAGCAACTGAGAGAGAGAGAGGGTGGGAGGGAATAATAGCCCGCATTTGAGAGAGAGAGAAACAACTGAGAGAGAGAGAGAGGGTGGGAGGGAATAATAGCCCGCATTTGAGAGAGAGAGAAACAACTGAGAGAGAGAGAGAGGGTGGGAGGGAATAATAGCCCGCATTTGAGAGAGAGAGAAACAACTGAGAGAGAGAGAGAGGGTGGGAGGGAATAATAGCCCGCATTTGAGAGAGAGAGAGAGGGAACTGAAAGAGAAACATAAAGGGTGGGAGGGAAGTATAGGCCGCATTTGACACATGAGGTGTGGTTGGATAGATGTAATCGTTCTCAGATGGACATTTGAACCAGGTTTGGAAACATGAGCCATGGCCCCGTTGGGCACATGAGGTGTTTTTGGATAGATGTAATCTTTCTCAGATGGACATTTGAACCAGGTTTGGAAACATGAGCCATGCTTAGATAGCTCAGCTGTAGCAGGGGTAATACAGTCATGCTCATATAACAGAGTCTTTGTGTGGTGTATCAGTCATGGTCCAATAACCAACCAGTGTTGAGTTACTCTGATTGCAGGTGATGTCACTACAGACTGTATGTAAACCCCCCTACATAAGGCATCTCCACTTTCTAGAGAGCTTGAGAGAGGTCTAACAGGCTCCCATTCTACCCACTAGACTACAGTGGGCCACCTGTTATTTAACGGCTGGTTCATATGAAGGAAACACAACAACCGTCTATAAGAGGTGATAGACATAGATAGATACTGAACATAGCGACCATGGCAGGTTTAACCACAAGATATATTGTGGCAGACCACCCTCCTTGGTATTACAAATCGGATTACAAAGATGTCTTCACTTGTAAAAGTACACAAGGACTGTTTGATAAAGTGGTCCACCTGATGATGTCTAAGCAACAGGCGCTTTCGGAGAGAGAGAAAAGGTACAAACCAAAAACAATCTACAAGATTATCAGGGATATGGTAATCAAGGACTCTAACACTATACAGGAACAACAACCATCGCGTTTGTTATTGCTTGCGCTGATGGACCTAGTGGACATTGAAAGTGGTACAGGCTTTGAGTCTATGTCAGCTGTAGACAAGGCTGGTGTCAAGCACGTGCTACTGGCACACGGCAACTACACAAACTTCTTTATACCGACTAAAGAACTGATAAGTCCCAAGGGTAAGAAGGTGATTCCAGTGGTCACACAGTACTCTGAAAAACACAACTTTGTCTACTGCGACAGCAACAGGTCCATGATTGGAACCTACACCGTTGGCATCCCCAAAAATGGGAAAGGCAAGGGGAGGTCATACTTCGTCCAAGAGGTACTATTTGTCCCCGGACCCGAGAGTCTCGACTTGCTGAAAACTGTCACTGGTAGCATGTTCGAATTTTGGGACTTGACCCTGGAGGTGCCCACTCACTCTACAGCACTCACCCCTTCCTTTCAACAGATTCAGCCTATCCAGTTGTTACGCACGGAGGACAACACAATGTCCGCCCAGGTTCTAGTCTCTCACATGGAAGAGATAGCCCCCATGTGCTGCGTACTAGGCACTGCTTCGGCTGACATGTTGAAGAAAAAGAAGGAGACAAGAGTTGATTGTTTCACGGAAAATGAAGTGATATGTGACCTAAATCACTTCCATTATGAGACCCATGGCCCTCGTACTGTCTACTTTAGAAGGAGCAGCAAGTTCCTGGATGGCAAGCGGGTGAACCTGGTACCTGTTGTCGTACTGAGAAAGAGCCAGGCTCTGGCTACTGAATTGTACGTGTCTACTACTGTGAGGTTTTGCAGGGCCGTGAAGCAATCATGCGTCAAGGGCAACGGTGAGCTGGTGAGCAATTGGAATGACACACTACAGGAGCTTGAGAGAGACACGTTTATCACTGGGGCCGAAATGTATCAGGAGATACACAATCCCGCATTGGCAGCGTTCATCAAGCGTGTGAATCCAACCAGCTGGTGCAATTACATACCAAAGCATGTGGAGAGTATGATTAGTGACCCTATCATGGTGGAAGTGGTAGAACTGGCCATTGTGTATATGGACTGTAAGATCCCCAATGCGTTTGCTGTGGCAGAGCTACTACACTGCCCACTTCAGAAGGTGAAAGACTACGTAATGTTCTGGAACATGTACTCCTCTGACAAGATCATTCACACAGCAGTAAAAAAGAAGCGTGCCGGTATGGTGGAGCAGCAGATGAGCAAGGACTGGTTAGAGTTGGCTCAAATTACGTGCAGATACATGCGACGGAAGTATGGTAGCGATGATGAAACTCCTGAAATGGCTTCAGCTCGTGAAGAGCTGTTTAAACCCCACACACCTGACAACGTAGCCAAAGCCCAAAGGACCTGGCACTCTCTGATCAAACACGATACAAGCAAGGTGAAGGACAAGGATTTGGTAAAGATGTATACCACTGCCAAGGTGCTATTTTTAAAACTCCGCACCTATCACAACAAATTAAAGAAATACCTGAAGGTAGGAGAGGGAGAGAGAGAGAGGTGCGATCCAGATAGCGAATCATCCTCACCACACTCTACCCAAGCGCAAGACCCTGATATGTCCTCTAAGAATCCGGCTCATGTTGACAAGCACAGCAAAGAGGAAACTGGGACTGGTGACAGTGAGAAGTCTGACACTTGTTACTCTATAGTCACACCTGAAACAATTCCCATTTCGACGTGGATCAAGAACCTTCCCACTCTGCTGCTGAGTGAACCTTGGTTGAAAGATGAAAGTCTCAGGAGAGACGCTGTTTGTACTCTCCTCGGATTGGATAACACCCTTTTGGACAAAAGACACAGGGACATCCTCGCAGATTGGGTCAGCAAAAACCAAACCATTGTAAATACACTTCAGAGCCACGGCTTGCAGGACAGACTCAGCAAAGCCCTGATTGATAGCTTAGAGTGTATGTCCACCAACAATTGGAGACGCAAGATATCAGTATCCTTCCAGGGTACCCTGTATCAACCCAGGGGTGATTCAGCTCAGCCTGTTGCAAACCTGTCCAGATCAATGAAGCATGGAGCCGAGAGAGCGAAACGAGATTCCGGTAGCACCCACATTGGCAAACGTGCTAAGAAGCAAAGACCTTTGCAGATGACCAAACCGGTAAATCGGGATCGATCGGCTTATAAGTCAAATAAGTCAGTGGGCAGAAAGTTATCATGGGGGCAGGGTTTCAAAAAATACTACGACTCACAAGTTCACAACCTGTCCCCCAGGTGCAGTGGTGATGATGACCACCCTTGGCTGAGCCAAGCAGAGGAAGCCACCAGCGAAGAGGAAGATTGTAATGTAGATGAGAGTAACATCCCCGGTGACGACTTGGAGGCTACAATGGGCTATGACAACAGCGAGGCCTTTGACGAATATGATTACAGTGACTCATTCATAAATGACCGATCTACTGGCAACGAACATAGCAGTGAAGAGGAAGAGGAGGATGATGCATTCTGTGCTCAGGTGAAAAGGAGGGTAAAATTGGCTAAGTCTAAAACCAAGAATGCTAAGTGGGGACATTGGCATAACAGCTGGTCACAATCAGAGTCCGAACAGGATGCCCATACCTCTACGACTAGCTGTAGTGGGTTGAGAGAGGAAAGGAGCATATATAAACGCACCCTGCTATCTGACTCGGAGGATTCTATAAGGCCAGATTGCAAGCGTGTCAAACTCACAAAACCCAAGCGCTTGCATCACAAGAGAGAATCTAAAAGGAGCAGGAGGGACAAGGGGTGTAAAGAGCCGGTTCTCAAGTTCGTAGGAAGGAAAGATAAAGTGTGTGCTAAAAAGAGACTGGACAAGTCTAACACAAGGTGTGAAACTGCAAAGACCAAGATACCAACCCACAATCGAGATGCACAACGATACAAAAACAATCTGTCCGATCCTGAAGAAGATGAGGACGACTACCAACGGGAGGGACCCGCTCAGCAAAGTATAAAAAGGGTACCTTGGTCCAAGTCAAAAAGCACTCGCTCTCCAGTTATCGATACAGACTCAGAGCAGGAGGACGTGTGCACACCTAACACAAGGTGTGAAACTGCAAAGACCAAGATACAAACCCACAATCGAGATTCACAACGATACAAAAACAATCTGTCCGATCCTGAAGAAGATGAGGACGACTACCAACGGGAGGGACCCGCTCAGCAAAGTATAAAAAGGGTACCTTGTTCCAAGTCAAAACGCACTCGCTCTCCAGTTATCGATACAGACTCAGAGCAGGAGGACGTGCGCACACCTAAGAAGATCCAAAAAAGCCCATTGGTCAATAGGCCCCGGGAGAACCTTGACAACCCAGGAGCCGAGAGGTCCCTAGTTCAGCAGGACGTTTCAAACCCCCAGCAACTTGTCAACCTCCCAGGTGTTACAGGTTCACATCGGAGGTCTGGTGTGTCACGAGACAAAGAACACAGATTACATGTAGATGAGGGGAAGGCAGCCAGTGTCACTGATCAAGCTGCCCGGCTAGCGGACACCACTCAACGCCAGTGTTCGGATCAGGAGGACCGCGGAGAGTATCACCATACCCATCCTTCTGAGCCTACATCCGCTGCCAAGTCAGAGTGCCAGTCAGAAGCGAACACGGGGTCTCAGTCCGAGAACGATTCCGAATTGGACTTCAATGCTCGACTGGAGAAAAACCCTGCAAGGGCAAGGTGTAGCGCATCTGCAACGTACTCTGGTGAAACTGAATATTTTGTTTCTATGTGATAACAGTTATGTCTTCCCATCTAATAAAGAAGCAGCCTGTACGTGGGCCGAAAAATGCTTACGTTATACGATATTTAGAGGGGCTGGCTAACAGTGTCTCTGTCTCACAGTTAGACGAACCGTGTACGTCTTCAGCAGTGCTGTCAGCTACGCATTCAACCTTGAGGTATAAAGCGGAGGAACCCAAGGTTGTTGTCAATACCCTGGATAGGTATCTTGTGATGAAATGATACCAATGTCTTTACTTTGATATGGAAATGTTTTAACCTGTGTGACTGCCCTATACCGAAATGTATACCCATCCTTGTATGAGATAATAAACGTGCGCTAAACACTGTACATGCATCAGGATCTGTTTGTGTGTTGTCTTTGCATCTGTCCTCACCTGCATGCATGTAATTATAGCCCTTCTATAATATAACACTGGACGCTTATAATTGTACTTGCATCGCACCTTTATTAGTTGATACAACAAGGAAATACAATGTACATACTGATATATAATATTACATATGTACAGATCCTTCATGTCACACAGTGGGGTAGCTGTTTATGGTACATGAGCATATAGGCTACGCCATCGTATAGCATAGATCCAGCTTCGTAAGTTGACTTGACATCTTCCCAAGAGCACACTCTGACATGAGAGTCGTCTGCGAGATACCAAATGTCGTTGTCGTCTCGCACATAAGCTGTGTAATGTCCACAGTAGTGAGTACCACGGTGGGCTACAACAGCGTACAGCGTGTATACAGTAGCTACCGGAGCTTCAGGTTCTTTCATGATATATTTCAGGTCCAGTGTCTCAGGGAAAGCAAACCTTGTGCCTGTCTTGACTATATCAGTGGTATCTCTGCCAATGTTCCTAACACGTTCGATCCTCATACACACAACCTGCGGCAATGTCACTACCTTGCTGGTGATTTCAATCTGAGTTCCTGTGTGGCATTGTGTACAACGGTAGTCACAGGTGGTGAACGTGTTGTCAGTGTACAATTTGATATAGTCCTGCAGCTCTGTGGGGAGATTATCGCCTATCAACACTGTGATCGTGTTGGACTTATTGAGTGTGGACTGGACTGTGTTACAACGGAGGCAGCGCACACGGTCCTCATTCTCAATGTCCCACAAAGAACCTATCCTCTTAGATATCCCACAGTCGTCTGCTAGAGCGTTGATGATGCACTTGAAGACCACGTCTGAGTCCTCCTGAACATCGAAGGGGGCTCCTCTGTACAATGTCATTGCGTACACTAGTGAGCTCGGATCACACGGGGACATGTTGCCTTTGGTCATATCGTAGATGAGACACTTCAGCCTCACTGCCACCGTATTAGGAGACCGGGGATCTTGATCATCGACCAGTCGAATGAGGTCCCGCAGCTCACGTGTCCAACACAGCACTTGGACAACGCTGTTGATGCTGCAGTAAGCCCCGTAATTGATCAAGCCGCGCATAGTGTAATGTGGGCCAGGGAGCTCAATCACCCTTGGCAGAACAACGACACAGATGCCTCCGTGACACAGTCGACAGCAGTTAAGGCTATCTAGTACTTTACGTAATTTAGTACTCGGTCACGCTGAATGTCGTCACGCCATTGAACAGCTCTCTGAGAGATAACACAGCAGACCCCTCCAGGCTCATTAGAACCATGAGTATTGTCATCTTGTAATAGTTGAGCGTGAACTCCTGCACGGGTCCCTGTCGCTTACACTTTGTGAACAATATGACTGGGGCCCATTTGGACTCGATCTGGGACACTAAGTCGTGTGTGAAACAGCTACCGTTGTCAGTCAGTAACTCTGTTGACCGGTCCAGTTGATCTATCCTGGCAATCCCAGAGAGGGCCGAGACGTTCAGAGTCACCTTTGTCAAACCCTGCGTACAATCTAATGTCGTCACTTCGAGTCTAGATGAGCCGAATATCTTCACCCTCATCCTTAGCACTATGTTCCTAACCAGTGTACTCAGCTTAGTGTCGCCTGGGCCTTCTGCTGTCTGGTTGCCTCTGTAAGGCTGAGGTTCTCCGTATACCAGCAGTTTGCCGCAGCTTCTATTACGAGCGTCTTCTTTCTCACCCAAGTATGTTAGCCAGTCTGGTATTTCGGATGTGTAATCTCTGAACGTGAAGTATCTACCGAGTAGAGTTAAGAGGTGTGGACTTGTCCTTTCTCCGTTATTGAATTGTCTCAACCACTCGATCGAGTCGGTCAGTACCTGCGAGGTAGACGTGCCGGTACTGAGATTACAAAGCCATTTGCACAGGTTCGAGTCGGGTAAGTGCTTTGCCACCATAGTAGCACAGAGACTGGTCAAGTTCTTACATTGGTCACTGAACATCGAGGACGATGGCTTGTTGAAGTTCCTGCTCAGATAAGGGACAATGTCGATCATCACAGCTCCTTTGCCGATAAGGATGTATCTCCATTCTGTCATGTGAGTAGGTAGCAACCTCGTATCTAGGGCCACCTTGAGCGTGAGAAAGACTTGTAGCAGAAAGGCGTATACCGAGTTAGGTGAGTCTGCGACAGTCCAGTTAAACACCTGCTTGCAGTCATCGAACAACTGAGCATATTGGAAGATGAACACATCCTTGCTCATAGAGCACTTACACAATCCATCTCTAGGACCAGCAAATATAAGAGGGTGCATTTGGGTCATGCTCTGTGACTGGATAACCACGCAGTCTTTGAAGCGTGCTATCTCCTTCTCGTTGGTACTCTTCAGAATGACCATGGTTGTGTTTATCTCGCCCTCGATCCTCTTGCCTCTCATACTCACCCTATCCTCTATGTCGTCACCGATATCCTGTGCTGGCTCTGTGGCCGGTATGCTGCTGGGTGGTTTCGGTGTACCCTCGCCACTAGCGTCAGTACTGGTCCCCTTGGACTGGCTAACAATGCGGTTGTCCACACTGGCTCCCACTTGGCCTTTGGTGAGCTCTAGAGCCGTGATCATCTTGCCTCTCATATTATTCACCCTACCCTGTGTAGCATCACCGATATCCTTGACTGTGGCCAGTGTGCTACGGGGTGGGTTTGATGCATCCTCGCCACTGGCTTCAATGATAGGCCCCTGGGACGGGCAGACAATGAGGTTGTTCACACTGGCTCCCGCTTGGCCTATGGTGAGGTCTAGAGCCTTGTTAGAGTTATCACCCACAGACACTATATTGCAATTGCCATTGTTGACTATCTCATCACCCAAATTGCTACAGCTCAAAATGTCTGCCAACGTATCACTCCATTCAAGGTTATTCAAATCCAGTAGCGATACATCCCTTGACACGTGCCCCTCATCAGGGGTGACTGAGTTTTCCATACCGTAAGCCTCCTTGGACTGGACGGGATGAAGTTCATCTGTCAGTTTGCGTGTCTGTTTCATATCTATTATGACGGAGGGGCGAGGATGAAGCTGCTGCTGTGGACAGTGTTGGTTCGAAGTACCCACGTCTGGACGGTCTACGTACACCCCGGGAGCCATCTTGGAAGGTCTGACCTCGGACTGATTGTCTGTTTCAGCAACCTTGCGTTTGCTATACTTGCTCTTGTATAGACATTCGAGCTCCGTGACCTTGCTCGAGTACCAACTGTACGGCTGGATAAGATCAGGAGCCAACCTGATAAGGTCTATTCCGTAGTACACTTTGTGATCGGACCCGATCACTGTAACCGGGAATCGTGTTGCCGATCTCTCTTCGACAAGTGTAGTAAGGTCCTTGGGGACACAGTCGTTGGCCACTATTATGTCGGTTGACCTATAGTTCCCTACCTGTACGGACAAGGGCATCTGTGTGGCCGGGGACTGAGCATCCTTGACATCTAGCGCCAAACACTGGTATCGTCTGAGATTAAGCAGTGTGGAAGGAGACCATCTCTCTTGAGGAAACAGAGTAATGCATAGCACTCCCATGTTGACAAAAGCTTTGTCCACTATCTTGGAGCCAATGGCAGAGAGTTTGTTGCGTATAGACCTTGCGCTGGGCCTTGTGTGTTTGTATTTAGCTTGGAGAAAGCTAGCGCTTATCGATCTCATGTAGCGTATGTCCAAATTCTCATCGTCGTCCGGTCTGTAAACCCCTACCATATCAGATAGATTGGCAGCGTATGTCATCTTACAATATTCTTGGTCCGAACCTTTGTATTGGAACAAGGGCGAGCGGCTGTGTAACTCCCACATCACACAGTACCAGCTGAATATGTCGCTCCCCGTTGCTGAGTTCAAGCACCACAGCACTTCGGGGGCCATGTTAGTGCGGTTGCCCCGAGGCTGATCTGGGGTAGAGAAGTTGCATGATGTGCCAAAGTCGCTGATCTTGAAAGCAAAGGGTATGTCCTTTCTATCAGGCTGGTGACAAACCAAGACGTTCCTGTGTGTGAAGTCCCTGTGCTGGATGGTTCTCGATCGCAAGTATTCAAGCCCTCGGAGAGTGTCCAGTTCTACCATGGGGACTACTGAGGGGTTTTGTATACGCCACATGAACTCCTGTAGCGAGAACAGTGCTCGTTCCATGACTATAACTGCTCTACCTCCCAATTGGTAGCCTGGCATGTCACACCAAAAGCCTCCGAAGGTGCGGAGGATGTTGGGGTGTTTTATTGACACGCCGATCATCACCTCCTCCACCTGCGAGGCAATGTGCGCATAGCGACTAAATTCATTGTCTATGAAAGGAACACTCCAGTCCACCATTTCCGGAAAAAGGTTGGTCTTTGCAACTAGGTGATCGTTAACTTTAACGGTCACCCCAAAGCCTCCTCGACCTAGCACCATGTCCGGTCTGGACACCAAGTCTTCTATGTCAAATTCACATTTCGACCCCGTCGGCCCTGATATGTTAGCGTAGATGCTCCAGCTACGGCCGATTTCGGTAGGGCTTAGAGGCTTGTACATTCGCCCAAATTTGTCTATAGTCACTTTGGCTGTCCTAGGCGTAGTTGTCTTGTAGCTCATATTCGAGCAGCCATCTATCACTGGATGTTCCTGCTGAGGCATTGCTTGGAGGTCCTCAAGTGTAGCACTCGCAAACGTCGGGAATATGGGCGTCCTGCGATTGTGGACTACGGTCTGTGTTTCCCTTATCAACTTGTTCAGCTCTGGAGAGTAAGGGGCACTCATACTGCATTGTATCACCCTGAACAATACGATTGAGTCGTATTTACTGCACACGGTCGCTGGTGCGGAGTCTCGTTTTATGTATACCACTATGCGATCCTTACCCTCTAGCTGAGGTTCGTCTGAGATGCTCACCACTCCGACAGTTGTGAGACTATGCTCTGTGATAACATTGTTGAGAACTGTTACCGTGTCCTCGTTCTGTCTGAAGGTGAAGTTGTCAGGGTTTACCCCAATCCACGCCAGCACGCTTTCAACATCGTTATAACACAAGGTCTTAACGTGAAACAAATTGTAACGCTCTACCAGTCCTAGCAACCTTTCGGCATTGCTTATGGTTTGGCGCCTTAGCTGGGCCATTTCCTTTCGATAGTCCTGACATCTATGACATAGGCTACTGATCTGTAACACATCAGGTGTAGTAAATAGGAGATGAACGGTTCAGCTCGTAGAGAGATCGTGTTCTCTGAACACGCTTCCGTATCACTGTTTGAGTGCCTGATCGTGGCAGGAGCGCCAGCTACGGGTCTGTTCCAAGACAGTGGGTTGAAGAATGGAGAAACTCTCCAGATGACATTGCAGGTCTTGAGAGATATGTGGAAGAGAGCAGATACCTTGTATATACCCAGAGGTGATGTGGAATCTCTCCATCACATGGAATGCTGTAGCACTGCGCGCAGCGGAGCACCTATCCCTGATCCGATATTATCAGAGCCTGGCAAATTCTCCAGATACTACATATATCTGTTGTTTCGTTACTGCATCACTTCAGCTGGCCCGACGACATACAACCAGCAGGGTATGATGAGTAACCGCATGAGCCGCATGGGTCTGTGTGAGCCCAAGATGAAAACATTTCCCTTAGGCGATATACCCAGGAGCTGGCTCCTGTCTACAGTGTCTACAAACCTCCCCTCAGCTCCACCTAGCCAAGAAGGAAGCTTCACGAATGGGTTCCCTCAGTACCTTCCCCAGCCGCAGCATTCACCTCAACCTCTAGAGAATCATCTGTATCCCCAGCAGCAACATCTTCAGGCTCGGCCACAGCAGCATGTCCGGCAGTATAATGGAGGGGTTGACTGTACCAATCCACAGGAGCAACGCCTCGCTTTGCAATGCACCGCCAAACAGTTATATCCAGCTCTGACTGAGCACCAAGCTAGTGATTCCTCCGATAGGAAGCCCATGAGGGGTCCAAGTACTAAGCCTAAACCAAAGAATCTGTTTAGCAATGGGTGTTATGACTCAAACGTTGACAGTGAGGAGGAGTATTGAGTGTGTGAGTGTGAGTAGACCACGTAACCATAGTACCGGTCCTTAGTATATATATACACCTTTATGACACAACGCAGCCTCTACAAGGCACTGAATGTAATAGCAAATATTGTATAATATCACTCCCTGAGCTAACCTGGTTGAATAAACAGTCATTGTTATATGTAATATCAAACAGTCTACAATAGCAGTCCCCGAGTTAGAATGGTTGGAGACACGGCCCGTGTTTGGAGGATATTGTTTCTTTAAGAACACTAACAGTGGGGATGACGACCTCAGTGAGGCTAATCACCACAGATTGCAATGGTAGCAGCAGCAGCATCCACTAGACCAGATGCGATGGCCTGTGCGAGTGAGGTGATACCGATGGAGAGACAGAACACAGAGTACGACACGTCAAGCATCGAGGCTGCCGCTGGTCCCACCGGTGCCACCCGGCGCAGTGGCGACATGGTGTGTGGTGTGTGTTTGGAGGTGGTGCTTGAAAAAGGCAATCCGAGGGAGCGCAGATTCGGAATTCTGCCCAACTGCAGCCACTGTTATTGCCTGGAGTGTATCCGCACGTGGAGAACGGTGACATCTCACCATATCAAAACCGTTAAATTGTGCCCGGAGTGCCGAACTAGGTCGCACTTTTTCATCCCGAGTGATCAATGGGTCGAAGATAAAGAGGACAAGCTGAAACTGATACAGACTTACAAAGATTTCCTTGCAAGTAAACCGTGTCGATACTATGATCGAGGTCCTGGTACTTGCCACTTTGGCTCAAAGTGCTTCTACAAACACCACTCGCAGTGGGGAGTCCAGCTCCAGAGTATACATCCCACGTGGACTATGGTGTGGCCAGAGAGCGATTACACATGGCCATTGACATCTGAGACCCAACAAGAGGAGACCGGGTACCCGTTTTACCTGAATCAAATGTTGCTCATGTTGCTGGCTGATGACAATTGAACTTCTTCTGCCTATTAAACGGCTGAGTTTAGAGCTACATCTATTATCCTCCACACAAAGTCACAACCTAGGGCTGAACTGACTATATTTGTAATATTTGTAATAGAGTTATGTTGTCATATATTGTACATGCAAGGTTCTGTGTTATAATAATATCAGGTTGTCTCTGTTTGATACTAATTGCTATTTCGTATACCTTGGATGATGTTTATTGTGTTGATGTATCATTATTACAAAATAAAGTCCGGACATTGACAAAGTGTTCGACTATGCTTTCTTTATTTTAACATCACAGCACAAGGACAAGTTCACACATACATTCACACATACACCAGAGTGCGGCGACATTTGTAAGCGTTCTTGAAAGAGGTAGCTCCGGACCCAGGGTAGCCGATTCTGCTTAAGTCGGCTCGATATCCTTTGGCTCGATAGCTGCAGTTTCCAGGGGTGGACCTGCTGGTATCTGGAGACTCTGCGTTCCCGTTACGGATCCTGTGCACCGGTCTAAACCAGACTCGTCCCTCTTGTCTCCCTTTCCTTGCTCTCATAGGGACACCCAGTCGATCCTTAACCGAGACACCCAGTCGATCCTTAACCGAGACACGTTCCTTGCAATTGGAGACACTTGGGGTTGTGCTTTGGGGAGAACAGTTGAAACTTAGGTTCTTGACTCCCACTCGATCCCTTATTGATAGGGTCTTTATCTTGCACGACAAGTTGTCGACTTCCAAGGGTCGTCTTTTCCTTGGGGCAGATGGAGTGCATTGCCTCCGATCTACAAATTGTTTCTTCGCCAACACCTTTCGTAGCGTATTGCACAGGTTCCGATGTTGTGTAGCGAAAGATGCTCCGTAATCATCCATCAGTTCTCTGTGTGAGATGGCTAGAAACCTATCCAAGGTGACATGCTTGAAGTTGTCACTGTGACAACATTGGTCCCATTCTGTCAGATAGGACTGTACAGCCATGTCTTGCAGATGTGGCTATTGTGTAGGAACCTATGTTGAGATGTGTACAATGTTAAATACAAACTATCTTTGGGGTAGGTAGCCTTTATACACTTTCACTACATTGTCCTGGTTGGAGACATCCGCCACGGTTGACCACAGTAGCCCCGGTCAGAGTGCTTAGACACTTAGGTGATTCGACCCAATCGGATGTCTTAGACCTGGCTGCTGAGTCAGCCCTGATCGGATATTACAGATCCCATAGACACCTCATGGGTAGGACACTTCAGCCCTGGTTGGTGATATGAGCCGTGATCCTTGATGTATTCTCCATCTGATAGACCTTGGTGAAATAATATATATATACAGTCACATAGGGCAGATACACTTACACATCTCCACAGCTCAGAGAGACACCAGAGTAGATCAACAACATGGAGCTGACTAATAAATTCAAAATGGCCAACTACCTCATGAGAAACAAAGACATGTTCCAGAAGCTGGTTGCCACAATACAAGACCACAGAAACACCCCTCTAGAAGGTACACAAAGAGAATCACTACGCATTATGCTTAGGAGGAATAAGTCAGACAACTTTGTGAAATATCCCGAGACTCTGATGAATAAAATGTACTCCTACTTGGGCAATGAGGTTGCCTGGACTCTTATCGTGGACACACTCCGAAAGCACCATGTTGAATTCAGAGTCACTGACATCGAAGCGCACGGCCTTGAAGGGCTGGCTAAGCATGATATGTATTGTGATTCGAACCTACGTTCAACATTGGAAACCACACTGGTCAACCTCAGTCACGCTGATGTGAACCGAGTGAAACTGTTGCTGTCATGGGAGATTGTCAAGGGGTACAATCGTATTCCCTATGGTGTCATTGAGATGAAAGATATTTACGACCTAGTAGATAGTATTTACTCTACCCACTTTCAACACGCAGTCTATGTGATGACTCTGATCCTGACACATATAGAGCAATTGGACCTTGTCATGGAACTAACCTCGGCGTCAACTGAAAAGAGGCAAAGGACCAGAGTGGCCAGAACCCAAAGTGATGCCCGGTGACAACAGATTGTACGGCTCTCCGCAGCACAGAAAGGTGTTATCTGTATCATGTCAATGTATATGTAACCCATCTTTTTGTATATGTGAAATAAACCCCATACCTGACATATGTACCAATAGTGATTGGTTATTGTGTCTTCATTGTGCTATACAAATATAACCACATTTCATGTTGATGATACGCAAGAAACAAGTGTTAAAGGAAAGACATCTGCCAACACTCACACTGTACCTCTAGGTAATGACCTGTGTATAGCCGTAGACAACACAGTAGAGTACATCCAGTGTTCGGACAATCTCACCTTCACAATGTTCAACCATGACGAGTACTACAGTAGTTACTGGTGGATTTACAACAAGGACGATTGGCTCAATATCTCCTTAATAGCGGCTCCGTTGATGATTGTTTTTGGGTTAGCACTGCTGATAACTCACAAGACCTGTAGCAAAAGGGCATCGTCCCCTATTTACACACCATGTTCGCGTGTACATTCGCTACAGTATGACGCCGTGTATGTCCCCACAACGTGCTACTGTGATGAGATTAGATGCGAGGGGACCTGCCGGTATGAAGGCAATGTCGTGGAAGCTACAGCCTCCTCTGTGATTCCAGTTGTGGACAACGGTAACTATATCTCCGGTCCATATAGCCTCTTACCTTGCTACACCTGACACATACAACTGTGGTTTACTGTCTGTTTCTTACTCCTTCCTACCTGTACATCTGAATAGAACCAGAACAGATCGAGATGGTCGTGTGACACCGGGACCCAGCTAGAGTGAAAGAGGATGTGTAGCCCTTCTGAAATGTGACATTAGGCTATGTCCATGAACACACTTCAGCTGTGTAACCAATTTCAAAACATGTCCTATTCATTGTATACTTGATGTATTGTTTGTTCGGACCACAAATAAAGAACACTACCACAACAACCACATTTGTGTCTGTTTATTAGCAGGTCAACTGAGTAACATCACATGCACATAATAGAATCACACCGAAATCAAAGGCAGTCTGGTGTATCTTGTCTTCCTTGCACATAGTACATATATGTAACACAAGCAGCAGACAAGTGACAGCACAACCATTATTAGGACCATAGCCACGCTCCATATGCACAGGTCTGTGTCAGTGAGGCTCTTGTCTGAGTGGTACAAAGTACTGTTATTAGGAACATTGCTTATAGTACCAGACATGGCTGGTCCTCCTTACTGGCGAGACTGTCCTCCTGTCTCTATATGGGATAGACGCCTGGTTATGTGTACAAGGGTTCACCAGCACCACTTTTCCGTCTTCAAATGATGAGCCTCCGAACCTGAAGTGTCAGAGGCACAGGCCGCACATAGTGTTAGGTCAGAATACCTTTGTACTGTACGATCTAAAACATTTCCAGGTTTTCACATGTAACGTTACACTAGTACCTATACCTAGATATTGGACTAAACAATTATAAGGTAAAGGCATACTTTATTTTGTATTCGAAGCACTCATTCAAGGACACATAACGTAACCTTCCCCTTTGTGTGTATGTATTATAAAGTAAAGTAACATAGGAAGCTGTGTGGTCACCTACTTGCAATTGTACCAATTGAGTCTAGGTTGACATTTTAATCTCAGTTCTAGGTCTGGCAATAGCTTCAGGTGGTGACACTTCTGTCCTTTCCAATTGATATATTATCGCCATTAATATCAACAGTCTGAACATATGCCTGTGTACTACTACTATTACTACTACTACTACTACTACTACTACTACTACATAAATATAGTAGTTTATTGAATGGATAGGGTAGATTCGTTTGGATGACTGTGCTCTCATATGCAGGTGCATTTGGTCAGAGGAGTCAGCAGTATTCGGGTGGGCTGTGTGTCAGTGGTTAACAAAAAGCATAGATACCTAACATGGACTGGATAGGGTAGATTCGGTTGGATGGCTGTGCTCTCATATGCAGGTGCATTTGGTCAGAGGAGTCAGCAGTATTCGGGTGGGCTGTGTGTCAGTGGTTAACAAAAAGCATAGATACCTAACATGGACTGGATAGGGTAGATTCGGTTGGATGGCTGTGCTCTCATATGCAGGTGCATTTGGTCGGAGGAGTCAGCAGTATTCGGGTGGGCTGTGTGTCAGTGGTTAACAAAAAGCATAGATACCTAACATGGACTGGATAGGGTAGATTCGTTTGGATGGCTGTGCTCTCATATGCAGGTGCATTTGGTCGGAGGAGTCAGCAGTATTCGGGTGGGCTGTGTGTCAGTGGTTAACAAAAAGCATAGATACCTAACATGGACTGGATAGGGTAGATTCGTTTGGATGGCTGTGCTCTCATATGCAGGTGCATTTGGTCGGAGGAGTCAGCAGTATTCGGGTGGGCTGTGTGTCAGTGGTTAACAAAAAGCATAGATACCTAACATGGACTGGATAGGGTAGATTCGGTTGGATGGCTGTGCTCTCATATGCAGGTGCATTTGGTCGGATGTCTAAGCTGTGATGTGATGCGTGAGCATCCACTCACTGCTACAACTTTTGGAGCCTCACCATTGGGTGAACTAATGATTCATGTTGAGGCCATGGGGCTCCCCTATAAGAAGTTCCTCAGCTACTACGTTGAGCCATTACAGTCTGGCCTGTCTACTGCTCAGCACTAATACTATGGTCTACCTTACCATATTCATCCGGTGGTGTTGTAACCCACTGGACCACATCAACTTTCTCACGGATAACATCACAAAGTGGTATATGAACAGGTGGACATACAACGATACTAGACATTTGACAGTTATCTGCATTGAGATTCAACCTAAAGGGGCTACCAACTACATAACCCAGTTAGTACGTTTGATGAAAAATCTCTGGGTTGAACCGAATGTCAATATAATGGAGGAATGCGGCAATGTGGATACGTTGTTGGGAAACAAACACGCGTTGGGTGTTGTTAGTAACACCTACAGTGTCGGCCACACTGACAGTAAACCAGGACTCAGTTTCTATAAACATTTGAGTAACACAGTGGCATTAGTGAAAGGGTACGACTGGACGATGCGGAAGGGATTGACCGTCGCAGACAAGTTGACGACCACGAAGTTGCACTGTCAACATGTAAGTCCCTAAACCATTCTAATTACGGTAAACATGAAATGTCTCTGTGTAGGCCTTTGTTAACAATTGTTTGTATGTGTGACCCATAGGAAACACACGGTGTCACTGTTGTACTGACTGGGTCATCAACCAGGATGATAACAGTGCAATGTCAAGAACCCCAGAGGATATACGACTTGATGAAGACATACGGGATTGTATGCTCCAACGTCTGGGATTCCAACATAGCACTGTCAGCAATGGCTCCTTGTACAGCGCTGTTTAACCACAATATGATGCTGATATATGCAGACACGGTCCCCTACACTGAGAACATTGGTCAGGACACCAACGTCGACACGTTCTACCACAACATGAAATACATCACAGTAAAAACAAAGGGCAGAGTACTGAGACACAGACCCTACACCATGCCTCTTCGCAAGTCGGTACATCTACAACCACAGCCATTGACCAGTCGTACTGACACCATCTCAGAAGACTCGCTGTCGGAGAGTATACCACTTGCCCTGTACTACAGCGACCAATGGGCACCCCTAAGCACCGTTGTGGAGTCAGATGGTCGATTTGTTTCAGATATCCAGTATGTGTCTCCACATTATGTGTCTACAGATACATGTATGGTGGAATTTGAATCAGATCACAATGTTGTGCTTACAGGTAAGTAGATCATTGTACATAGCTATTGTAACTATACCCTTAAATCGACATTCTGTACACTTCACTTTTGTGTACACGAGTTTTATAACCTATGTGTCTACCCTTATAGCTCCTGATGACAATGATGAGCCGGATGAGCTGGAGGAGCTACACCTCAACCCGTTTACCTGTCTCTGCTGTTTGGGAATGTCAAACCGCTACCTTACATGTGGACACGTCATGTGTATACAGTGTATACGAAAGATCAAGAAAAATGGTGTCCTTGACTGCCCAATCTGCAGAACACAGTCCACCTGTAACAGACCCCTTATATTAGTACCAGACTTTGTGTTTACATGTCATGCATGTTCTAGTCACAAGGACTGGGTTGGAGACTGTGGCCATGTAACATGCAGATGCTCTAGCACCTGTTCTGAATGCTCTACATCCATTACAAAACTCAGCAAACTGTATACAGTAGTGTGAATAACATGTTACCATAACAAGGGCCCTATTGGCAAGTATTGTATTGTGAAATGAAATGCTTTTATTGTGTCATGTTCCATTGCAAAAGACAACATATAACATACTATGACCCTATCAACATATAATGTAATGTTGTATTGTATATATTACCTTGTAAAGAATAAACTGTTTTATGGTACTTTCAAATTACATTTTCAAAGAAAAGCATTGTATATTACATGGATTGCCCTATATAAAATAAACAAATGTAATAAACCAATTTGTTGTTGTTGCAATGTTGAGTAAGGAATTTGTTGAAGACTATCCAACTATAAGTGACCGTGTAGTACAAGGTGACTAGTTTCAATAGTATCTACACTATGTATCGGGTTGGAAACGACTGGACCTTGACATGAACCATCGGAAATGTGTCTAAAGGCCTGCTTGGGTACCTGGAACTGTGATTCGAAAGGTAGCCTTGCAAGATTGTATGTGTAAGAGCCTTGGTCTTTGACAGCAAGCAGGTAGTACAATTTGCCCCTGTTCTCTCTGTATACTATGATGGTATGTACACAATTGTCATTGTTTTCCGCTCCATATATCTCGTGCTCATCCCCTGGGGGCCAACATATAAAAAGGCTACATTTCAGTATCTGAGAGAGTTTTGTCATCTGTGAGCAATGACAGGTGCTTGTGTTATATTCTGACAGAGCCTTGACTACATACTCAGACACCTCTTCAGATACTTGTAACACATTCAATAGAGTGTCAATATGCTTCTCACATCCTAAATTGATGAGCTTTACATCTTTGTCTATCAGTGATTGTGCTATGTAGCCTGGAATATGTCTCCTAGCGTTAGGATCATTTTCACAGAGTTCAATGTCAACCATGTAGACATTACTGTGCTTACTGCTATAATCGTTAACAACAGAGGGGTTACTATTCTCTTGTCCTCTTAGTTGACAGCAGTCACCATTGTTGTTATCGGGGGTATCCTGGGACTCGATCTTCACTGGAAGATTAGGCTCTTCTCGCTTCTCTGGTTTCACTGTGTTTTCAGGGTTCGCTTCGTGTTTTACTTCACTCGTACACTCTTGCTTCTTACACACAGGGTGGTCATATGAGCTCCTCTCCAATGTGACATTTGGACATAGTCTGCGTTTTAGTGAGGGTTTGATGCGTCTTTGTCTTGTATAACTACAACCGCTCACATCCATGGGTTCATGTTCTAAACTCAGACGTTGTATGATGTTGTGTATCTCACACTCATAATCTTTGAACAGCTGACTGGTATCGGACGCAGTGTCCATATGCTCTTGATAGCAGTGATCGTCATCATCATCCTTCATTACCTGGATAACTGTTCCTTTAAGAACACTCTGGATCCTTTCAACCGATGCTGCTCGCTGACCTGTTATCCTATCTACCACAGTGCTATGGTCACAATTGGCAATTTCAAACCCAAACAACTGATCCAGTGAACGCAATGTCATTTTAGACATCTGCAATTGCTTGATCATGTTGTCTAGTTCCATATCCTGTGTGGTCACAGTCTGATGGAGCTCCTGGTTGCTTGCAATATATTTGTCAATGGTGTCAGTAAGCTCTGTAATTTTTGCTTTCTGCTGAGATACACTGACATGTAGCACATCAGTTGTGATGCGTCTCTCATCGAGGTCTTGTTTGTGACTAGCCTCAGTTGTTTGTATATGAGTCTTTAGCTGTGCCTCATTCTGTGACAAGGTGTCCTTATCCGCTGTCAGAGTACATATCTGAACTTGAAGGGCGTCCTTCTCTGTTAGATGGTCTCTCTGCATAATGTCGATCGTCGACTGGCTTGTTTCTAACCGAGTGACTAATCCCTGTACTTTCACACTCCACGCGGACCTCTCGTGTTCCTGTTCACTTGTGATCCTGACTATTTCCCTTTTTAGGGTTTCCTCTACACTCTGCGCATTGCTGTAAACCTCTTGTAGTTCACTGATGCGATTATCATTCTCCAGTGCTTTCCTCTGGATTTCATCTTTGTATAGTTCCTCATTTGTAGCAGTTTGTCTCACGATAGACAGCTCACGCTCTAGTTTATCAATGGTTTTCCTGGCCTCGTTGCACTCGGATTGCAATCGGACATTTTCCTGCCTAGCGAAGGTGAGATCCTTTTGATGTCTTGTGCTCTCAAGTGTCCCAGGTAAAGACCGGTTAGTGTTGGTCTGGATAATGTCGACGAGAGCACACACTAACTCGACTACAAAACCCCATTGTACCTTAAGAGACTCGCCGATCTGAGGAGCCGAAGATATGTTGCCTCTGTCAGTGGACAATTCCTCAAAAGCGGTCCGTATGGTCTTAGTTTCCAAGTCTCTGGTATTATCGGATTGGCAAAGCAGATCTTGTAAGGCAGGTTTCAAATCACGGGTAACATCTCCCTTTACAAAGGCTGCAATGTACTGCAGCGCTTGGTCTGCTACTTTGACATGTTGTGGGCCTTGTATAAACATTGTCTGTCCAAATGTATCCCTTAGACCATTCCCCAGTCTACGGATGATGATATCGTAACATCCGCACAGCTCCATAGCTAAATCGAATCCTATTACATCTCTGGCGTTTGTGCTCTCAAATAGTTGGAACCACTTAGCCAGCTCTTCAAAATTATTCCCCAGTGCCTCTACTGTCACTAAGGTGTCACTGAGGCTGCTAGGTGAGGGAGATCCATTGCCCGGGGTTGTGGTGATGGCAGGCTCTATGACAGGCTCCGTACTAGATGTTGAGGGCTCCTCCTTGATGTCCAAAGGGAAGAGTTTTGATATGATACCGAACAACATTGCATGAGAATCTCTGCCAAAGTCCAATCGAAGTGGAGTATCTACTGTGTTCGGCGCCTCTGTGGTGTGATCCTGACAGGTAGAGTTCCCAGAACCTGTGTTTACGGACCCTTTCTCCATGCGTGTAGTACCCGAGTCTCTCACTTTGTCTCTGTCGACAGTCCTTCTGCCATAACCACCAGCCAGGGTCAGAGTCTTCTTTGTGATCTTTACTTGTGCTCTTTTGCTTCTTTCTACATCTGTCTTCTTGTTCTTCTCGTCTCCTGTACGTTGAAGAGATTGTCCCAGACCTGTATTTCTGTCGATGGTCTGCTCTGTTACCTGCTTTGTCTGTTTCCTGTCCCCAGTAGCACATTTCGTCATCTTCCCACCACGATGCAATCTGCTTTGCTCTTCGTTCACACCGGGGGGTGATTCGGGCCGTGGACGTGACGAAGTCTTCTTCTCCTTGACTCTGGTCGACTTCTTCTCCTTCCCTGCACTCGTACTCTCCCTTCCACTTGTCCAGTTCCCATTGTTCCTCACAGCTCGCTCTGTAGACCCTTCGGTGATTGAGACAATATCTCTGTTCTCGGTCTGCCTGGTAACGGGCTTGTTTCTCAGATCCGGCCTCAATTGATCCATCTCGGTTATGTCGGGTGACGGTAGCACACAGAGTTGTGCAGATGCCACCCAGGAGCAAATTGTCTATCTGTAACACAGCTGACACTCTCTTGGGCCTTGACTCACACACCACGGGTGATATTCGATAAGCGTACCCGCAGCGTTGACACAGCTCGTTCTTCTCTCCTTCACTTAGGAGTAGACTAACGTCGACTCTCAAGGCCCTTGACTGTTTGTCTAGCTCCTGTGACCAACGGTCCAGTGCTCCACAACACAGGGCCGTGAGTACGACTGCCCAGTAGGGAGCCTGTATATTGTCTTTGGTAGCACTTTCCTCGGAACACCTAGTCACCTCTAAACCCGTGCACGTGAGCCTTAGTCTCAACCACCGAGCAGCAGATGGGACTGGCGCTAGGTCTGTCTGTTGGTTAACAGTTGCACGTGAGAGGGTCCCTAGTTCAGAGTCTAGCTGCCACAATACACACGTCCCCCAAAGCGCTCTGTGTGGATCGGGTATGGTGAGAATGTCACGGTCTCTCGGACACTGCAACCGTTCCAGTGTTAGCCTGCTCTGTTCGTGCAAAGCCTTGAATGCAAGCGGGGCCGCTAGTATAGACAATGTCTCGCTTACCAATTCTGAGGCTAAACTATCTCTTTCGCCAGAGTCCGGGGTGTATGAGGTAAAGACTAAGGTGTTGTTCACGTAACGGTTCATATTGGCATATATCCTTGAGACGATAACATCGGGTTGGTGTCCACACACCATGTCTCCTGTGTAAGGGTAGGTCAGGTGGGGCACTGTCGTATCATTGTGTGTGTTGATCTTCACCCAGGCCAAGGGCGCTCTTGCTAAAACGCTGATCCTTTTCACTTTGTGGCCCTTGGTATCGGTGTACGTGTTGGTAAAATGTTTGGCTGTAACGAGTCCGTAGCTGTCTCCGCCGTGTGTGTATACAGCCCGGAGGACAATATACCTCGTACTTGGGATCACATGCGACTCTACGGGTATGCGAAATAAACCATCAAGACCGGGCTCCGTCAGACTTTCAGATATAGGCATTCTCTTCTCTATATCAGACATGTGCACCCAGGTGTAGTCTACACGACTTATAAGATGTACATCGTCGAACCTTACAGTCATATGACACGTACAGCTCCAGTCACTTCTCTGACAGGGTCCCATGGTCATATGCCCTGAGCTAGAGAAGCATGAGCGGGAACTGTGGTGTGGAAAACAGGGGAGACAGTGAAGAAGACGGGAGACAGGATTGTGTCTAACACAAAGCTTTTATTTATGTCTGTGGTACAAGCAAAACACAATGATACAAGACAGTCTATAGTATAACAATCACCAAATGTACACAAAGCAATGAAGACTTGACATGGACCTCAGTCCTGGTCAATTACAGCTTTTGGCTTTTCAACAGTCAAGTCTTCCAATATAGCCTTGTACCCGCCCTTGCTGTCTTGATCCACTTCGCCTTGGGCTGGCTCAGACATGGACCTCAGATCCTGGTTGTTCAAACGACGGTCGAGTTCCTCGTGTTCCCATTCCTCATCTGAATAATCCTCACACCCGTAAGAAGTCATTTCACCAAGTTCAAGGAAGCAGCTACGAGTGGTATTACATTTGAAAGTATCCAGATACTCTGTCATATACTCAGGTTCCTCCAGTCCCATGACACTCTCTGCTGCTTCGATCATTGTATTATCAAACGCGCAAGGGTCCACGCGCTCTACTAGAGGCGGTGTCCGATCCTCAGCCAAGGTCTCAACTCTGTCTTTACACTCGGATTCCGTTGTGGTGATATCCCTGTACACGGCCATAATATCTCGGATGGCTCCTTCTTTTCTGTCCAGCCTATTGGTTATGCTTAGGTACAGGTAGAGATTTTTGTTGCCGCTGACCGAGAGTCGCCCATCACCTCGGACCCTCTGCCACTCGGTGTCAAAGTTATTAGCTCCGTAGTGTGTGCACATAATATATTTCAATCTAGCAAAGGGTATACAGTGCACCGCTCTGAACACCGCCACGTCCGCATGGTGCACAATGCCTGATGTTGCTTCGGCCATAACTTTGTCCTTATTGGTGATGTCCGCTTGGTGTACAATACCTGAGGCGTCTTCGGTCACAGCCTCCTCAGTCTTGTTGTGATCCATAGTGTCTATTCAGATGTGTCATATAGGGTCAGCAGAGGTGCAGGCCACACAGCGCGAGTAGAGTGTTTCCATATCCACTAGTACTTCGGAAAAGATTGGCTGCTTGCATGTCATACAGGAGGTGTACATCTGTTTCATTTCGGTAAAGGTACAAGTGTTGACGAGATTGGTGCTGAGGGGTACGTTTATCATGGGCGCAGCGCAGCACGATGACCCAAACCTCATCTGTTCAAAGTCAAATTCCACATCTATGTTTCTCGGGTTGCCTTTCACCTCAGAAGAGTGGAAGGTCTGATTCTTCAGACATCTCGAGCACCTCAAGTCTCCATCCTGATTAGGGGCGCGGGAGCTGGGCTGTCCCGGTATGAGGAGTATCTGCTTGTGGTTGTGGTCAACCCAATTGATGTGACAGTTGAGCACAGCGTATAGTAGCATCTGAGACCCGAGCGGTAGTTCGCGCAGCTTCTGAAAGTGTTCACTGTGGATGATGTCGACGGCTTGCCGCAGTTCGGGTAGACAGGCCGCTGCCATCTCCAGTGGCTGATCTGTTGTGTAGGATACAGCTAGCTTGTAGTAACAACTCAGACCCCATTCGGAATTGAGTGTAAGCATAGGGTGTCCGACACTTTTCACCACCTGGAAGGCTCTTATGAGTTTCGCCTGGTAAGATTTCCTCTTCACTGAAAAACTGAGTTTAGTCCACTTTATCGAAGCTTCCCCATCTCTGGGTCGTTCACCGGACTGTGGGTAAGGTCGCTTCCTTTCTCGACTATCCCTATTATCACACAGACCTGTGTCCTGTTTACTCGTACACATTGAAGGTGAACAGGGTCCTGGTTTCAGCCGGTCACTTTTCTTGCCGACGGGGTTAACACTCTTCAGCAGCGTTGAGCCTGTTGCAAGGGTGTCGCCGCTCTGATTTGGTGTCCGCGCAGCAGCCTCATGTAGACTGAGCGATAGCTCGGTTGCTGATTCTCCAGTGTGTGGAGGACCGTGCCCTCCCGTGTCTTCCCTCACTTGGACAAGAAAGCTGTAGTCAGACATAGGTGCCTTGCTAGCACATACCATATGAGGTCCGACATCACAACCGCGGTAGGCAGTCCCGAATATATTTTTACACAGGGGCTGTGGCTGTAACAACGGTCTGGGGATGGATGAGTTGGCTCTAGTTCGACGACACAGAGGCGTTTTGGATACAAGGGTTCCCGTTGGTCGGTTACGCTCTGGTTGGACGTTATGGCCATTTGCAAGGAAGCTGAATGCCTTGGCTCTAATGGCACACAACTTCTCAGTTGACTCCTCCCTATATAAAGCCAGATCCTCCTTTTGATACCTATAAAAATCTGCCAGGAGAGCCAGTCTGATCATAACTTCATACCCCTGCATCTGAGACAACTCCTCTTTGCTTGGCAACACAGTACTCGACTCTTGTGATTCAATCAGGGCCTGAGACAGCTCATCCCAGAGTTCCAAACAGAATTTGTAAGCGTCACCGCATTCCGAAGTCCTTGTCTTAGACGTCAACATCTTGACTAGTTTAGTTTGTAGTCGTGGAGTAGACCCACTATCTCTCTGTTTAGAATGACAAACTGTGTTAAGACACTCCAGGTAAGCCTGCAACAGGATGGATTTTGCATAGCGACGGGACCACACGATTCCGGTATCGTCTACCCCTGCCCCACAACCCCATTTGCTCCGGTGCTTCTCAAGTCCCCCGTGGTCTTGCATCTCCATTGCCCAAACGTCTTCCCCGACGAGGTGTTGAAGGTGCACGCAGAACACCTAGGGCACTTCTTGGCGTTGCAGAACGTTCCTAAGATAAACCGGGACTTTGAATCGACCCTGTTTCTCAGCATGTGCAAATTGTTCACTCGGGACACTGTCCTCTCCCTGTACGAGAACACCCTGACTGACGAGGCTCTGCGTGGGAACATTCTTAATATAGCCTCCAAAGAGGAGGGTGGGGACGACTCTTACCCGAGTGTTTTTGTCAACTTCCACAAAAGTAAGGCAAGTCAGATTCTGTCCTTACTGCGCAAGTTGCTCGACCTGTTCGACCTGGACGATCTCCGCGATAGCGATATAGTTCACAAACATGGAGAGGAGCCTAGACACATGGTATTCCTGTACCTGATTCAGTTACTTGCTATATTCGTGAGCAGCTGCATGGAGGACAAGGACCTTGCTACCATAATGAGTGTTGCGTCTGCCGCCTTCCTTGAGGTGAATTATTGCGACCCCTTGTGCGCCGCAACTCTGGTGAAGCCCATGTTCATTCCCTACTATGATCAGCAAGTGGGTGGTAAGAAAGGCAGAAAAGGTGAGACCGAGGCGATCACAGATAGCAACCCCGAGGCAAGATTGAAATATTACAGGCTGTTCACGGGGTATGAACTGGACACTAAGGGGGTCTGATGTGTCCATCGGGATGGATATGACTATTCGCTGGACCGATCACAGTGTACTGCAGCGTATGCAGGGGTACAAGATTGTAGAAAGCAAGAGTAAAAAGTTTTGGTTCGTGGCTCCTCAGATGGGCGACAGGATGGCGATGGTTAAGAATATCGGCCTGAAACTCATGGGAGGACAGACAGACACCAAAGCCCTGAAGATCTGCTCCTACCTGATGTCGGATAACATAATGGCTTACATCCAGTGCGCCGTATTTGGCACGATGACCAACATGCTTCCCTGTCACGCGAACAGCGACTTCACTGAGACTGTAATGACCCACCATCAAGAGTTCTATGACGAAATTCACAGAAGTGGTGCGTCACCAGAGCGCGAACCTGATGGTAGAGCTGAGTCAAATGACAGACAGCTGCCTGTCCACCACTGGGGTAGGGTTTGCTGGGCAGGAGAAAGGCAACGTGCTCTACTTCGGTAAAGTCTTCACTGGCCAAGAAGACAAGAGACCCCCTCCCAGCAGTCAAGCGAGGTTGGGTGTCTTCACTTCAGTCACTCTGGGGATGACGAACAACACCATGATGAAGGCTATGCTGAATATTGCCCTGAAAGCAGAGTCTAAGATCAATCCCAATAGTAGTCTAAACAGTATGCTGTCTATGCCATATAAGCCTGTTGCGGTTACCAAGGTGGCGACAGATGCCTTTTTCTACGGCCGATACCACCACAGGTTTAACACGGGTGAATTCACAGAGGTGGCCTGTGTTAAAGCCATGAACGACCCCAGGTACAACAACCTCGTGCACGAGGAGAATCTTAGCAACAGCAGCAAGTATCAGCTAACCTTGTCCCACGGAGCCTTGCCAATGTGCACACTCACCCTGGCCATGACCATAAGACAGACTGTGATGATGGCAATGGGGTTCCTCTGCGCCGAGCTGGCCCGTGTCATCTATGCCCCGAAGACGACCGAGTCTAACCTGTGCAAACATCTTATCTCGCTATCGATGGCTGGGAAGTTCAGACACGGAAAGGACGAGGATGAGAACACAAACTCGTTTGAAGCATCCTATGGCACCTTGATAAAGCTGACTGGACCAGCCTTCGGCAACCCTGGTATGAAAGGTGTCAACTACCAAGATCTGGATTCTATGGAGTGGTTGCAAGCCCACGACAACCGTCTCCCTGATTACATCCACAGGTCTCTGAATAAGATAGGGGACACGAAAAAAGAGGTCCGAAAGATTATGCAGGAGAAGAACATGTCGTACAACGCTCTCTCTCAACCCCAAACCCTTTACTATCTGACAGCGCTTTATTCCTCAGTTCACAGTAAAGGACGTCTGTACTCGTCATCAATAGGTCCCAGGGACACAGACTCTTTCCCTTCGCTATTCAATCTGGGTCTCTTTTCGACTGAAGGACCTTCGCGTCCAGACAGCCCTATCTGGTCCCTCGAGTCCTCCCAAGAAGGTAGTTTCCCGTAGCACGCTTTAATGGCAGTTGCTACGAAAAAAAGAGTTCAGGGATTCCTTTGCTTGACCCTAAAGGCAGCTGCCCCGGTCCGCACGTGGACATAATAAGGTACGATGTCTTTATTGGGTACCTAATGGACGAGATTGAGTGTACTACCGTTACCAATGGGCAGCTCGCCAGTGAAGCCTTAATAGAGTGTCTGGTGAAGCACCGAGAGCTGATCTCAGGCCCTAACGTTTGGTCTCCCAGAACTCGAGCCTATGTTCACTTTGAGCAGCACAAGCACGGAACGTTTGCAGTTCTAAAGCCCAGCGGCTCGACGGTGGTTCAGCTACTGGGAAAGCTACTACCCGTCTACTGCAGGTTGTGCTTCTTGTCCGAGTGTCATGATCGAGCGAAGGCTGCTGCTCATGCTTTACTGGCTCGTCTGACAGTATCAAGGGACTTGAGGGGGTGAGGTTTCTGAATTTGAAACCAGAACCCTGGTCTACCTGATAGATAGTCTCTCGGTGACACCTCCCTCGGAATGGGAGAGAGGTCTGTCAGTCATCTGACGTATCAACTGCGACCAAGATCGCAGTTGAGCTCCTCTGGTCTCATTTGGTGCTAGTGTATGCTGGCAACCGCAAGCTCCTGCTGTGTAATCTTTGAAACTCTTCTTCGCCAGACCACCAAGAGACTCCCTGCATCTGTGTCCCAGCGAGCTTAGGGCTGCGCTATTTGTGCACGGGTAAACATGACCCATTCTCTCAGAACAAGGTCCGATGTCGTCGCCAACGGCTTGTTGTGCACAAGAAAGTGTCCCCGTTCTTCCACTCGACTCATACCCCAGGTGTAAATGGGACACTCGTAGATCCAGAGTGCCTGCTGTCAACCACCTATACGAATCTCGAGTGTCCCGCCTTTGCTGGCTGGGAGCCTTGTGGATCCTCGACTATGGAGTGCAACAAAGGCACCCTTCACTGGCTTTACAAAGCCGAACCACACAGACTGTAGGCCGAATGTCATATTTCAACCCGAGGCAATGTCCCACTACAGCTACGTAGCCTGTCCACAGGGACAACAAATGACACGCTCAGGACCGAAGGGAGCTGCCTGGTAGAGTTGGACAACAACGTGCTCCTCCACGTGCTGCACGTAAACACGGTTTGGCAATCAGAAGTTCAATGCGACCATTGTCTCCAAACATCTCAGAAGGTACGCTCAGATACAGTCCAACACCACTAAAACCAAGCTGCTGAGAGCAGACTGAGGTTCGTGTCGGACAAGAAGAGGCTCTGCTCCCAACACGGCTATAAAAACACCCGCATAGAGTTCTCGTCCAACCCCAGCCGCAGCGCCAACTACACCTCCAACGCCAAGTACCTGCTACAGCCCTACTTCAGAGGGGTGTTCGAGACCATAGCCTTATCCCAGGGAACCTGCATGGTGTCGACCTAAGCCGTTCACGGTTAGCAACGAGAACCTGACCTGCTACATATACGGCGTGGCCAACCCCTTTAACCGTGGTGATCCTCATGAAGAACACAAAGAAGCATTTCCACACACCCTTCTTCTTCTCCTCAGTCAACGTGGCTGGTGAGGAAACCAGACATCAGCTATTCTCGTCCATGTCTATCAACTCGCAAAAGGTGAGGGACGTAGCCAAAGAACTCCCTACGGCACTGGCTAAAGTGGCAACGTTGGTCGAGATACACATCCATCTCAACAGGCTGTGCTGCGAGCTTGCTCAGGAGCGGCGCGGCATGCTGACATCGCAGGAGAAGATGTGTCTGGTGTACCTCACGGAGACATACTTCATAGAAGTGACTGACCGCAGTCACCCGAAATACTGGCCTGCATACAGAGAGGTGGTGCGAGGCGCATTCGTCGAACGGTACCGTAGCAAGCTTTCTTCCTTCCAGGATAAGGTTCTAACAAATTACCATATGAAGAACCCAGAGTTTATCAACTTGGTCTCCTGGCTCCTCGACAATCCCAGTTCTCTGAATGACAAAATCATAGTCGCACACGAGGCGTACCTGAGAGAGGAGGGTAAAGTGAACGCTAGGGTGGAGCTGATCGCAACCGTCGACGGTCACCTCACCCGAAACCCCAAATGCTGCCGACCTCGCGGTCTCCCCAGCTTCAAGGACATTGATTTTACAAACCTGGGATACAGTCGACAGACCATACAGCTCGCTTTAACTAAATCGCTCTGCACCTCAACAAAGCGGCCGTTCTCTAAGGTCAGGAAAGTCATCGAGTCATCAGTGGCGAGCCAATGCCAAGAGACACATACTTAACAAAGGACTTGTGAGATGTATAGAGTAGAGGGGGCTCTCGGGCAGCAACATCATCAATGGCAAGTGAGAACCCAAACATCGGCTGCCGGGTAGCGCCCTCGGTTGCTTCTAGATCGTCCATTCTAAGGGTATGGCATATAGTGAACGCACACTTTGAATCCCTACTGGCAAGAGCGGAAGGGTCTACCACCAAGAGCAGGGCTGAGATCAACATACAGTGTCAAGTGAAGGAGCTGCGAGACCTAATGGGAACGTGTAGCAGCCGCCTGAAGACTATAGAGTCATACATATCGGAAACTACAGAAACAGGACACTGGTGCCCAGAACAACTGCCAGCTGCGTCAAAGGTCATCCTCAGACCTGACAGGAGAATGGCATTTTCTGTACATGGAAGACAATAGTGTCTTCGGCTACATGCAGTTGGTTCCAGAAACGGTCTCGGTCACCAGCGACCCCGGTCACGGAAAAGGATCTACCTTTGTGAAGCGGGCCGAATTCACTATCCCAGCTGCAGTGATGAGAGAGGCGAAAGAGACCGTGTGTCATGAGGATGCCCGTCAAGCTGACCGCAGTTGCGAGTACGCACTGTGTCCCTGTTGTCAGATAACGTTCAAGTCTTCTGAATTCTGGAAGCACGCCTTGTTTGAGATATCGGAGAGAGGTAACAGAGTGCCAGCCTGGCAATCCTTGGATAGATCAGATACGCCTAGGTGGATAGTGGACCGAGGTGCTGGTTGGAGCAACCCTATTTACAGACCCAGAGGTTTACATAGTACTTGCGAGATCGGACAGAGTTTCGCTGAGCTAAACCTCAACCACTTCCTCTCCGATTCAGATTTCTCTCGAGCGCTCGACAGCACATTTGACTTTCTGGCTTTACAGTTGAGAACCTGAAACATGTTATCCTACTCGTATCATCCTAGCGCTATGCTCTTCCCCGCACCTGCTCCTCCTCAACCACACATGCCTCAGCAGCAGCAGCAGACCGTTCACGATTCCGATGGTAGATTTCTGGAAACCATACGAGAAGACTTGGTGACCCTAGACTACCTGATTGGAGTTGCGTTGCTAGACAAAGAGTATGCTTTTGTGCAATACAGGCCCACAGAGAAACACAAACAGTGCGCAGGGCTAAGGATCGACCCTGTTCAGCAAATCAACATGTTCATTCAGGTGCTGCGAGACAGGTCCATACCGATAGAGACATTGCTATATACGCTCATTCCGTCAGCTAAAAAGTCTTTCTGGATACGTGTGTCACTAGCAGACCTGACCGAGCTCAGCTTGGAACCTCTCTGGATGATAAAGGGGAAAGTTCAGCTGTGCCCGAAACAGCAGTGGGTCACGATTACAATTGACGACCAGTCGCTCCAGCCCTGCGTCCTTAACCCTCAGTCCAAGCTGCTCTTGACACACCACAACAGAAATGGAATGGAGCAATTACTAAGATTGGTCAATGAAGGTCTAACAGGTCAGCATCAGGATGAGAGCACGGATGAAGAGTATGATGACCACATCTCTCATAGTGAGCAACAAGAAACATGTGGCAAGTGCAAGGAGGACAGGGCTCCGGTTAGACTAAAGCGCAAAGTGTGTAAAGTCAAAGAGGCACCCGTGACTGGCACCGTGATGTTACATAAGAGACGCAAAGTCCTTGTGGGTGGTTATAAAGTGAGCCCAGGCTCTGAACCCGATGTGCGAGACGAGACAAAAGACAAAGACCCATGCAGTACAACACATGTGGAACACATAACCTTTAATCGTGGCATGCAAACCAGAATGAAATCAAGACAACATCGACAGGTGAAAAGAGGAATGAACACTATGTACAATAGAACAATGAGATCCCGTTTCCTCTACAAAAATCCAAACCAAGTCACCCTGAACCAGGGCTCCCGATATCAATCGCCTCAATGTCCTTCGTCTGTCCCTGAAGCGCCGCACACGGAACGACAAGCCTCGGTGGCTAGCGGTGGTATCACCCCGCCCCACAGCACGTTCTATGTTGCAGCTTCCTCGCCTGATCACCTAGGGCAGAAGAGTCCTGAGGGGTCTATGAGTCATTGTGTCTCTGCTGCAGTGGAGCAGCGTCTCGGTGACCCCGACTCAGCTTCTGTAGTGATCCCTTCTGTGGACATCTTGCCAGTTGTAAACCAAAGGTCTCCTTTGCGATCTCAGCCGCTGGAGCCTCAAAGGAAACCGGTTGCTCAGCTACGTGGGGCCGAGGAGCTAAGGAGTCGGCGCTGCTTGCTGATGTAGCCGAGAGCAACCCACTCATGCACTCGGCCGCACTATCCCCTTGGTCCTTTTCATCTTCACATTTAACATCGGAAGGCCTGAGGCCCAGCTTGTTTGCCAAAAGTAACCCATACGCGGTCGGGTGCAGCGAGTCCCGGGTGAGCATAATGTCATTGACTGTGAGGGAAGAGTCTGGCTTTCTCCCAGATAGGCTGTCTGCGAAGGTTACACCGGACGTGTTCAGGAGTGTCACCAGCATACAGTGGAGAACATGCACCGGTGACCCGGATTGTAGCTCTCTCACTGTATCCCTGTTGTTGTACTGGATTGTATTGTGTCTCCTGTTGAACTGGCTGAATCCGGACAGAGTGCTCCTCCAGAAAGTGGTCCACATGCTCAAGGTCTCTTCCAGATGGGACACGCTGACAGAAGAGGGGTAGTTGCACACGAGTTTAACGTCCGAGCCGAGCTCTGTGACGGGCTCATTGGATTTAGTCTCATTGCCCTGGCCGATGGCATGTTTCAGCTGCCTTGTGACCCTCTCAGCCATCTGCAGCAAACCTGGGTCCTTACAATCACGCTTGAGCCGTTCCAATGCCAGGCGAGGGTGCCTGGTCACTTCACCCAGAAACTGCCTCACCAGCAGAACCTCTTTGCCTTCTGAGACCATTGACGCCATCATTTTACTGAGGCTGTGCGAGACGCTTGCGGACTTGTGCTCTGAAACAGTAGTCCCGACCCCGGATCTCAGAAACACATCTGGTAGATCGGCCGTGTTCAGGCCAAACATGTCGAGCTGCTGGTCGCTGGCCAGGAAGCGGGACAGGTTGTCAAGTAACGGTTTGCCAAATGAGTTGCCCGCTGCCGAAATCCCTACACGCTGCTGCTCCCCGCGGGACGAAAGCATCACATCAGCCAGATGTGTCAAGGAAGACCGGTCTACGCTTGTGCTGGTATACATGTGTCTGCTAGAGGCCATTGTCAGCCCCTGTATGATCTTGCGAAAGAGAGTAGCCCAGCTCTTCACCGTTTGATGAGCGCTCTTGGCCAAAGAGGACAGATTGGAACCCCCTGACCAGCAACTATCCCACATTGAGATGTGTCTGTACAGGACGCCGTCCACTGTGGTCGTAACGAGGTCCGTCTCAGTGTCGTAGAAGGCCAGACAAGTCGAGGCATTGCACTCGGGTATGACTGGGCACCGACCGTGTTCGAAGGTCTTCATCACACCCCACAGGGCCACGGTTGCCATTTTTAACTCGGTTTCCTTGATCGGATCTCGCTTGAGCGTGATGTCCCGTTTGACCCAATCGCTGATGATCTTACAAACCACGGAGACCTGTGTCTCAGGGACGGAATAGCTCATCAGCAGTTTCAGAGTGTCAGCAAGGTGGTCGAGCGGCACATCCAACAACGAAGGCAAAGCCCTCTCGTGAGCCTCTCGTTCCTGTACGGCTTCAGCAGCGGCATCGGGGGGGCTGAGACCATCCTTTACAGTCCTGAAGCAAGGTGCTCGTGGCTTGCGTCTACCCTTGCCCATGTACTCGCCTATGGCTACGCTACCAGGTCTACACTCGTTCTCGGTTCTCCTCCGTTTACGTCGGGTATAGCTATCATCATCATCATCATCATGCTTCCTGTACTTCTCCCTGTGGACTGTGGGGTTTGACGACACTAAGTTGGTTACGGTAGCTTTACCCGATAACCCCAGGCCAAGAGCTCTGAGTTTCTTCCAGGGCAGGAACATGCAGGGCACAAAGCCAGCCAATACAGTCCAGCGAATCATGTTCCTCAGGGTGGTCTTGATATGTTCACACACGTGGTTGGAGGAGTAGTAGTTGATGAGGTATCGCACCAAGCAAGTAGAGCTCTCGCTGTTGCTGCCCAATACGTTGTAAAGCAGCAGCTCCACGGAGAGAGCCGGGCTGAACGTGTTGACAATCTCCTCTATTGCTATGGCCAGCTGTGGATCCTCACTTACGTAGACCCAGGAGTCGACGTCCCGGTGGATAGGGATCAACCCGTAAAGCTCGTAGTCTACGTTGTCAGACTGACCCCATTCACGATGACTAAGCTCACGTGTTCTAAAGGTATCTAACCCGTAGGAGCTCCCTCTGTCTTTCAGAGCAGCTTCCGCAAGCTCCTTCTCGCAACGGAATATACGTTCTCTGGACACGCTGGCAGTAGCTCTCGTCATGTCCCTTCTCGGTCCTATCAGGTAGGACATAGGTCCTGTACTATCAAACGTTTGATGTCTGGTTAACGATACCAACGTGCTTTCTCGTATACTTACAACGTCCGTAGCTTATTGAACCAAGCCTCCAGCATGTTCTGGATGCTGTTTAGAGCCTTATGTTGTCTGTTTAGCAACAGGCAGAACCTGGGTAACCTAAACCGAAGTCAGGGTTATTACCACTACTACCAGGACGACGACAGCGACGACAGTGACGATGTCGACAGTGACGGGGACAGTGATACCAAGGTCCAGGCACGTGTGGTTAAGCTCGCCAATTTGAAACGCAAAGCCATCGACGTCACTACAGACGTGATTGTTGCTGAAAACCTTCTGAGACGACACGGTGACGATTCCAGTTTACTAATGTACCACGACAGGTGCACCGAAGAGATGTATAGAGCTCTCGGTAAGCTCCCAGGCACGTCACACGGAGCTCAGGTTAAGAGGCCTTATAAGTCGCAGCGCAAAGGTGTGCGTTACACTCGAGACATTGTCTAACCACAAAAGAAACATCTTAACAATGGACTCTGTCTGTCTCAGAGGACGGTGTTGAGATCAACTCGCTAACTGTGCTATAGCACAGCCAGATCGGCTGTTAGTCAATCGACTAGACTCCCAAAAGGTTGCCTGCATCATGAGTGTGGTAACCATGGACCCGAGCAGCTACACGCTGAAACCACTGGAGACCGTTGTGCGTTTGGTGAAAGCCCCAAACTTCCTGGTCGCGCCTAACAGCACATTCGCTGAGTACATGACGGATAACATAATCAGAGCCTCGGCCACAAACAGTTCCATCTCCGCTGATGCCACCGTTGTGATATCTCAGGCTCACATGGGAGTTACCCTGTTCAGACAACAGAGAGAAACGAGTCGCCTACTCGCTGGCTTTGTATACAAGATGCTGGTACCGGACGAAGTAGTTCCCACAGGTACAAGGTTCTGCAGGCGCTACAGGATCACGGACCAACGCGAGGCTCAGCAGGGCACCTACGACACAATTAGCAACGGAGTGCAGACTAGAGAGTACAGCCAAGTGTTCCAGCATAGGTCCAAGGTGGTCACGATGCAATTCGGAAGCCTCCTGAGCGTTACAGTGCCTTCGGTGGCAATGGATCTGATCAGAAGAGAGTTAGACAGGGTCAGCACCTCCTGGGAGCTAACTAGAACCATTGAGGTGCTCAGATATTGCTCCGCTCAACCAACCTTGACAGACAGAATTGCGCAAAGGACAAGGACCTCCGGTCGTGCTGAGAAATTGGACTCTATCTTGGTGATGGCGGAGCTCATGTGCGGCACGATCAACATACAGCCCGACTCTTTTGTTTGCGCCCTGGAAAACGCTCGGAGGATACTGTCGAGTGATAAGGCCGAAGTCATGATCATGGGCGACACGCTGTTCCGCGTCATCTCCCAGAGAAGCTCCAATGGCATAATACGGTCTCAGATCGTCAGCGAGGACACCAAGATCACCCCCGAGTTCTCTGTGTACACCATGGCCAACGAGACCGGTAGAGCAGGGGTAGGCTACGAGTTCACCATGAAACAGGTCACCCAGCACGACATTGGTGACAAGGACCTACCCTTCACCAACGAATCGTGTTTCCAGGACAGCTCAATCGACATGAAGGTAAACTACATTCGAGTCGGAGGAGGCCCCACTGATAAGATACCCATCGTGCAGGTGGACGGAGTGCAGATGGAACACGGTGCCAACAGAGACACGTCCACTGAACACAAGGCCTTCTGTAACTCCGAAGGTTTCAAATGGGAGTACTTCACGGTCGGCTGCGTGGCGCCAGCTCTGAATCAGATCAACCCGTCACATGTTCTCTCTACTACAGAATCGGACGACATCAACTACAAGCAGCTTGCTCAGCGATCACCCTGCGCCTCATACCTCCACCAGTATGACGGAGCGGTGGCCTGTGTCACTCTTCGTAGCCTACACCCCGTGGGTAACCCGAAAGAGCTGTTCAGCGAAGCTCGTCGTATCAGACTGCAAACCGATGTCAACTCCTTGATGAGAGCCGATCCCAACTCCATTTCTGTAGAAAACCTGGCCAGCCTCGGGCACAGTAGAGACTGGTACGGTAAGATAGAAAACCCTGCGTCCATACTTGAGTTCGACACACGCAACATGGTGGTACCTCGCCCACCTGACAATTCTGGCAGGAACATACAACACGTTGTGCCAGAGCGCTGGGTTGTTAGGCCTCGGGTGGCTCTGTTCAACTCTTCGCCGATGAACAGCATCGACAGCGAAATTGCTCAGATCGGCAGCGAGTTACTCACTCACTTTGGAGATACAGAGCACGCCAAACATGTGCGAGATAACTTGTTATTCCTTGAACGTGCGCTCCATTACGGACAGGGGTTAGAGTCAATGATTCAGTTGAGAAGGAGTATCCTGGATCGAGGAATTATTACCGATTTCGATAATGCAGACTGGACCAAGGGAAGGCTATTTTGGTCTTGGTTAACCGACCCGATCTGCGCAGTTTACATAAGGAATACCCTGGCTGCAAAGGAGACAACATCGACCATTACCACGGAGGAACGTACCGTATTGTTACAAATTGAGGGTCTGATGAACAGCCTAATCTCACTGTTTAAGGGCATAGTTGGGAGCAGGCGCAACTCTGTGATAGCCTCCATGCCTGTGTGTTTCACTGTAACTGGCAACGGGGAATATGGCTACCCAACTAACTTCACCTTGGACGACGTGGACTATTGTAATCTCATGTACTGGATCATCCTCCCAGTCCTAGGTGCTAGAGTGTACCGCCGGGGGTCTAGCGACACCGGTGTTGACACTGTCCTCAAACATATCCAATACAGAGAGCACGAGCTCAATCTAACCAACGAGTTGAACCTGTCAAACGAGAGAGCTCTCACGGTGATGTGTTTGAATGGACAGTGCGCCTTCTCCAAGGTAGCACTACAGGAGGGCTGGTGTGATGTCAGCGAACAGTTTGAGCCTACCGCATTGACACACAAGCGGTGTACCGATGCCGGATTTAGCGATACGTCCCTGGTCACGTACATGTGGGCCATCAGACTGCAAAAGCTTGCGGGTATTAGCAACATCTTGGCCAAGGTGTTGATGGGGCTGCATTACAGCACCTTGTTGACTCACAATGTCATAGTGGATCACTACGACACCAAATACTACTCGGGCATGTCCTACCTACTGTTCAGAGGTGTTCGTTTCACGGGATGTGGTGTCTCCCTCATGCAACAAAAGTCCGCTCTATACACACTGGGCACGGAGATCGTCTGCAAACCCACGTCTCACAATACGCACCAGGTGCACACGGTCAACCAATACTGCGAGTCTGTCGTTATACCTGAAACCCTAGACTCTCCCGGGGTGTACATCCCTAACTTGTACATGAAGGACGTACGAGGAGGAGACGTGCACATAAACACGGGTGGTCCCTTCGACATGGTGGTCGCAGATGCGTTCAACGGGTTTTGCCCAGAGTCAGACTGCTCGAGTGGCTACCGCAGACCTTACATTTTCACCACGGGCCGATCGGAAAGACTTAACGGCTCCGTTACTAGGGACACTATGATGCGAGCCCAAGCGTACACTTGTATGCCAACTCTACTCCAGCCTTTCAGTTCAGCTCTCAGGGTTAGAAACAAGCACGCCAGCAGACACCGCAACCAAGAGGAGAGTAATCATAAGCTATTCTGCAACACACTTCACATGGTGGAGTTTGAAAAGGGCGTACTGGATCCCATAGGGGATCCCTTCAAGGATACCGTGGAGAGAGTGAACGGAGATAAGCGTACCACAGACATAATGCAGCCAATGCTGGGGGTGGCCTTCTGCGGTACTTACAGTATAGGGCTGACATCTGACAAGAAGCTCATGTGCGCCGGTGATGTGACCCGGGAAACACTGGTCGACAGGCTAGCTCCTAGAATTAGCGGAACGGGTATATTTGCCTGCAACCCCATCCAGACCACCTCTCGTTTAATCAACCCCATATTTAACAGGATATTCGAGAGCACCCGGTACTCTCGAAGCCTCCAGTGTTGACCGGACCCTGGCAGTACCATGGGAAATGGTTACTAGTAATAAACATAGCCTACCCATTACAACCACGGTCCATTGCGACAAGGATGCGCAGTAGTGGTCTTTCACGCAACATAGCCCGGGGAGTGTGCACATTGGCCGATTTCGTACTCTCATGCGGAGTAAATTTCTTCACCTCTCTGTACATGGACCCCATGGAACAAGAGAATAAGCTAACCCTGAGTAGGAAGAAGGAAGAGGCCGCTGTTGACAGATCAATAAACACCGTTTCGAGATCCATAGCAAGCTTAGATGTCAACATAAACCTGCTCAAAGACTCTATGGCTTCAACGATAGGGGACCAGAAGGAGTACAACAAGTTCAAGAACGAACTGATTTCCACTCAAATGGAGAGGTCGGACCTCCGTTATCTACTAGGAGCGCTCCGGGGAAGACTGGACGTGCGGAGATTAATTGGGGCAGTGAAGACACTCTCTGACAATGTGGGACTGCAACTCAACGCCTCGGCCTACATCAACAGGCAGGTGCTAACCCTGGCTGTTCAAAGGGATTTGGAGGATATGAGAGAACCTGTCACTAGAGTGAGCGTTCAGGACGCATACCGCGAATACAGTAGAACAAAAGCTATAACAGCAGTAGATGTAGTATAAGCACATGTTGTGACATTGTGGCAGTTAAGAAATAAATAAACGACATACTCAGTTTGGTATTTTGGTGTTTTATTCAACAAAGCACGTTTGTGTCCATGTCAGCCAAAGATAGTTTGCCCATTATGTCGGTCTGAATGTTATAGCTGCAAATAGGGAAGAGAGGAGGAGAAAGGGTGGGAGGGAAGAATAGCCCACATTGGACACACACACACACACACACAGAGAGAGAGAGAGAGAGAGAGAGAGAGAGAGAGAGAGAGAGAGAGAGAGAGAGAGAGAGAGAGAGAGAGAGAGAGAGAGAGAGAGAGAGAGAGAGAGAGAGAGAGAGAGAGAGAGAGAGAGAGAGAGAGAGAGAGAGAGAGAGAGAGAGAGAGAGAGAGAGAGAGAGAGAGAGAGAGAGAGAGAGATATTCAGGGAAACCGGACACCAACAGACTTTCTCTAAAGAAGAGCACTTAGCAAACTGTCCATAGATAGTGCCGTTTTGGCTGGAGAGACCATGACAGCGACGTGCCGCTCTACCGCGCTAGCTACAGCTGTTGCCGCACCGCTGACAGGCAGCGCATCGTAGGGGAGTAGCCTGGTGACCTGCTCTTTGCTCGTCAAGCAGAGCTCTACTGCAACCGCTGGCCGATGAGCTCAGACTGCACGGACCAGAGACTGAAGAGAGAAAGCGGTTTCTACACTACTGCTCTGTACTCCACCTCCCTTCTTCCTTCTCTACACAAGTTATTCCACGCGGGCGTTCCCAGACCAGCCCATGCCCGCCTCTTAGCCAGAGTACATCTGAGCCAGTCACAGTTAGACAACAGAGCTCTCCCATTGGATACATGAGGGTAGCTCCGCCCAGTTCATAGTCTGAGAAACACAATGCGCTCAGTGTGTCAGTGACTGGGCATGGGTGAACATCTCCCGTGTGTAATCAACTGCCTTTTTTCTTTTATAATGTTACACTCTGTCTTATTAAATGTCAGTGCTATCCATGCAATAGGTAATATAGTCTGTTGTCATATAAAGTAATGATATTGGAAATTGAAATAAAATGAATAATACGCTTGGTTGTTATTTTGGGGTTTTATTCAACAAAGCACTTTCGCATACATACACATACATAGATACATGTCAGAGTACAACCCATTACATTTTGACCGGGCTAGGGTGAACTTGTGCCTTGTCTAATTATTTACAAATTGTCAGACATTGGCTTCAAAGATAGGGGACCAGAAGGAGTACAACAAGTTAACCTTATACTGCCCTCTCCTGGGCTTCAAAGTGCATAACAGTTGTAAAATCCTAATGAATGCATATAGCACAACTGAACTATGTACAAAATATATTTACTTTCAAGTGAATAGATACACACAGGGCAGTGGTACAAAATGGACAGAGTAGGTATAACAATATATAGACATGAACCAGTGTAAATGGTCAAATGTATAAAACTGTATACAATTGAACACAGCTCTATATATCACAAAATCTAGGAACAGCACCAGATATCATTTCATCAGTCAAGGGACCCTTGTCAACCAATACATAAAAGGTCATATAGGCATCACTTTCACCACATGGCCACACAACAGGCAAGTGAGACCGTACAAACTGAATTTTAAAGGTAACTGTAAAACTCTGGTGTGGTACACAGCCTCGTGAGACCCATTGCATTATTACAACCGTTGTGGTAGGAACTAAACTCCTCAACAATATTGATGTACGTACCTTCTGAAGTACCTTCTGAGGGGCATGAGAACATGGTACCGGCAGATTTGGTATTGAAACTGTAATTCTGATCATCCTTGGCCCTATGCTGGGAGAAGCTAGGTGTTATCTTTTCCATCCCTAGGCGTGAAGCCAGGAAAGCTATGACATGGACCAAAGTAGGACCTTCACTAGGTTTACAATCTAACACGACGTTAAGCAGCCTGTGTGGTGGGGACACGTACTGAGCTGAAAACCACCTAGACAGATAGAATACCATTCTTCTAAACTCTATGCTTGCGGTAAAGCTCTTCAGTGCGCTTTCAACCAGCGTCGATACCTTACACTGACTCTCCCCCCTGGGCTTCGAAGTGCACCACATAGTTAGAATGATCTGTTTCTTCAGAACAAAACAGCACCAATGTAACTTGTATGAACCTAGCGACACATTAAACAATCTTGGCAAGAACTCATCGGGTCCGATCATGTTCTCCGTTCTGGGAAGGGCCCGCGTTCCCACCACGACGTGATCCCAGAAACCAGGTGTATGAGAGATGCAGACATATCTGTAGGCCAGATCTTCTGGCATTGATTCGTTTACCCAGTACTTGAAGGACATTGTGTCTTTTTTTGTGATGAGATTTTGGAACACTGTGTGGGAAAGAGAACACTGTCAGTTCAGCTACATTACATGGAGAGATCTACGAATAATAATATACATACCGGATCTCAGGGTATCAACTTCAGGGAATTGCGCCTCATTCATTAGCAGCTGCACCTGGTCATCGCTTCCATTGTCAGTTCTGAACATATCACCTTCGTCTAGTACCAGATCCCAGACTCCTACATGCTCCAGAGCAGGGCAATTGGCAAGGGTGCTGGCTGTGGTGCTTACAAGGCCCTTTGTGGATATCACATGGTGTAGGTAACACCCCCGGTGTTTACTGTAGCACAGTGTGCATAATACACAGCCACAAGCACATTGTATGGGCCTGTTCAGCTGAATCAAGTACGCCTCACATATGACTGCTCTGTTGAACGTAGTTCTACATGTGGAGCATATAATCAACTGTTTCACCATTGCACTTGACAACACTGTGGTGCCATCGCTGTCAAGGTGCTGTAGACTGGGATCAGGCTCTAGTTCTTCATAGGTGACAGCTGCTTCAGATCGGGGTGGTGTGGAGAATAATGGCCCTTGCGACTGTAAAGCTGTTACTGGCTTGGTCTTGTGCACATTGGACCCATGTATATCAAGAGTCGGCTGTGGAGTGTGAGGTACTTGAGATATTGGGGGTTTGGGATCTAGGAGTACTGCATCCTCTTGCTGTGGTGTAGACACTTGAGGATCTGGGTCATGATGTACCTCAACCGGATGGGGATCCAGCTGCAGTGCAGATTGTTGTTGACATATATCATCACTGCATAACCTCTCAAGAACAACCATGTCGTTGGCTGGGTCCCCTGAGCAGGGCATGTCACCAATACAGTCATCATTGAGTGAGACATCTTTAGGTTGGGTTACCCCATCACAAATGGAGCTTGATGAGACTGGTATAATAGAGGGACCGGGGTCAGTTGTAGCAGAACATATTGAACCGGGACAAGGGTCAACGTTCCACAGTGGGCTAGTGAAATCTGGATCATAATAATCTAAATCTAAGTGAGACATGGCACACTCCTGAAATGAGGTTGCATGTTCCACATCGGTCAGCATATCACCCAGATCTCTCTCCTTCTCCGTAGACCTGTAATAGAAGCAAGAAAATACATAAGAAATAAGTCACATCTCTACCCAATGGCAATACATTCGTTTTCCACAATAACACAATATGTGTGTGTGATTACAGGTACGTACGTGACACGTGTAAGGTTATCCAGGGCAACATCAAGCTCATCCAGGGCAGATTCGGTCCCATTTGAGTTAGAACATCTGGACCTGTTTAGGTCCTCTGTGGCAGAGACAGCATCTTCAGCCCCATCTTGATACACAGGCGCAGCTAATATAATTCCATTGTCAACTCTACATTCAGGCACATTGCAAGACATTTCACATGATTCATCCAAACGTTGGGACCCTGGCTCAGCTGTCTCCGTGGTCTGAATCTCAGCAGTGTATGTCTCCAGTGTCATAAGTCCATCAGAAGTCTCTGTCTGGGCTGTCTGAATTTCAGCAGTGTTCAGTGTCATAATTTCATCAGCAGACTCTGTATCGGGTGTATCGGATGTCTGAATTTCAACAGTCTCTGTCTCCGTGGTCTGAATCTCAGCAGTGTATGTCTCCAGTGTCATAAGTCCATCAGAAGTCTCTGTCTGGGCTGTCTGAATTTCAGCAGTGTTCAGTGTCATAATTTCATCAGCAGACTCTGTATCGGGTGTATCGGGTGTCTGAATTTCAACAGTCTCTGTCTCCGTGGTCTGAATCTCAGCAGTGTATGTCTCCAGTGTCATAAGTCCATCAGAAGTCTCTGTCTGGGCTGTCTGAATTTCAGCAGTGTTCAGTGTCATAATTTCATCAGCAGACTCTGTATCGGGTGTATCGGGTGTCTGAATTTCAACAGTCTCTGTCTCCGTGGTCTGACGTTTTTGTTTGATAGGTACACTATGTTTAATTTGAGAGGATACCTTTTGTATGGCATGTTTGGGTTCAGACCTGTGGCAGTCATCCTTGTCATCATTGTGATTGTGAACTGAGTCACTGGAGGACGTTGAGCTGCTCGAGGAAGTTGAGCTGCTCGAGGAAGTTGAGCTGCTCGAGGAAGTTGAGCTGCTGGAGCTGCTGGAGCTGTCATCTCCACTATCATCTGCAACTGTTTCTGTAGTTACTTTAACCCTAGATCCACTGCTACAGTGATCACTTTCAGAGTCGCTGTCATCTACGGTGGGTTCTATAGCTACGTTAGCCTCCTCATTCGTATCCGTGACACGGTCTACATTGTCACTGTTGTGCTGTCTCCTGTTGAACATCCAGGCCCTTTTTTTGAGGCAGGAATGAGAAGCAGGTTGATTGTGGGACATGTCGACCGCTCTATTCTTAATATTGTCCAGATCCCCACGTTTCCGATCTGGGCCAGTGGGCGATCTATGCGATCTAGGTATGCTGTTGCCTTGTGAAGCACTCCCCTTGTCATATCTGCCAACCCTTGCTAGTTTAACACTGCTACAGGAGCCCTCTGAAGACACCCTTTGAGTTTTAACAACTTTTTTGGGGGGTTTGATTCGCCTACTGTTGACAGAATTATCGTCCATGTCTCTGCCGTCCCTGGGAGACTTGGGCCGGCTGTTGCCATTGTCATGACGTCCGTGTATTTCACCAGTCTTGCGTTGTTTGTTGACAGGGTGAACGTTAAAAGGTGGCAGTATCCACTCCGAAGGAATACGACGTTTCAGGGACCGACTGTCATCCCTGCGAGGGGTGGACCGGCTTCCGTAACTGCGAGGTTGTGCCCGGCTAATGCCATTGTCATGACGTTCGTGTATTGCTGGAGTAGGAGAATGCAAAATGTGTTGTGGCTGTCTGGTGTACTGTTTTGGAGGTCTACTGTACACCTTGGTCTTCCGTACCAGTCCTATGTCATGACTAAATTGTTGTAACCTCTGTTTGTCAGGCCTACATCTCACGTTAAAGGGTGCGGGGTGTCTAGGATAAACAGGTACATTGTGTGGACCCGAACGGCCTCGTTTGTATTGGTTGCAGTCTTCTGTATTACAAAGCCTGTCATCAGCGGCTCTTTCATAACATCTTCTCCGTTGAATGTTGCGCAAGGGAGAGGGTGTTGGTTCTCTTATTTCTGTATATTCTTCAACTTCTAGGTCCATATTGTGTTGCCGGTAATACCATTCACCTCTGTTATTGTACCTTGAATAACGGTCATGTGACATTATAACCTTCTATTGTTTGTTATTGTTTCCTAAAGTATTTGACACTAGCAATAACCCGGTCTTCGTGGTTCAGCTGCAAAATATACACTGAAATTAGCACTGTCTGTGTAACTAATCCTTATATATGGCTGAGGCTCCTCCTAAAAACAGTCAAGGCTGTTTGCAGTAATCACCAAAAATGTGTCATCAAATACACTAGATATATTTCCTGTTTCATAACATAGGTCTTGTCCTGACTTACCCTAGTGGAAATGTCTCACCGTGAGTTATATATCCAACTAATGCTCCTAGTGGAAATGTCTCACCGTGAGTTATATATCCAACTAATGCTGTTCCGATACCTCAAACCACTAATAAATCATCCAACAGGTATCTATATGTCCAAACGGCCTTCACCTACAATACTCAAAATGTCCTGGGGTCTTCCAAACGCTGTATTATTATCATCCTGTGTGTTCTGTATCCGCCACGCTGACAGCTCGTGATGTGCAGGTAAAGTCAACTTGTCCAATAGTTTGTCATATGTCCACACCGAGTGTTCACAAAGTGGCTAGTGGTGATTTCCAAAAGATGCCCAGCGTCTGGCATGTAGATAAAGTACAGATGACTCACCCATGTATCTCCCATGTATGTCATCTGTAGAGGACTCACCCATCATATATAAGGGGCTCTACCTATGACTACAACCCTCACACCACTGCTACGTCTAAGTGCCAAACTCGATTTGGGCGTGTTGGAGATATTACCTGTCAGTTACAGATGATCTATTTGAGAGTCCACTTATGACTAACATGAGTGAGTGTGGTAGTTATGTAACTAGGGAGAGCAGCTATGCTGAGCCACGAATGTAGACGATATGTACATTGCCAATAGAGAGGTGGGAACTGCACGCAACTAATTAATGCATTAAGGTCAGACTAATGACAGAGCAGGCCTGTGTCCCCCCCGGCAGATTTGTACATTTGCCCACTTACAAAGAAATGATCAGTCTATAATTGTAATAGTAGGTTTATTTGAACAGTGAGAGACAGACTAACAACAAACAATTCCAGAAAACGCATGTCACCAATGTTATAAAATGATTTGCATTTTAATGAGGAAAAAAAAGTATTTGACCCCTCTGCAAAACATGAGTTAGTACTTGGTGGCAAAAACCCTTGTAGTGTAGCTAGGTGCTCTGATAAGGCACCAAGAACAATGTCTACATTGATTGCAGCTGAACATACATTGGCCACTGGCACTAAGTACTCTACGCAAATAATGGATGCATTAAGGTAATCCATAAGTGCATTTATGACATTAGGTCAACACCATAAGGTGCTCTGCTAAGGCACCAAGAACAATGTCTACATTGATTGCAGCTGAACATAGATTGGCCTCTGGCACTAAGTACTCTACGCAAATAATGGATGAATTAAGGTCATCCATAAGTGCATTTATGACATTAGGTCAACACCATAATGTTCAACAGAATAACCATATGTACATGACTGCCAGACATACTAATGACAGAAGGACACAGGAAGGAGAATGGTGGTAAATGACCAACAGGTGAAATATAAGTACTGTATATATCCTAGCTACCGAGACCAACAATGTAGTTGTTCCACTGGTATGCAAGGCTGTTCTGTTTGGCTTTCCGCAGTGTTTTTGTATTATACTGCCCTCTCCTGGGCTTCGAAGGGCATAACAGCTCCAATGAAACTTGTATGTGTTTAACACGGCCCGGGCTTCCGCTCCATAACGCAATGCGATACCTTCTGCTAACAGGGTTCTATCCGTCACATAATCCAGGTCCACAGCACTGCTGGTTTGTTGATGAGTGATATCTATCTCGTTCATAAGAAACTTAATTGTCTCAATGTCATCGCGGGTTAACTTGTCAAAAATGTTGCGTATCTCCTTAGGTAACATACCATTAGCATCTCAGTCTGAGGTTGACTCAGGGTGATTGTCCCATGTTGTCATGAAGATATTACTAGTAATATCTCCCTTCATTCTGGCAGGATCAATCAAGGTCCGGGCTTTGTCATGTGTGCCCCTTATAGACGTGATACTTTCCAACTCTTCATTGTTTATCATTCTTTGGGTAAAGAGAACATCTGCAATATGGTCCAACAACTTCATCTTGCCAGTCGCATCCTCTATGTAGCTTCGTCTTTTTCGGGTTAGGATATTCATGGTGTCGGGGTAGTCCTTATGTGACACAGGAACAGCTTGTTGAACTAGGCAACTGAGCTTTAGCTCTGCTATGCCTCAGCTTCTGTAAATAATATATGAAGTTTTCTTGTTTACAAGGCTGCCTCTGGTTGGATGAGGTTTATACATTTTGGGTAGCTGCTTAGAGCTTGCTCTTAAGTGTACTTGGGTCAACACACTGACTATATACAAACTATCCTCTCATACCGTGATCCGAGATCCGTACCAGGTACACCGTATAGGACCCCAGAGCACTGGGTGTGTCACTGTGTAGGTAAGAAGGTTATTTTACCAGTATTGTCTCGGTGTAACAACTTAAGCATTTCTCTCCAATTGTAGTAGAAGGTGGGCTTGTAACTACCCACCGAGCCTTGAAAGTTGACAAGGTAACCTGGATAGATATCGATGCGCACCTCTGGTATCCCAACATCAGGGGACAGTTTAACATTGAAGTAATACACGGGACTGATCGGATGTGGCTCTAGGTGTAGACCGTCGGGACTGACCATCTGTGAGACGACTGCGGACTGGTTGAATAGCAGACAGAGGATACAGCAACAAGGTTTGATCTGTTCATACTCTCCGGGGTTTGCTCTGCTCAACACAAAGTTATTGTAAGACTCTGGTGAAATCAGTGAGGGTAGCGGCTTGGGGGTGTTCGGAACGTTCACCAGCATACCCTTACACGAGGGTCCGTTTGCACACAAAGGCAGTGTATGATCATTTAGCATGCTCAACAACAGGGCTCTGCCGTACACGTTACGAGCCAGAGACCTGCCTGGTATAGCACTTTCTGCTAGTGAGGCTACAAGAGGACGTGGGTTCTTGGCAAGGAGTTGCATCACTGTCAGCACGGGAGTGCAGCTGCAGCACATGGGGTTTCGGTCACTGTCAGACCTGCAGGTGCAAACTTGAGGCGCGAAGCACTCGTGAAATAAGGTTCTGATATCCGATGTTGACAAGTGTCTACTCTGCGATACCTTGTCAAAAACGCGCTGTCTGATCAGGTCCCTATAATCAGCAATCTTCTCCTCATCATATGTCACCATGGTGTGACTGTCAGTGTCCTCAATCGGAAGAGTGGAGGTGCACCATAGTTTACCGGTCTCACGTCCGGGACAGGGATCTAAGCTCCGGGAACACTTTGAACAAGAGGTGCCCTGTTTCCTAGATTCAGAGGAGCAGTTGGGGCACATCCAAACGCAGCACACTTTCTCCTTCAGACCTTGAAAGCAGGCGCAGACTGAGCAGATGAACCCTGGTAGGGTTGGACACGTTGTGAAGTGAGGGTTTGTCAAGTACCACATCGGGTTGTTTCTGAAGCAGGTCGTGCATACCCTTACGTTACACTGACAACGGAGTTTAACGCCAGCCCTTTGCCTGTCTTTACTGCTTTTAACCAAGGAGACTAGGCAAACAAGACACTTAGCTCTGGACGCTTTGACATGCTTCTTATTGACTTTGCCAATGTTTCTATACTTTACTGTGGATACTCTCCTGTATAGGTTTGTGGCTTTTCAGACTGAGCTCACTAGTGTCTCTGTACGCTTCTTTCTGCAATCTCTCAGCAGGCCCTCTGGAACATCACCGGAGAATACGGGGTTGTCTTCGATGGAGCCGGCAGGTCTGTGCTGTCCGCTGTACAAGGCGCTAACGCTGGATCCTGTCCCTGTGATAGGTGACATGATATATGTACCGGGAGCGGAAGGTGTACGGTTGAGGGATCTGACAGAAGACATGGTTAAGCCTTGCCAAGCTCACAAATACAACTTTAAAAACACAACGGAGCTGTTGCTTCGGTACGCGTCAAGGGCCAGTCAGTGCTCTTGTGAGTCTTCCTCTTGTGTGTCCGTGGACCAGAGCAAGGACTTATCGGAAGGACGTAACGTCTCTCCGTTTGTACACAATGACCCAGCCAAGGCACTCAGTAAAAGACCAGGGGGTGGAGGGAGAGGTGGGAACAGGGGGGGGTCCAGGTACACCGCTAGAACCCTCTGGGCCTACGAAATTGACAACGTAGTGACTGCGTACAGGTGGCTGATGCAAAATCGAAGTTACAAGTACCCAAAGTGCTGTGACACGGTGATTGTGTATCAGCTGAGGAAGTCTCAAAGTCTCCCGTCGGGTCTGTACGTGTACAGGACCCACCCGGCTCACTTTGGCTGCACAGCGGAGAGGCCCTTGACTGTTGTGGAACAGTTCAACTTTGTCAGTCAATCCGAGCAGTTCATAAGCCGGGAAGGCCTACCCAGTTCCATTACCATAGAGATGTTCCCAGGGTGTGACAACTTTAGCGCCCTTTAAGTGATCAACCGCAACCTTGCCATGTCCGTACCCGAGTATGGTAACAGAATGTTCGGAGAGGCTAGAGCCCTGGGGATAATTGAGGGCTGTGCACCGATTACAGCTGTCGCATGCGAGCACCACGAGGTAGCGATGCGGACAGAACGAGTGTGTGTCATTGATCTAAGGTGGAAGGGGTACCACACTAAAACCGCTTGAATCAAGGCCATACCCAGAGTGAGAGGATTGCAAGCCGTAGTCTGGTCCAACCACAACGCCACATTCCAAGACATCGAGTGTAAGGTTCTCACGTGGATATTCGGCCTCTCCAACGAACTACCGAAAGAGGTGCAACTGATAGACTACAAAAGTGAAGCGTATGGCCTAAGGTACATACTGATGGACATGGAAACGTTCCCAGGTGTTCTACCGCAACCTCCAAGTGGTACAGCATCGTTTTTCATACACACTCACTTCATGGGAGATTACATTGGCAATAAACACAATCGGCATGGTGTCTGAAGGTAGAAGTCGAATAGGCTCCCCCTGTGAAAACGTCTCAGCGTTTGCTTTTTGGTACGAGTTACCCGCTTTGGGATACTGTCAACCCACACCGTTTAGCTGCGGGGTTAGGTACGGGATCACCCCGACACTCACAGAGGAGTTGAAGAGCTCCCTGCTAGAGTGGGCACTCTCGAAGGATGGAACTAGTTGCTTGGCTATTGCGGTGCAGCATACCCTATACTATCATGCCGGGGAGATGAAATACAAGATGATGGTATCCCACACAATCATGGACAATGACACCACACTGCACATGTTCAAACTTTGAACATCCCCCATGTACCTATAAATACCCTGACATACACACTCACCACACACTCACACGAGGCACGACATTACATGATATTTACATAACTGTAGGTAGTGTAGGACATGTCAGAGTCCTATGCAATTGATGTTCTAACAACGAGGTCTATGATTGGTGTTAAACCCATCTGCTATTGTTCATAGTATCCATAATGGATTGCAAGGATGAGGTGGAGAAGTGGAAAACTATAGTGGCCGCTCTTCACCAGGGAGCTCTCGACCACTGTGAACCATTCCAATCTGCCGGCGATGCTATCGGCTACTTGTACTGCCACGGGGGTAAGCAGCAGGCTTCGTGTTCCCCAACCATATCACGTCGACATCATGACTTCTACTACCATCCCGACAACATACCGAGCCCTGTGGGACTAAGTAGGTTTTTCTCTACCAAGTCAGGGGATACTTGCATACTGTGCAAGTCCATGTTGGTGACCGTAGATGCAGAACGGTTAAAGTATAACTTAGTCAATACAAATCCAAACACGACCCGAGGCTGGAGTCCTGGGGAGGACTTGACCCTAAGTCGCTTGGAGCACCTGGCTGTTATGCACACACCTTACTTTGTACTGTTGTTTTTGGACCTTGTGCGCAACAAACGCTACATGTTCCATGACACCGCTATTGCTAGACACAGTATCGCTACCTATGTGTTCAATCACCTCAAAGAAGAAACGAGTACCATGGTCTTCGAACACGATGCCGATTCAGTCAGGTTTTTGAAGCTATGGTGGAGATTTCAAGACAGACGAAGTACCAGGAAACGTAACATGTCTATCCCTTCGTATCTGGAGTTGCACACAGGGATGTCTACATGGAACCCAAAGATAGACCCTTTTCTAAACAGAAAACCTGAACCTCTATACACATTCCTGGCGAAGCACTGTCTATGCCACGAGATCTTGGAGAGATACCCGGTCGCTTCACCCAACACTTTAGATCTGTCACCCAGAACAAAAACACTGACTGAGGGACAGGTGTCTACGCACTGTTTGAGTCTTCCAATCCCCAGGTTGCACATTGAAGACATTCTAAGTTCGGCTGTAAGTGTGTGCATCGCAAAGCAGTCTGTGCTTAATGACGCTGGCCTCGTGAGTTTTCATGCAGAACCCATGCAATGTAGTACCCTACTGGAACCCAGGCTCGATTGTCTATTATTGGAAGATGTGGGCCATGCCACTGCTGTGATTTTGCATGTCGTAACAACTCTCCAGTTCGAATGGCAGACCTTGAGCTCTTGGATGGCAAGCGTGAAAGGCAAATACCAAGACGACGGGCTTGCGTTTATCGTCCGCAAGGTCTGTCTCGGAGTACTGGGCTCTCTTAGAGACATGTGTCTGGTAGACAAGAGACCTCCTAGAACACTTTACACCGGGCCGGAGTGTGGAGAGCCAAAACTCGCTACAGTGTTCCTTGTCCACAAGGAGACCGGAGACGTGCTACCGTTGTTGCCATTCGTCTCCTTGCACAAAATGTATAGGTCTTCAAACCATAGCAAGGATGAGGACGCCTTCCGCATGGCGTGTGCTAGCTTGGCATTGGCTGTGTTGTACGCTCACGTAACCTGTGACCAGTTTGTAAAGAACAAACAGCAGGAGCTGAAGACGCACTGGGGCTCGGGCGGGTCGTTCTCAAACACCAAAGACGCAGTGCTCGCCGGACAGTACTTGGTTTCTTCTACAGCTGAGACGCGGTCTTGTCCATTGTGAACATCTGTGATTTTTGCAGGACCGGTCTGATGAATGGCCATACATGGACTAAACTTGAACCAGATGAAGCGGGATTGAGAGATATGAGCAACGTCGATGGTCATCATGTGTGGTTGGGCGAGAAGTCAAGATCTCCCGAAACTCTAAAGGGTAGGCTGCTAGCTCTAGGCTTCAGAGAACCCCTGCATGTCAGCATTATAGAAGTGCTGAGGGAAGAGGAAGCTGTCCTTATCAGGGAGTTAAACAAGACCTTTACTACACCTAAACCAGAGGACTGCCTGGGATTATGTAGTGTGTTGTCAACTGGCGACCCAAGCCCGGTTTGGAACCGTTTGTCATGTAATGACTCAGCTGTGAGCTCCTATGACTCTTCTTACACTGTTGCCTACGGCGGGCGCAAGAATAAGCGCTCTAACAGCAGGGTTATATCTGGCCTAGCACAAAAGATGCCTCATATTGATGACTCAGATAGTGGTGTAAAACACATACCACTGCTAAGCAGAGAGGTTATCCGGGAACCTGCTGGCTCCTCAAGGTCCTCCGCTCTTCCAGCATCTGCCAAAGAGACAACAGCCATGTACCTCGACGCCTACAATGTGAGACAGTCCGATTGTGCTATAGAGAAGGATTCTCTGCCAGAAATCTCGACAGACCTACACTTGACCGCAGACACTAGAAGCGAGAATGTGTACTACGAGCAACTGATCCAAGGAGAAGCGTCTACACCACTGTGGACAAGTGATGACATCGGGGCATTCCTTGTGGAACACCCTCACAGCTTTGCTTCTGAGAGGTTCATCAGTTCAAGGGCACAGTCTGACACGGGCTCCCGGTATAGCAACAGGAACCACTTCTATAACAGCACCAAGCCTGATTACAGTTCCAGTGATTCAGAAATTGCTACCTTGCTGTTTGATTGTTTCAGAGGACAGTATAGTTCTAATCCTCAGGCACTCAAGATGACTATACATAACGGATTACGGGCTGCGACCATAGACAATGCTAGTGAACTGACTCTGTCACAGTATCAGCAGCAAACCCCACAGATTCCGTGTGATGAGAAAGTAGCCCTTGTGTCTGAAACACCTGCTCCAGCAGGTATGGTACGTGTATACCAAGAACCTGCGGTGCCCCAGATGAATCAGCAGATGACCCATCAGGGGGGACAGTATATATACTATGCCAAACCTGGCCCGTCTTGGCTAAAGAAACCTATGGTGGTGGGAGATAATCTGCAAGCGAATGTTGACAGAGGGCTAACCGATAAAGATAATGTGCCTCCAGACATGGACACAGGTTTTGAATCGGTAGGTGGCCAACTAGATGACTTCATGAAATTTAACTTGCGGTGGAAATCGATTGGGTTTAACAAAGCCACCCTGGTGAACATCGGAATTCAACAATATCAGCAGATGGTCTATGTCACATGTGCCGGTATGGCCGAAGCAAGGTTGAAAGATAGAATGATTAACCAGGCCCCGAAGCATGTCAGCACCATAACTAATCCTTGTTTAGATCTGACACATCCACCCCTGTGCTGTGGTTGGGTGCCACCGAAAGATCTGCCCCCGGTGGTAGGACTGTTACGCAGTGATCCCATGTGTCATAAAGTAAAGTGGAAGCTTGGTGTTGAATCCATTAACCTGTTAGGGCTAGGGGGCAGTATTGACACGGCTGGATAAAAAACGTACCCGATTTAATCTGGTTACCACTCCTACCCAGTAACTAGAATATGCATATACTTATTACATATGGATAGAAAACACCATAAAGTTTCTAAAACTGTTTGAATGGTGTCTGTGAGTATAACAGAACTCAAATGGCAGGTCAAAATCTGAGAGATTCCTTTACAGGAAGTGGCCTGTCTGACCATTTCTGGAACTTCTTTGCCATCTCTATCTTTTACTAAGGATCTCTGCTCTAACGTGACACTTCCTACGTCGTCCATAGGCGCTCAGAGCCCGGGAAAAACCTGAATGTCGTCATCCCAGCCCCAGGCTGAAACACATTATCGCCTTTCTCAAGTGGCCGATCAAGGGACTCTGGGCTTAGGCGCGTGACCTGACCGCCCCCGTCTTTGTGATTTTTTCCTCTGTTTGCCGAAAAGGAGATTCCCGGTCGGAATATTATCGCTTTTCTACGAGAAAAATGGCATAAAAATTGATTTTAAACAGCGGTTGACATGCTTCGAAGTTCGTCCCGCCTATCCCATAGAGGTTAAACCGCAATAGTAACCTGAGCTATCCTGTCAACATGAGTTACAGGAGCAGGATTCCCCGTAGTACACTGAGCTGTGAGACTCACATTCAAACGTACCACGCGGTGAATGTAGCGACCCCTCCGAATAAGGGATTTAAACATGTCGAGCTGATTATCAGCGACTACCCAACTCTGACTAGGAGTGATTGCGCCAAACTACTGGTGGTTAGAAGTTCAGACACCTTGTACCTGGGGCCGGTCTGTACCATCCAAAACGTAACCGGCCTGTTGCTACACAGGGTGTTTTCCGAGGGGAAACTTCTACAAGATATCTTGGATATGCACACCTCTCTCCAGGTGCACCCCTTTGTGAGCAGGACCTTCGCCCTGCATATGATGACAGTCCCCTTTAGCGACCACTCAGGGGTAGGGGTGTTTGTTGGCCAGGCAGTCGGAGAGTGGAACCTAGGGCGTGTGAATGGAATGGCCATTATGTCCGAGACGGAAAAGTTCATCCTTACTTACTATGTACTACAATGCCTCCTACGAGTACAGATCCTAACTCTCCGGGTTCTGGGCTTCACTATGAAGTCTATACAACCTGCGAGGATATGGCGAGTGAGTACTGGATTCAGAGTGGACTTCATTGGGTGCATAGTCGACACTATATACATGTGGCAAAATCGGGATCCAATGGGGGGAGATACCGAAGGGTTAGCTACCATTCACAGGACAATGGACCAGCTGGGATTGCTTCACTTTCTACCAGGTAATGTGAAGATGATCTTGGTTGAAAGCTACACAAGTCTCTTTAATACAGAAGGCAGGCAAAAGGGGAAAAGACGGGACATGCCTATTCCGGTCCAGAGGCAGTTTAACCCTGATACTGACAACCTACTGTATACTGTCTACAACCTGTGTGCATTCACACGCGAACTGATATCCGTAGCTAGTACTTGGGATACTATACTAGGCTCTGGCGAGTACGAAGATGTGACCCTGCACACCGTGGGCTCAAACGTTCAACCCTACGGGCCGTTCTACATACAGATTCACAACCAGTGTTTCAAATGGAACAAGGTAACCATAGTGGAGCCCGTTCTCGAAAGGCTTCCAGCACTGGCTGAGGTATCACATGTGTTTAAGGGTAACACTCACGTGCCAGAAGGGCGCATAGCTAAAGCTCTACAGTCCAAGAAAATGTTAACCGAGGCTTGCCTACATGGCCCGAACCAAGCTTCTGCATTCTCACAAGGATCACTGTCTGCAGTCTCACAAGGACCACTGCCTGCAGTCCCACAAGGAACACTGCTTGGAGTCCCACAAGGACCACTGCCTGGAGTCTCACAAGGACCACTGCCTGGAGTCTCACAAGGACCACTGCCTGCAGTCCCACAATAAACACTGCCTAGAGTCCCACAAGGACCACTGCCTGGAGTCTCACAAGGACCACTGCCTGTTGCTGTGAGTGTACCTCATAAGGACAACCAAGACCTTTATGTTGAAAAGGGAAGCAGTCCTAGACTAGTGTTAGAAGACCACAGCTTGTATTATAATGTATACTGAGATGTCTTATTTTTTTTTCTTTCTACTGCATCATTGATTGTATGTTGTTTTACTCCATGTGTAACTCTGTGTTTTTGTATGTTGTCGAACTGCTTTGCTTTATCTTGGCCAGGTCGCAATTGTAAATGAGAAATTGTTCTCAACTTGCCTACCTGGTTAAATAAAGGTGAAATAAAATAAATAAATAAAAATAAAATGTATAGAGAGTAGCTAATGGTTTCAATATGTGTTCCTGGTGTTTATTTCAAACTGTCTGTGCGTTATGATACTTCAATTGTAGTCCCGTGTTTATGATATGTACGTTAAAGATGGAATACCATAGTAGAGTGTGTCTCAGTGGTTGTTTATTTCACATTGATCTCATATCATTCAAACACAATAGGTAGCAAGACATCATGATATATATAACCTCTAGCATCTAATATAGATGTGAGGCTTACACATGCACCACAGGTTCATAATGATAGCCTTTGATAAGGAAATGAGAACATCCTAGCTCATAGATAGGGCAGGAGTGCTCTGTAATCACGACTGGGATCCTTTCATGTGCCATGAGCATGAAGTTAACTTCATCGACGCTCAACCACCTATCCTGCTTCATAAGAAGATCAGTCAGATCCTGGTGCCTGCTACAGTTATTGTTGTTTAGGTACACGCTGATCCCGGAATCACTCTTATTCCTTATCATATATTCTGAGGTTTTACTGACAATCATTTTGTGAACATCGCAGTACCCTTTCTCATTGTCATTGTCTCTGAATAAACCCAATAGTGAAGCCACAGTGAGGAATCCGCAGTAGTTATCGGATGGCACTCTGCAGACCTTAAGGTTGTTCAGCCTGACGTAAGCTCCTAGTGTGCCTGTGTGATAGCAGTAAGATGTAGGCGGTTCATGGGGTATCAACACCTGTAGGTTCAGGCCTTTGTCCATCACGTGCCAGGCTCCGTTATTGTAGCAGATGGAACCGGGAGCCCACAGGTCATGGTAGTGTTGGTTTGTGATATTATAGTTGAAGCCGTTGACGTTTACCTCTACGTTGACCCCAAACAGGCCTCCTACAATTGCCGTGATGGCTATAAATTGGGCCTCTTGATGGCACGTGTTATTGTACATTGCTTAAATGTCATTGCAGACTCCAAGCGACGTGAAATTGTCGAGGCCGAAACTTTTCACTGCTAGGTGTACCATCACGGCCAGAGATTCGGGAGTGTATAGTTCCTCAGGTGCAGCAGTGTCAGTCAAGACTGGCCCCCCTGATGTTGTCACTGGGCCACTCTTCGAGTACATGAAGAGGACCCACAGTGCCTCTATGAGTGTACCATGAGACATGGTAGATGTGCTCACGTCCACGTTGCCTTCCGTCTTCGTGTACACAGTCGAGGCTATGTTTCCCATGCAAGGCCTTTTCAGTGCATTTGCTGAAACACCTTGCTTGATGTTTGATCCGTGGCTCAAACGTGTCACACCTAGGAATCTGTGGTCTTCGTGAAACCCCAACTTATCTATACTTTCAACCAGTAGCCCTTTGCATAACCGACGACATTTTATTGCTTCGTTCTCGTTCAGTTACCTCAGGTGCATCATGTTCAGTTACCTCAAGCGCCTCATCTTCCCAAGATTGAGCGTCAAGGTCTGGTGAAAGGGAGACCCTAGATTGAGCGTCAAGGTCTGGTGAAAGGGAGACCTTTAGCTCAGAGAGCTGTTCTTCTTCAAGGTGATCTGGATTGTAATAGGTCTCATCCCCTGAGTCTTGGATTGCTTCTAGAGCTCATGAGTCGGTCTGGTGCACTGTCACCCTCTGCCGCAAAACAAGGTAGCAACCCTTTGTGCAACAGCTTGATGGTTAGGTTCCTTTCTGATTCACTTATCAGCCTGAGACCGAGTAGAGTGTCGACTGGGCCCAAAAGGTGCTTTGTGTAATGCTCATAGCTGACCTTGACACGTGCCCCCAGTGCTCATGGGTATGAAACGTCCCAAGATATCTGGCCTTATGTATCTCCACCCTCTCGCTAGCAGCTCGAGAATGTACACCGGGCTGGGTGACACGGGGAGAGCCAGGGCTTTGAAAAGCTGATAACACGCCCTGGTGGAGTTGACAAAGACGGGCCATATTCTAGCTGAGAACCTTAGAGTGTTAGGAGCCCTCAAGGTGAGCTCGTCCAGAGCTGATGTGGCCACTCTAGGGAAGCACAGCACTAGGGCTCGTGCTATCACGTCTACCTCTTGGGCTCTGGCTTCCATATTATCTGGGCCCTTGGGTAGTACGTCCACGGCTGTGCAGATGTTGACGTCGTCCTCGCTTCTAATCGGGTACACAACAGTCTTTCGCTTAGGGGAGAACCTGTCGTTTTGAATAATCAACTGTAACAGGCCCTTTACGTTTGTCAAAGTCCCTAGGCGCTTTCGAGAGGTTGTAATCTATATTCTTCAGTGCCCGGGCGCAAGCCTCTCCCACGACCCTTGGGGTGATATGACCCACCTTGGGTAGCATGCGAGCCACGTAGGCCTTTGCCTCAGACCAAGGCTCGCCGTGGATTAACCCAGGCCTGTCCTGCGTCAGGTTGATGAACTCCATCACCGTGATGTCCTTTGACACCTTGGAACACATCTCTCTCCACACCTCTATGTATCGAACGTACAGATTGGTGTAGCGTTGCAGGATCATCCTGAGCGTCTCGCTGTCTGTGTAGCACGCGTTGAGGGCTTCGTGTACGGCAACAATGTCACTGTTACACTTACCATCTTCAAGACCAGACTCTGTTTTGACAACATCTATAGCTTGTCTCTTTGCAGCCAGGCGAACCATCTCCTGTACGAGGTTGTTACGCCCCAGTGCAGCCTGCACCATGTAGTGGAGATGGTCGTCACTCGAATCGACTCTAAGCTCGGGGTACCTTTCCAGGACCTTCTTGAAGCCTATCATAAGCTCAGACACTGTCTTGGTATAGCTGGCGAGGGTCCGTCTGTAGTTCTCAGCTGCTGCCTTACAGTGGGAGTCATAAGCTTCGCATCGCATGCATCTACGTTTGGAACCGGTCGATCGAACACCGCGTCCTCCTCCGTGCGGCTTTTCTCTATCTAGGTCTCCCGAGGTCCACTTTGTAACTCTCCACGACGGAACGTGAATCTGCCCCGCTCCGGGAGTGTCCTCGTCATTGTCGTGGTCGTGGTCATAGTAGTAATCGTGGTCGTTGCCCTGGTCGGAGCACGCTATTGACATGCTCTCTTCACTGTCGCTATTTCCAAAACGTATAACTCTAAGCGGGTTCCTAGGTAAATCATCTAGGGAATATTCTGAACTCATACTGATGTCGTGGAACTCTTGCTTCTTCTCACTCCCATGTTCATATGTCACAGAGCCTTGTTCCATTGATTTCACCGTGTCTTCCTTTACAGAGTCCAGGGGACAGGTCGACAGAGCTGTGTCCGGCCTCGCAAAGGACATCGCCTCGGCCCTGAAGACATTGTCGTATTTTGAGAAGATATCTTTAACCACTCTGGTCAGCGTGTCTCTCAAGGGGAGATAATGATCAAAGGTGTCAGCCCTCTTCCAGAGCGAAAGGGTTTCCTTCACGCTGGCCATTGCATTGATACAAGCGTGCCCGGTAGTGCTGTATACGACTCTATCCTTGCGATGAGGCCAAAACAGTGTAGTGCGAGATCTCTTGTTCGTATGTGTGATAAGTACATCTTCTACATCTACACCTGTCTCAAATGGCGAAAGTTCCGGCTCACGGAAGATGAACTCTCGTGCTTGTTCGGCTCACACAGTGATTTATTCGCCCAGTTAGATCCTAAATGGATATCTAGGTTCATGATGAGGTGCAGGATCTTGTACGAAGGGGAACTCAAGAGGTCTCTTGATATGTCACCCCTCAGTATATCCAATAACGTGTACAGGGTGCGGACCGGCCCGGGTACGTTCACAACCGCTGACAGCAGAGGACATATCGTCCAAATCGAGAATTACACAGACCTCAGTCTCCCCAGGAAACTGTCGTTTGGCGAGACTGCATTTGCTGTCTTTGAGGAGACCCTATCCGTGTTCTCAGACGTGGCGTTTAGGATACAAGGTGGCGGAGCGCCAGCCCTTCCTTCCCTGGTGATCTGTCGACGCTCAGACTCACAAGGTACCGCGGCAAGCTTGTGTTCAAACTGGCAGACGCGTTACACGGTCAAGGAGCGTGACATTCGAGGCCTGAAGGTGCTATCGGGCTACATCTACACGACAGACGGTGTATCTCTGTACAGCTTGGTCTCCTCGTTGAAGACTGACATATGTCTGATCTTTGACGAAGGCTGCCGAGAGGAGATAGTCCGCACACTGTGCGCTCTGGCTATAGGGGACAGCATGTTGGGCATCCAGTTCAGACTTAAATGTGTTCTGCCTGATCAAGGCAAGTGCTTTGATATGAGAGACCTGGACCCTCTAGAGTCAGGCTCGGCTCTACCAGATACATGCATCCCCCGGGAGATTAAACTCGAGCCTCTCACAGATCGACACTCGAGCCCCCTTAGTCACTATAATCACGAGGGCTTAGCGTCTTTGAGAGACATGACCAGACTCCCCTCGGGGTTCTCTATCCTTGCAGAGAACCAGGACGTTGTGGTGTTGAGACACCTATTGAGAGACGCTGTGGTGATCGTACCCAAGACTATGGCTAGCATGACAAAGGGAGACCGAGGGACGGTTCAGTTAAGGACAAGTAACATGTCGGCTCCGAGCGGCTATATAACGGAATGGTTCCCGTGTGATCGCTGTCTGTTTAGAGTTGAGAGGGGTATCCCGGGCGTGCCTCCTGTCGTGATCCACTGCAGCCTTTGCCGGGGTGAGGAAGACGGTCACCTGGGGAAAGAAGGTTTGAAAAGCGAGGTGCCGACGCTACACGTCACAAGACACTCGGCGTATGAAAGGGTCCTACCGAGAGGGTTTAGGTCAAGCAGTCACATCTTCAATCAATCGGTATGCCTGTTGCCTGAAACAATGGACATAGTCGCACCGAGGGTGTTACGTTTCGCGGGCTGCGTCGCCATCATGTACGCGTTCAATGTCTTCAGGCAACTAAGTGTCTCCCCGTCAGAGCTCGCTAGCAGCCCCGTTCAGCTTTCGTTCATGTCCACCCTGAGCCTGAGAGAGGCTCAGACTCTGCTTTTGTCCTACCTGTGTCTGAAGGAATCATTCGTCGCCTCGGATAAGAGCTGTTTCAGGTTGACGGTGAAATCCCTTTCGATCTTGTCAGAACTCAGAAAGATCGTGTCTGCGAACCCAAGAGTCCACTCCGATCTCGTGGACTTGGAACTTTCGGGTGCAGAGGAGGTAATGTGCGAGGAGCTGGAAGGTGAGATATTGCGAATCCGACACGGGTTAGCTTGCAAAGATAGCAAGGACGACAGCAACTGGGATAGCAACGGGGAGGAAAGCGAGCAAAGACAGGACAGCGAGGACTCCAGCCAGGGAGACACCGAAGATTACGATTGGGAGGACAGTCAGGGAGATGAGGATGAGGAAAGCAAAGACACAGGTGAGGAGGAAAGTAACTACACCCGTGAGGAAGACAGCGAGTGCTGTAGCTCTGACGGTGAAGCCGAGGATGACACGGACGATGAAGATCGAGTCGTAGCAAACATATCCACAGTCATCGGCACCGTTCCCAGGACCGGACAGACAACGGGACATTTGGTCCTGTTTGGGCGCGGGCAAGGTTGCAAAGCGAGTTTCAAGTGGATCACGATCGGGATACGGACTCTGGGGCTGGTAAACCTGAGAATATTGAGGGCTTGCGGGGTCTTCAACTCCAAGCACGGACACAGCAGAGCCATGTTGAAGATCCCGAACACGAACGGAGTTGTACCCCAATCCAGCTGGGCAGGCGAACCTACATTGCTTACCGATGACTTCTGTGTCATTGTACCAGAGAAAAGACCCAGCTCCCTGCAAACGCGGTTACTCGATAACAACGACTGCTTTTTTCAACTCAATTACTCTCCCAAGACCGGCAGGGCCAAAGTCGACTCGGGTTCCTTTGCCGATGGGGGTATAGTCGTGGAGATGTCAAGGATCGAGCAGGCCGTATGTAGCGAGGACGCGAGAGGCTACGAGGAACATAAACTCTTTCGTCTCTTCAAGACCTGTCGCAGGAAGGTACAACAGTGCCTGTTCGACGTGGCCGTCGACGACCCCGATATTGCAGACCCTGGCTGTAGACGGCCTCTGTACAAAAGATCTTGGCTTAGGTTGCAAAGGCAGAAGCTCGGCTCCTCGGTGGCCCTGTCCACCATAGGAGATGGAGAGTTCTTCCCTTCTATCGAGATAGCGAAAGAAACCGACTTGGACGAGAGTGACGAAGACATGCTCTCCTACCCCCTGTCGGAATACAATCTCAACCTCACAGTCAAGTGTTACCCGAATCACTACTCCATGGTTAGGGCAGACAGGGCTCCAGGCGAATGCGGCTCCGTTTACGAGGCGTGCTTAGACGAGGCAGTGCTACTGGGACACTGCGCCAGGGTCTCTGTCACACGGGGCGCCAAGAGGAACTTTGATGTGAGCGCCTGTCTGACCTGGTTCTACAGATCAGTTCACCCGTGCGTGCCGGACATGGCCGTAGGAGACGTGATGCTTGACTACGAGTTCACCGTGCACGGCAGGGGCGAGCTGTCTCCGGTCTACGCTCTCCTGAGCCATTTGGCGGAAAGCTGCAGGGTAAACTGCTTCCCCATGTGCAAGTTGATCACGCTCACTAGACACAGAGGATCATCGGTGTGGACGAGGGGCGCGGACGAGCCGTTCCACTCACAGAGGCTGAGGGCAAACACCATCGGGGCCTTCCTGTGCGCTCAGGATCATAGGCTGGCGCCTCTGCTGTCGAGGTGTTGCAACCCCTCGCCCGTACAGGCCTCCGAACTCTGGGAAGGGTGCGAGCTGTTGCCTCGCGGAGACGAAGAACAGCTCCTCTTGCGAGCCTACTCAAGTACGCTGGGCCCCGTGTTTGAGTTTGAGAAGGTAGAGTGTTTCCCGAGTAAGGTCAGGAGCAGTCTGGGTGATTGGTCGTTCATGCGGTTAGCGAGCAGGTCCTACGGTGTCAACCGATACCCTGGCACCACGGTGGTAGACGGTTACACTGTAGCGTTCGCGTCCGAGTCCCCACTGTTTTACCTGAGGGACGAGGGCCCATTGGTGCAGAAGCTCGAGTCCGTGGCAATAGTCGTAGAGAGCAGCTCTCTGTACAGAACGGATGTGTTGAAGAAAGAGGACCCCGAGTGGCCAGGTCCCGATACGATAGACTCCCGAGAACGCATCAAGTGTAAAAATAAGAGCTCCGTGATCAACGACATGTTCATGCGCAGCGGAGGCCGGGACCCCTTAGAGGGGTACGAGGCGAACCAGAGGTCTTGGAAAAAACTGATAGCTACTCAGTGGACGTTCAACAAGGCCCCCGGTGAGGCGTCGCAGGATCAGGACTGGGAGCAGGAATACCCTCTTTCCGAGAACCTGAACGCGATAGGGAGCCTGTGTTCTCACGTAGCTGCTGTAAAGTGGCTGTGTGACGCTCCTCCTGCCAGTGTTCCTTTGGGGCTGACTAGTTCTCGAGGCAAACGGGTGACAGGAATGCTCCCGGTGCTCGGGCGTGTGGAGCTCGACTCTAGGACGGCTCGAATCCGAGACCCCGCTGCGTGGAAAGGATTCGACGACCTGTGCTCCCGGGTGCTGACGTGCCCTAGAGAAAAGGTCTGGACGAGAGGTACTTCTAAGGTGGTGAACAAAGGACTCGCTACGTTCAGACGTGACGCTCTGGTGCCCATCTCCAACCTAATCCTGATAGTCGAGCCCGGAGAGTGGTACGCGTCCCCATGTCACGGTTCCAATGGCCAAGGCGATGGCACCAAGCGGGACAGTCCTGTTGACGTGAGTCTGATTTACCACAGAGAGGTATGCTCAGCTTCAGAGTTTGTCGAGGCCCTAGCGTGTAGAATGCTCTCGGGAGAGGTTCACGAAGAGCTCGAGGTACAATGCCTACGACGCGGGGTCTACAAGTACCTGCAGCGGGCACTGGCCTGGTTTGCGGGTGCAACGGGACCATTCAGATCCCGAACTGTGACTGTCTTCACGCCCGAAGCTGACTCCGGTACACAACGGTGGACTCACACGTTACCCCCAGGTTTAGACGTTCTGAAAACATGTAGCACCGGGTATCTCATCTCCTGCAAAAAGCCTTGCTGCAGTAGGGAGGACGTGACCGCTCTGCTCGCAAAGTCTAAAGGGGTTATTCGTGTCAACTCGTCCGGGAACCTGGTGTTACATTCGAACCCAGGGACATTGAAGGTGTCAGCGATGCAAGGGGAAGCAGGCGTGCACGCTGTCATCAAGACACCCCTGGACAGCGTGAAATGCGGGGAGATTGACTGTTCGGAGGTACACGTTCGTTGCAACCGTTCACTTAGTGAGTTCTGCAAGCTGCGCTGTCTACCAAAGGGAATTCGAGGCCCTGAAACCTGGAAGAAACCCTTACCGTGGTCAAAGAGGGACCCGGGTTCATTTTGCACCAAGGTGTCCGAGTTAAAGTACAGATGGGAGTCTGGGCGCGCGGACTTCACGGAGGCACCCGCTCGAGACTCTGCGGGTCGCTTTTGGTATGGCAAGCAGCTGCGAGAATGGAAGAGGTGTTCCGATGGGAAACTGATACCTAGGCGAGAGAGGTTTTGGTACCTGATCGACTACAAGGAGTCCTTTGCTAGACGTAAGGAAGGTGAAGTCGTGAGCTACGATGAACGCGAACCAGGGGTCTCCGACAGCAGCGGAGAGTCCTCGGATGGGGACTCTGAGAAGGAAAGCGAATCCGAGGGGGTTGATGATCACGAGGAGAGCGGGTCGGAAGAAAGTGTAGAAGATGAAGACGACAAAGACGATGCCCAAGCAGACGAGGGAAAGCGGATCCCGAGTGGTTGATGATCACGACGAGAGCGGATCTGAAGAAAGTGTAGAAGACGAAGACGTCAAAGGTAGTGACAACAAGAAAGACCAAGACGACGTAGCAGACGATGGGACCCCGGGGCCCATTATGGTGAACTGTGAGTGGCGTGAGAGGGGAGTTTCATGTTTCATGATACTCAATTCATGTCTGGAAATTGAGTTCATTCCCGGGCTCCCTGGTGACGGAGGACATGTGTTCTTCGAACCCGTCCACAACGAGGACTACAGGACCAGGGCGCAATTGGACAACAAGGGCAGGCTAGTGAAGTATTACAAACCGCACAAGTTCTTCTCCGTGATGTACGATGTTTACACCGTACTTGTTTACGGGTGTGGACTGAGACCCGTGTTTGTACACGGCCAGTCAGACGCCGCTGGGTCTAATGTTCTTAACACGGTAATGGCAACACTTTGCCTAGCCGACAGAGTCTCCCCGGCTGTATATCCTATAAAGGCAAGGATTGCCATCGTGGTACACGAGGGGAGAGAGGAAATTCTTAAACTAGCTCGGGAGGTCAGTCGCTGCATCGTCGTTACCACGGGCTGTAGGAAGAGAGCGGGCGCACTATCCTACGCGTTCAGGGAGTTACGGCCCAACCTAGAAAGAGAGGCCAGCTTGCCTTGGGCGGGACACGACAGGCCTACCTCTCACTACCCGTTGCCAGAGAAGTTTATCTGTGACGCTGGAGTATCGGCATTTGCCCAACTGACGACACTTTGGCCCTCTGTTTCCAAGAGAAGCGACGTGAACCACCCAGCGTGCTCACGAGACCCCAGATGGATAGGACTCATGTTGTGTCTAGCGGAGTGGGAGGGGCGGAGACAGATCGCAGACACTGTAGCCCCGGGAGCGCTAGAGGCTCTGATCTCGAGCATCGGGAAGGGCAGAGAATGACAACGACAGTGATCGACCTGTACGACTTGGCGTGCAGAGCGAGGTTACTGGGAGAGATTGACTCACAACTGGAGCAATTCCTAGACTCATTTGAGGAGCCCAAGCGGTCGTCATTGACGCCGGAAGAACCTTGTGACAAACAGGTGAACGAGTACACAGTGTGGCTCACGTGCCGAGGCGTAGAGAAGGGAGAAACCATAGTCGGTACCCCAAATCAACCGCTTACACTGTCAGAGGCAGTCAGTGTGTACGCGAAGCTGGGCAGAGATGTCATGACGTGCTCTCACGAAGAGTCCCTCAACACCTTGGATTCGCTACAGGACTTCCTTTCGCTATTGCTCCGGTACCCCATGGTGCCGCAGCTGGCTATGGACACCAAGGAGTGTCCCGAGTGTTTATTTGAAACGGACATCACGGTCGATACCTGGGAAGAAGTGAGGAGGAAGATTATGTGCTACCACTTCACGCTCAGGCACGAGCAGTTCATGTTCGGACAGAAAGACATCACCGTTGAAGCCGCGGACTCGTGTCAACTCCGGATCGACGACAGCGACGAAATGGTGCGAGCCGGACCTTGTGGCAGCGTTTTCCTACCCGATGCCACCAACGATGATCGATGCGCCGGTGAAAGTGTGAAACCCATCAAGTTCCTAGAGCAGTTGGAGTCCCTGAAGAGACGTGATGAGATAACCAAGCAGAAGACGTTGGGTAAAGACATATTCCACCAACTCCAATCGCATAGCCACACCCTGGAGGAGCTAGAGGCACCTAGATATCTGAGCTCCTATCCCCTGCGTTGCCTCTACCAATTTTACGGATCTCTGAATAGGAGTCGGGAGAGAGCCCAGTTCCTGTCTGGGCAGTACCCCGAAGCGGAGCTGGACAGCCTCAGGGCTCTGTTGAAAGTGGAAGATCTGAGAATGAACCTAATGTCAACAGCTTCCACAGGCACCAACGATAAGCTGCTCTCTTACATGTGCATGGCGATGATAGGCCCAGTCCGTAGATACAACTTGAGATATAACTGCACGGCTGAGAGAGTGGTGTTATTCAAGCACTTGATAGCATCGGGCTTCCCTATACAGACTGCCTCAGGTCTGGTGAAGAACATAGCCGTGTCCAAGAGAGTCTCTATGATCGCTTTACCCTTGGACAAGGGGGTAGAGCTACAGTTGCACAAAACCGTACAACCTACCACTTATAACAGAAAGATAGCTTCTCTCATATGGTTATTTTCCCACATCACTGCCTACTGTACGCTTCGACAGCTGGATCATGGCTACGTACGAATGGGAGACTCCCCAAAGGACATGGCCTGTGAAGGCATCTACGTCTTTGACCAAGATCACGTTGGCTTCAGATTGTCCCGAGAGCCTGAGCTCACAGGTGCAACACATTCCGTGTGTCCAGGAGCGGCAGCCTCGGCATACATGCCCTTCTCACGAGTTTTGGAACTGCTTGCACTGCGGGATAGCGTTCAGGAGAGACTTCGCTGATAGAGTCATCAGAGCCGGCCCCGAGCACTCGTACGACGCACTGGTGCAGTTCGGTGACGCTCCCATAACCAACATTGTCAACTTACAGTGGAAACGCGAGGCACTGGAAAAGTACAACTCGGAGCGCTCAAGATGCTCTGCTGACAAATACGAAACATTACTCTCTGATTACACGGCAACGAGACAGGGTCGGCAGAGTCGGCAGAGTCGGCAGGCTGTGCGCCCTAAGCAACAACCTAAGAGTAATGCTACAATGACTTGGAAAAGACCCGTCTGCATGCAAAAGAAGAAGAAGAAGAAGAAAAGGTCTGCTAAATCACCGGGTGAAAGACAACCCGATGAATCACCTGTACCACTTTGACACTATGGACACCAGACTCACGTGAACCTGTGGTGTTTATATCTATGCAGCAATATCTGAATAAAGTACAATGACTGTACATGAATCAATGGCTTCCATTCATTTCCTTTACTAAGTACCCTCATATGAATTAAACAACCAAGGAGACGACATAGTGTAATGGGTTGTGAATACAGTTTTATTATTATTGTACAGTGACATAGAATAACACATGCCTTGTGCACTAATGTGAACACAACAGCATTGACAACATATACACAGAGCAACAGTGGCCTCGATTGCCACTGCTATTGCCACTGTAAACGCATCACCTTCCCATCCACTCTGCCCTCGTGTGTTTCGTAATAGCCAGCCGAGCAAGGTGTCCTCCTCTTCCCCATGATTCGCTTAGGCTTGATTTCGTGTAGCGAGGAGACCTTTCCCGTCTCAGGCTCATTTGTAACCTCGCATTGTTCGAGTCGATCCCTGCGATCCCCGGGAGTCTGGATGTGAGCCATAGCACTGTCTCTGTCAGAGTAGCTAGCTTCCGCAATGTACTTGGTCAAGGTTACAGTAACCACGATCGGCAGCCCCCGGTCGAGATTGCTGGTGGACAGCACCCTGTTTACAAACTCGGGCTGGTTGACGTGCAGGTGGACGTGAGTCGAGAGTGTAGACCACTGGTTGTGTCTGGTACGAGTCTTGTCGAAGCACATAATCACCAAGGTCCTGTTGTTAAATAGGTCACACAGTACACGATGCTTTAAATATGGGAAGAAACATAACGTCAACATTACCACCATGGTATAAAAGTCCGCTCTCTTTGCGTGTTTGTCGTTGTACCTGCACGTTACTCTCTTCATGAACCGCTTGATCATGTCTCTACGCGAGTTGAACAGGGTAGATATGGACACGGCGGTCTTCAACGCGGCCTCCTTTACAACCAAAGACATCTCTAGTGAGCAAGGCAGCTCGGGCTTGGTCTTAAGCTCTATCACCTCAGCCAGCTCGAATATCTTTGCCATCCATGGCAAGGACGGGGTACCTGTCGAAGTGTTCACACCCTGACTCTTGTCGATTATATCATATTGAGTACGGAATCCTTCGGACAGCGCTGTTGAGAACAATGCCACTATGACAGACAGGCTGGCTTTGATTATTATATGGTCACCGTCCCCATCCGAGCAGCACACCCCCTTCGCTGGTTGATATTCTTTCGCACCATAACCCAGTTCGACAGGATCCCCTTTGTCGGGTATGTAGTACGGACCTCTGAACTCCAACTCAGGTTTGTGAAACACGAGCAGAGCCGCAACGGGACACGAAGAGCCAAAGGACCCGGTCTGATACCGGGTTCGAGTTACCATGGTTTGTATCAAGGAGCAACTGGAACCTGAGCACACGTGTCTGCTGCAGTGTGTTCTGCACACGTACCCCTGAATGTGATCTCTGAAAGAGCATTCATTCTCAACACAGTAGGAAACCCATTGGGGATCCTCTATTAACTCTATGTGTGAATGGTTCATCCCGGGTCCGCTACCTATCGGGCTCCGCTGCTTTCCTTTTCCTCTTGCTATTCTTCTCCTTCTTCTGTCTATTCACTTCCTCCAATAGCACCTTCCTCTCCACTCTCTTTCTTGACAATATGAACCGTACCGTACAATCACCTGTGTTATTATCTTGAATGAATGGCATGACAACACCACAGCGTAACCACTCACATCTCTCCATGTGTTGTCTCTTCCCAGGCTAGCAGAGGACAGAGCGCCGATCTCATTCTGGTGGACGAAGTGGGCTTTGTTAATTCTAAGGTGCTACTGGCTGTGCTGCCGAACATTGCATTCAGAGGGCGAAAGCAAGTGCACATCACAAGTCATGTCAACAACACTCCGTGGCTGAACAAAGTGGCGGATATCCGCGGGGACGACGGGGAGCCCGCGTACCACGTTGTGTCGCAGAGCTTCAAGTGCAGGTATCACGAAAGGGAACCGGGACCGACCTGCTTCTGCCTCGGAGTGTACTGTCCACAACATATATCCGTAGACAACCATCTGAAGGAGCTGATGAACATGGTCACGCCGAAAGGATTCGAGAGCGAAGTCACGGGTAGCAGCAGCACTTCGTCCACGGATACAAAGACGGACAACAGCACTCCCTTCGAGGCCTCGGTCATAAACAAGTTCCTGTCGAATAACAGTGTCACCCTGGAATACATGAGTCGGGCGTCTGTGGCCAGAGCGTACCTGTGTCTCGACCCGACATTCGGAGGAGGCTCTAAATCGTGTGCCGGCGTGTGCTGTGCGGTGGAGTTGACAAGCGGAAAGCTAGTGGTGAGTTGTCACGTCGTCAGCCGAATCAAAGACCGATACCAGAAGGTCTCTAAACATGTATCCGTAATCTAAGTTCTTGTGTTCCCCGCCACGAGACGATGTGTTTGGAGGCGGACTCAGGTCTAACAGGGTGCAAATGTAAGCTCTTATACGAGCCTCGTCCTGGATCGTCAGCGTTGTCTCGGTGTCTGGTACGAAGCACGAGATCAGTTCCACGGCCTGACACCAGGTGCCGCATGTGCATTTGGAGTCTGAGAGTTTCACCATCCACGCGGTAACCGCTAGAGATATGATGGTGTGAAGAGATCCTCTTTCCCTTAGGCTCTCTTTGATAACGGCCAAGTACTTAAGGGGTCCGCTGCGAATTGATTCAGCTGAAGCGAACGCCGCAAGCACCATATCGCCGTACCCCTTCCAGTGACAGCTCGAGATGCACTCGTGTATGAACTGCTCCGGGACCTGGTTGCCTATGGCAAGTGTTATAGTCCTCGCCAACTCACAGGGCACATCAAACGAATAACAGTGTAGGTGATTACCGAGTCGGCCTTTGGTGTAAACTGAGATTAAGGCGTCGACCATGAGTATCCTAGCAGGTGAGAAAGATACGATCTGACTATATAGGGTTTTCAGCTGGCCGTGATCCATGTTAGAGTAGAAGATAATGTTGCGCTGGAAGGAGGCGAACACTATCATGAACTCGTACTGTGAAAGGAGGTACTCCCATGGAGCCGTCATCAATGCTGCCACGGACTCACGAGCAGCTGTGCAAGCTGGACACAACATAGTGGCTAGAGTCGTTCTTGTGCTTTCTCGTCAGCAATAGCTCTATCAATAGCAATGTGTTTATAACTGATATGTCTAATGTACTATCTCTATCCTTTTCTCTCAGGTTATGGCCCTGGAGGAACTGGAGATACGCGATTTGGATCAGGTTACTCGTGTGTACGCCGCTCTTCTAAGTGCTCACATCAGACT